>NC_142272.1:2445854-2820075 GCF_052056855.1 Sturnus vulgaris
GGAACCCCACAAGGGGCAGGGGGAGTGGTGGTGGACCCAGGGGGGTCCTGGGTGGAGACTTGGGACATTTTCAGGGGGACTCCTGGGGTGAACTGCTCCAGGAGGCTCCTGGTCCAACTTTTGGGACACTTTTGGGGTGACCTCTGCCCAAGTGGGTCCAAATTTGGAGCCCCTCCTAGGACACCCCCAAGGAGTGTCCCACGATATGGGACCCTCCAAACCTGAGTCTGGCTCTTCTTAGGATGGTCTCACCCCTACATCCCCTGTAGGACTTGGGGTGTCTGTGGTGGGTGGGACGGAGGCCGCTGCCCCCCAGATCCCAAGGGTGTCCCCAGGCCTCCCCAGACCCCTCTTTTCCCTCTCAGATCACGGAGACCACCCTCGAGGTGACGCAGAGCACAAAGGATCTGGACACCGCACGAGGCACTGTCGGGGCGCTGCGTCGCTCACTGCAGACCCTCGAGATTGACCTTGAGGCCCTGCGCAACCAGGTACCCCAAAATACCCCGAACTCCCCCAAAAAACTCCAACCTCCCCCAATCCCTCAATCCACAGCCTCACACCCCCAACTCCCCCCCAGAAAACCTAACTCCCTTTAATCCATGGTTCCAGAGCCCAGTGACCCTTCCAACCCCTAGCCCATAAATCCAGCCCCCAAAGGCCATTTTTGAGGTCCTGACCCTGCACCTCCCAACCCTCTGAATCTCCCAGAACTTGGGGTTGGAGGTGGCACTGCCTGAAGCTGAGGCTTGGGCCAAGGTGAGCCCCCATAAGACTCCCTAATCCTCCCCTGATACCCCCAGAACATGGGTTTGGGCTCTGCATTGACCAAAGCTCAGTGTGAACTCCCAGTTTTCGGGGTGAACCCCCACAAAATCCCTAAGTCCCCCCAGAATGCTAGTCTGGAGGCAGTACTGGCTGAGTCCGAGGTGACTCACCCCATTTTCGTAGTGCAGGTCCTCCAAATCCCCCATTTTAGGGGTACTGACTCCCCCAAAACCCCCTGCTTACCCCCCAAACACCTCAGAACATGGATTTAGAGGCTGCCATGGTCGAGGTTGAGGCTCAGACCGAGATGTACCCGCCCAAAATCCCCTTAACGCCCCCAGTCCCTCCAGAACGTGGGTCTGGAGGCAGCGCTGGCTGAGGCTGAAGCATGGGATGAACCCCTTCAACCCCAGTTTTCGGAGTGCTGACTCCTCCAAACTCCCCTAATTCCCCGGATTCCCCCAGAATGCGGGACTGGAAGCAGCGCTGGCCGAGGCCGAGGCCCGGGCCGGGGCTCACCTGGCTCAGGTGCAGCTCCAGGTGAGCGCGGCCGAGGCGGAGCTGCGGGACGTGCGGGCGCAGCTCCAGCGGCAGAACGAGCAGCACCGGGAGCTGCTCGGCCTCAAAGACCGGCTCGAGGCCGAGATCGCGACATATCGGCAGCTGCTGGAGGGCGGCGACGGCTTCAGGTGAGCAGGGGGGGACTGGGGAGGGGATCAGGTACGGGGGGTTCACGTGGGGGGGAAAGAAATTCAGGTACCGCCAGGGTGGAAGTCCAAGGGAGGGGGGAAGTTCAGGTACGGGGGGGTGAATTCAGGTGAGTGAGGAAGTCTGGAGGGGAGTTCAGGTGAGGGGAGACTTCAGGGTTGAGAGGGTTCAGGGGGGAGTTTGGTGGAGAGGGAAGGAATTCAGAGGAATTTGGAGGTGTAGCTCAGATATGGGCAGTTCAGGTGAGGAGGAGAAAAAAGCCAGGTACAGGGGGTGGAAGTTCAAATCGGGGGATTCAGGAGGGGGGGAAGTTCAGATTTGGGGGAAGGTGAGCAGAGAGAGCTCAGGTGAGGAAGTTTGAGGGGTGAGTTCAGGTACGGGGTCTTGGGATGGAATTCAGAGGAGGGGGGAGTTCACGTGAGGGGGAAATCCAGGTACAGGGGGGTGAGGGGGAAATGGAGACAGAGGGTGGGGGGATGTGGGTTCGGAAGGGGATGGGAAGGGATAATCCCAGGAGTGGAGTGTCCAGGTGCTGTCCCTGGCAGGGGGAGGGGACAGCAGTTGCACCCAAAGCGGATGAGCCTCTGTGATGAGGTGTCCAGATCCCACCAGTTACAAGATTTTGGGGACAGCCAGGGGACAGCAGTGACATCCAGGGGGATGATCCCAGAAGATCAGATATCCCAGCTCTGTCCTTCAGGATGGTCTGGGGATGGGAACAATGGTACATCAGAGGGAATGAAACCCAGGGGATGACACCTGAGTGTCCAGGTCTCACCAGTGACAATGTTTTGGGAACAGCCAGGGGACAGTGGTGACACCCAGAGGGGACAAATCTCCAGGGTGTTGGGACACCCCAGCCTGTCTCCCAGAGACATTCCATCTCCATCACCTGTTGTGTGATACTGGGGGGTGAACCGCCGAGTGCCCCCATTCCTAACCCCCCCTCCCCGCAGCCTGAGGGATGCCCTGGACAAGGAGACCACGGCCACCACGGCAGGGACAGGGACCACCCACCGCGTGGTCACCGAAACCAGGGAGGTGAAGGTCCGCACGTACTGAGGGGGTCACAGGACCTGAAAATCCGGCAGGGCCCCCGAGTCCCTCCAGATCCAAATAAAGTGGTGATTCCCATGAATGGGAGATGTGGTGGTGTGTCCTTCTGGGGGGAAAACAGGGGTGGGGACACGGAGCTGAGACTGGGGGGAAACTGAGGCACGGGGTGTGGGGGGCTGTCAGGGGACGGATGGATTCCTATACCCCCTCCTTGTCACCATCCCAACATTGATCTCCGGTCACCCCTGCCCCCTGGGACACACACCCCTTTCGCCCCCCACCCATATCGGGGTCCCTGGGGGCATCGACCTCCCAGAACCAGCTGGGAGGACCCCAAAATGTTCCTGTCCCCGCCGGCCCCGGGGTCAGCCCCGAGCTCCGGGCGCCGTCCCTTCCTGAGCCGCTCCCGGGGGGACACGGGGGTCGCGGGACCTGGGATCCCGGTGGGGTGCCCGGGGGTCGCGAGGATCCTCGTGCCTAGGAGTGCCGGTGTCGGGGGTTCTTCAGGGGTCGGTGCCCGGAGGTGTCGGTGTCCGGGGGTTCTGATACAGATGCCTGGGGGTGTCAGTGCCCGGGGGTTCCTGGAGTGTCAGACCGGGGATGTTGGTGCTCAGAGGGTCCCGTGCCCGGGGGTGCCGGAATCGGGGGTCTCGGGGGACTACCAGGGCTGTCAGTGTGCGGGAGATCCCGTGCTCGGGGCTCCTGGTGTGTCGGGGGCCCCAGTGACCGGGAATCCCGGGGGGTGTCAGTGCCCAGGGGTCCCAGTGTCCTGGGGTCTGGGGAGTGACGGTGTTGAGGCGTCTCGGTGTCCAGGGCGTCACTGCCCGGAGGTGTCGGTGCCCGGGAGCTCCGAGCAGCCCGGGGGTCCCGGTTGCCGGGGGGGTCCCAGTCGCTGAAGGTGTCACTGCCTGGGGCTCCCGGTTCCCGGTGGGAGGTTCCCGGTGGGAGGTTCCCGGTGGGAGGTTCCCGGTGCGGTCCCGAGAGTCCCTCCCCCGCAGAACCATCCGGCTCCAGGCCCCGCCCCCGACCAGGCCCCGCCCCCGCCATTTTGCCCCGCCCCCTGACAGGGCGCGACGCTCGTGATCACGTGACGCCGCCATCCGGGTCCTTTGCCTTCTCTGCCTCGTCCCAACATGGCGGCCCCAGGTGAGCGCTGCGCCGCGGGCCCGGGCCCCGCCGGCCCGCGCGGGGCACTGCGGGCACTGATGGTGGCACCGATGGCGGCCCCGGGGCTGCTCCGGGCACCGTCGTTCCCGGAGATGGGGCTGGGGGGGAGGCGGTGGCGGGAAAATCGGGGGAAGCGGCGGGAAAACCGACCCCCCCCTTTCCTCCTCCACCGCGTCCCCTCAGGGCGGGCGCGAGCCCTTCCCCTCCCCCCCCTCCGCCGCTTCCCATTGGCGGGGGGGCGCGCGCGGCCCGTGATTGACGTGCGCGCGCCGGGGCCCCCCAACACCCCTCTGCCTTCCATTGGCGGGGGCGCGCGCGCCCAGCCGGTGATTGACGTGCGCGCGCCCAGCCGGTGATTGACGTGCGCGCGCCGGGCGCGGCTCGGCGCGTGCGCGCGGGAGGGGGGGGGAGGGGGCGACGCGCCCACGTGGCCGCGAACGGGGCGGGGGGGGGGGGGGGGGGTCAGAGGGACCCCGGTACCGGGAGTTCTGGGGGGAGGTGGGATCAGCTCCCCCCCTCCCACTCACATCTGCCCGCAGGGGCTGCACAGGGACCCCCTTCGCGGGCCCGCGGTGCCCTTGAGGCTCCTTGGGGTTAGTAACGGGGGAGGCGGGGTGGGGCGTGACCCCTCCCAGCCCCTCCAGGGGTCGGTCCCGATGTGGGGGGGCAGATTCCCCCCAGTCCCAGCCCGCCTTCCCCCACCATTCCCAATCCCGCAGCATCTCCCGGCATCCCCGGCTCTCTTTGGAGCGGGAGGGGAAGTCCCGGTACGGGGGTGATGACGGCGGAGCTGGAAGGTGCCCCCCACCCCAAGGTTCGGGTTCCCACCTGGATCCATCCCTGTCCCAGCTTTCCCTGAGCCTCAGGTCCTCCCCGCATTCCCAGGATGGTTTCCGGGGGGAGGTCGGGTCACACTGGGACAGCTCTGAGGGTCTTGGGGCTCCCGGATCCCAGGCTGGGATTCCCGTAGGATTCCTGGAATGGCCCTGAGCTTCCCTGAAATCCATAGTGGAGAGGGAAGGGAGGGATTAGGGGAAGATGGAGCTATCCCAGGAGTCTCACCACCACCCCCTCTCAATTCCCACGGGAAAACACCGGTGGTGGTTTTCTTCATGCTGGATTTCCATTGACTAACACATTTCCAGGCCATTCTGTGAGCAATCTCAGCATCCCACCTCCATCTTTTTTATCCTCTTTGAAGCCCCTCAGTTGATTAATTAATTATTATTCCACTTTCTGGTCGCAGATATCTGACGGGAAGCTGTGACTATCCAAAAATACATTATCTCTCCTTCAAAAAAAGAGGGGAATATTTTTCTAAGCCTTTCTCTTTCATATTCTTAAAATGCATCAGTTTTCCTCCCCTTGGGAGCAGAGTTCACCTCCCCAAAACCTCATGGGGGAAGGAGGGGAATCCACCCTTTCTCTGGGGCTCCTAGACCCCCCCCCCAGCCCCACCCTGAGGGATGTTTCCTGGAAAATGCGGCGTTTTTGCCGGGAAAGGTCCCAGATCCAGTGGCAGAGCCACATGAGGGCAGTAGTTCCTCCCGGAAGGTGGGAAGACTGGGGGAATTGTGAATCCAAACCCACCTTCCAGGAAATATCCCATTTTTCCAGGAGGGTCACAGCATGTGCCTGGGTGTGTCCCCGCAGAGACAGTTTTCCTGGTGGGAATAGCAAATAAAATGGGCTGGGGGGTGGCTCGGTGGCTCCTGTCCCCTCATGTGTCCCCTCCCCGTGGCTCCTGTCCAATCCTGGTGTCCCATGTCCCAGTGTGGAGCCCCATCCCACCTCAGTGTCTCCTGTCCCTATCCCAGGTCCTCATGTCCAGCTCCTCATATCTCATCCCAGTGCCCCATGTCCCATCCCAGTGCCCACATCCCTTCCTAGTTCCTTCTGTCCCATCCTGATGCCTTCATGGCCCATCCCAGCACGTTGTGTCCTCTCTCAGTGCCATATCCCATCCAGATGCCTCCTGTCCCATCCTGTGTCCCCTCCCAGTGCCTTCTGTCCCATCTCAGTACTCCATGTCCCATCCTGTCACCTGGTGACCCACCCTGATGCCCTCATGTCCCATCCCAGTGACTGGTGTCCCCTGTTGGCTCCTCATGTCCCACCTGACACCTCCTGTCTCCTCTTTACTCCTCCTGTCCCACCTGCTGTCCCATCCCATCCCATCCTCATCATCCCGTGTCTCATCTGTCACCTTGTGTCCCATCCCAGGGCCTCCTGTCCTATCCTGGTGCTCCATATCCTCCTGTACTCTTTCATCCTGACTCCTCCTGTCCTGTCTCATGTCCATTTTCAGTGGGTCCTGTTCCATCCCAGTGTCCCATGTCCCACCTTGTGTCCCATCCTGTCACCTTGTGCTCCATCTCAAGGCCTTATGTCCCATCCTGGTGGCACCTGTCACCTCTTGGCATCCCATGTCCCATTCTGATGTCCCATCACAGCACCTCCTGTCCCTTCCCAGTGTCCCCTGTCCCAGTGCCTTGTTCCCAATCCTGGCACCTTATGGCGCCTCTCAGCTCCTTGAGTCTGTTCCCAGTGTCAGGTCCTGGTGGCTCTTGTCCATCACCGTGTCTTATCCCAGCCCCTCATGTCCCATCCTAGTGTCCCGTGTCCCATATCCTGGTGCCTAATGTTCCGTGTCAGCTCCTCGTGTCCCATCCCTGTGTCCCATGTCCCATTCTGGTGTTCCCAGTCCCATTCCAGTATCCTGTGTCCCACCCCAGTGTCCCCAGTTCCCTCTGCCCCTGCCTTGTTCCTGTCCCTGCTCTCATTCCACCTGGTCCCACTGTCATTCCCTCCCATTCCCACTCTTTTTCCAACCCATTCCTTCTCTCATTCCTGCCCATCCCTGCTCCCATTCCCACTTTGATCCCATTCTCCTTCCGTCTCTTTCCTGCCCATTCCCTCTTTCATTCCCATCCATTCCTTGTCCCATTCCCGCTCTGATCCGTGTCTCTGCTCACTCCTGCAGCGGCAGCGAAGAAGAAGCCAAAGAAGGGGAAGACGCTGACGCTCACGGATTTCCTGGCGGAGGACGGGGGGGGCGGGGGGGGCCCCACCTACATCCCCAAACCTGTGAGCTGGGCCGATGAGACCGACGACCTGGAAGGTGAGCGTGGCATTCCTGGAGCCAGGATAGAATTCCTAGCCCCCAGAGCGGCATTTACAGTTCTGGGATTGGCATTCCCAGTCCTAGGACCAGCATTCCCAGAGCTGGAACAGCATTCTCAATCCCTGGGCACCATTCTGAGCTCTGAGATTGGCATTCCCAGCTCCCAGACTGGCATTCCTACATCAGGATCAACATTCCCATACCCCAAAGGGGCATTCCTGGATCATGGAGAGCATTCCCAGCTCCCAGACTGGCATTCCCGGCTCTGGATCAGGATTTCCAGCTCCTGCCTTTCAGATTGGCATTCCCAGATCCGGGATTAGCATTCCTAGCTCCAGTGGCACCCACGATTGGAAAAGTCCACTGGCTATTCCTTTTTGGAGGAATAATGAAGCTGGGAGAGCCATGCGAGTTTTCCTTAGGGATGAGACTCAGTGCTCAGCAAAGTGGGGGAGCAGCAATGGGATATTGAGGGTTTTAGGGACTGGATTCACCAGAGCTTCCCACTGAGCCAGGCTGAAATGAAAGCAGGAATGAATCCTGGAAAGCCATCCCATGGGATTGCCTATCCCTCCTTGGCTGCTCTGGATGGCTTCAGGGCACCTTTTCCATGGATTTAGCAGTGCTGCTGGCAGTTCCCTTCGGTTGGCTCTGGATGACTTCAGTTTCTTTCCATTGCCTCCGGTTGCTTTCAGCAGCCTCTGCCTGGGTGGGTTTTGGGATGATTTGCTGACTCCAGTTGACCTGGCCAGCTCGGGATGGCTTCGTGCCCCATGGCCAGGTCCGTGTGTGCCCAAATCCCGGATTTCTCCGCAGTCTCCACCGCGTGGCACAGCAATGACGATGACGTTTACCGGGCGCCTCCGATCGACCGCTCCATCCTTCCCACGGCCCCGCGCGCCGCCCGCGAGCCCAACATCGACAGAAGCCGCCTCCCCAAGTCCCCCCCGTACACGGCATTCCTGGGAAACCTGCCCTACGATGTCACGGAAGAGTCCATCAAGGATTTCTTCCGAGGGCTTAATGTGAGTGGTGTTCCAGAGGGCGGCAATGCTGCGGGAAACTGGGATGTGTCTCTCTCTCCATTGGGTTCCTGTATCCATTGCCACGGGATGTGGGTGTCTGTAGGTTGATGCTGAGAGAATCCCTTGATTCCCCAGCCATGGATCAGCCATTTCTGCTCCTCCAGTGGAATTAAGGAGCCTCCAGTGGGGGGGTTTCCCTGTGGAATCAGGTGGAGGTTAGACTGGGGGTTGGGGCAGAGCAGCTGCCTCGCTCCCAGGTGGAAAGGAAACAGCATCAGGAAGCTCATGGATCACATAGAGGTGTTGAAACCACAGGGAAAGTAGTCCCAAATTGCTGAAAACCAAGTTTATTTCCATTTGAACCAATCGTGCTCTTCCCTCTCCAGCTCCGCACCTGACCTTAGCCTTCCTCGTTCCTTTTCTCTTTTCCTTGGCATTTATCATCCTTTAAATATAGTTCCATGGATGTGTTGTGCATTCTCCTTTGGTCCAAGCTAGATCCTGGCTTTCCAAGAGGTTTCTCATCAGGAAATCCATCCCAGGAAAATCCCAAGGAATTCTCTGGGGACCCTGTGGCCCCCTGGGATGTTATTTAGGAATGTTGGTGGCTCTTGACACTTCCCAGAGCTCCAATCAGGAATAAGCAAGGAGCTCCCGTACTTTGGGAGCTGAAATCCAGGGAAAGGAGGTTGTGGGCTACCCTGTATCAATGTGGAACTTGTGCTGACACATCCAGGGCTGGTTTTCCACAGGAAATGGCTTCTGCTTCCCTGAGCCCAGGTTGGAGCCTGCAGAGCATACCCAGCCCTTCCCATTGTTCCCAGTGCAGCTGCCAGAGCTGGAATTCTCTGCCCAGTCCCTCAATCCAGAGATATTGGAAAGCTGTGCTGTGTTTGGAGTGGGACCCCCCTCTTCCTTCCTCATGCATGAGGAACCCCCTCAATCCCTGGATATGAGTTGCTCCATCCCAGATCTTCCTCATTCCCCTTTGGAAGCCAACATCTGAGGGGAGCTTCCCTGCCTTCCCTCCTTTGGCAGATCAGCGCTGTGCGGCTCCCGCGGGAACCCACCAATCCTGAGAGGTTGAAAGGTTTTGGATACGCAGAATTTGAGGATATCGATTCCCTGTTCCAGGCCCTGAGCCTCAATGAAGAGGTGAGTCCAATCCCGGCTTCCACGAGCACATCCCAGGGCCTAAAGGGGCTCCAAGGACCTGGAGAAGGATTTGGAGACGGGCCTGGAGTGATGGGAAAAGGGCAAATGGCTTCCAGCTGGAAGAGGGGAGGGCCAGATGGGTTATGGGGAGGGAATTCCCAGCCCAGCACTCATTTCCCGCTGTTGTTCCCAGTCTTTAGGAAACAGAAGGATACGAGTGGATGTGGCAGATCAAGCTCAGGATAAAGGTGAGCGTCCAGCTGAGGACACGGATTGGGCAGGGTAGGGATTCAGGGAGAGTGGCCAAGGGCCCAGGCCTGACCCTGCCTTGTTTCCTTCCTTTCCCTCTCCTTGTCCCTGCCCTGTCTGCATCCCTGGCTCCCAGCAGACCGGGACGATCGCTGCTTCGGCAGAGACCGGGATCGCTTCCGGGACTCAGAGCGGTTCGAGAGTGACTGGCGCGCACGTCCGGCTGCTCCCGACACCTTCGATGACTACCCCCCTCGCCGGAGTGATGATGGATTTGGGGACAGTGAGTGAAGGGAAAGGGCCCAGCATTCCAGGCACTCCCTCCTTCCCCTGTGTCGTGGGAACCAGTGTTGTCCCAGGGTCCAGGGGCACCTGGCACTCTCTGCCTGAGCTTAGGAGCCACCTGAGCTTGTTCCCACCCTGGGCTTGTTCATTCCCATCTGGTCCTCATTCATTCCCAGAACTCAGTCCCACCTAGAACTAATATATTCCCAGAACTCATTCCCACTCTGAGCTTGTTCATTCCCCATTTGGAGCTCATTTGTTCTCGGCTCTTATTCCTACCCCAAGTTCATTCATTCCCAAAACTCTTCATTCTTTCCTGAGCTTATTTCTACTTTGTAGGGATAAATGGGGCCTCCTCCCACATGGAGCTGTACTGGGATTTTCCTCTTTCCTCATGGAATCTGTTCCTATCCCACTTCCCAGGATATCGTGATCGCTATGATGACCGGTACCGGGATGGGCCACGGCGGGACATGGATCGTGGCTTTGGGAGCCGGGATCGCTACGACGACCGCAGCAGGGATTATGACCGAGGTGGGAATTCCCAAGGCTTTTCAGGGGCAGAGAGAGTGGGAGCAAGACCCTCCCCATAGCCAGCGACTAACTGGGAATCCCCCAAATTCGCGAACTTTTGTCACTGTGAATGTGGGCTGCGTTATCCCCAGTCACCCTCAGGCAGATCCGTCTCCTTCCCAGGCTACGATTCCCGAATAGGCAGCGGCCGGAGAGCCTTTGGCAGCGGCTACCGCCGGGACGACGACTACCGTGGCTATGAGGATCGTTATGACCGGCGGGATGACCGGATGGATCGGTGGAATTCCCGGGATGATTACGGCCGGGATGATTTCCGCCGTGAGGACAGAGGTGGGATGGGACAGAGGCTGTTCCTTTGGGAAAGGTTGGATAGAATGGGAATGATCCCTTGGAAAAGGTGGGAGCAATAGGGAATGGTCCCGTGGGAATGGTGGGATGTAATGGGAGATCTCTGGGGAAAGGTGGGATGGAGTTGGAAGGGTCTGGTCTCTTAAAGGCAGATTGGGATAGGAATGATCCCCGTGGAAAAGTGGGAAGGACAGGGAATGGTCCCTCAGGAAAGGTGGGCTGAGGAAGGGGATGATCCCTTGGGAATGGTGGGATGAGACAGGGATTATCCTGTCAGTCCCAGCCCTGTTCCAAGCGAGATCAGTGCCCACCGGGATCACCTGGCTCGTTCCCAGGTCCCACCCAGAGACCGAAGCTCAACCTGAAGCCCCGGAGCACTCCCAAGGAAGAGGAAACTTCCGGAGCTCCTGCTGCCCAATCCAGCCGGGCTGCTTCCATCTTCGGGGGTGCCAAGCCTGTGGATACAGCAGCTCGGGAGCGGGAAGTGGAGGAGCGGCTTCAGAAGGAGCAGGAAAAACTCCAGCGGCAGCTTGAGGATGACAAGAGGATCGACAGACGGCCCCGGGAAAGGTGGGAATGGTGCCTTGGGAAAGAAGGGAGTGGGGTGGGGATCATCCCTTGGGAAAGGTGGGAAGGGCTGGGAATGGTCTCGTGGGAAAGGTGGGATGGGTAAAGAATGATCACTTGGTAGTGGTGGGATGGACAAAGAAGGATCCCATCCAAAAGGTGAAAGGGGTAAGGAATGGTCTCTTGGGAAAGGGGGTGTGGGCTGGGAATGATTCCATGGCAAAGTTGGGGACGGGCAGGGAATGGATCCCCACAGAGAGGTGGGATGGAATGGAAATGGTCCCTAAGGAAATTTGGGGCTGATCCTCACAGAGACATGGGAGGGACAGGGAATGGTCCCCATGGAGAAGTGGGATGAATGGGAATGATCCTGTGGGAGTGGTTCAGGTGGGGTGGTGCTCATCCTGTGGGGAAGGTGAGATGGGGCAGCCCATTCCCCTGATCTTATTTTCACCCTATCCCAGGCATCCGAGCTGGCGGAGCGAGGAGAACCAGGAGCGATCCCGGACAGGCAGCGAATCCTCCCAGAGTGGCCCTGTGGGACCCCCGGGAACATCCACGGGCTCTGGCCCCACTGGCCGGAGTGAGTCGGGATCCGGGGTGGCCAGAGAATCCCAGCCCAGGGTGTCTGGCAGCTCCCACACGGATTTGTTTTCCCTCAGCCACACGGAGGAGGGAGAGCGAGAAATCCCTGGAAAATGAGCCCCTAGGAAAAGAAGAGGAGCCACCCTCACCACCCCCCAAATCCCGGGAGGAGAAGCCAAAGGTGATGCCGGCACCACCTCCCAAGGAAAATGCCTGGATGAAGCGGAGCAGCCAGAACCCCCCTGGCAATTCCCAGAGCTCCGACTCAGAGCAGCCCTGCCTGACCAGGTGGGTGGCCCAGGAAGGAGCGGCCTGGAGGGGGCTTTTCCAGCCCAAAGCATTCCATAGATCCCTGGTTTTCCCTAGTGGAGGACTCCATGGACTGGGAGAAGGGGACCCTGACATTCCCAGGGATGATCTGTAGTGCATCCCAACATTTCTGCTGCCCATCCTGACCTTTCTAAGGCTCATCTCAACATTCCTGTATCCCAGAGGTGTTCCTGTGCCCCATCCCAGTATTCCTGCAGCACATCCCAGAGTTCCTGTGCCCCATCCCAATGCTCTTGTGGCCCATTCCTTGGAGTCACTGGTACATCCCAACATTCCTGTGGCCCAGGGATGTTCCTGCCGCACATCCCGATATTCCTGTGCCCCATCCCAGTGTTCTTTGGCACATCCCAATGCTCCTGCAGCCCATGGAGACTGTTCTGCCCATCCGAACCTTCTGCCCCCTCTCACCATTCTCAGGTGTGTTCCTGAGCTCCATCCCAGCATTCTTCTGCCTGATCCCAACTTTCCTGGGGTTCAGGGATGTTCCTGTGCCCCATCCTGACATTCCCAGGGTCCAGCAATATTCCAGTGCCCCATCCCAGTATTCCCAGGAATTCCTGTGCATCATTCTAATATTCCTGTGCTCCACCCCAACATTCCCAAGCCCCTATCCCAACATTCCTGTGCTCCATCCCACCATTCCTAGGAATGGGGCCATTCCAGAGACTCCCCTGATGCCCCTCTCCCCTTTTCTCTCTATCCAGTGGGGGCCCTCCTGGCCCCTCCCCATCTGGAGATGATGGAGGACCCCCCAGGACTCCCCAGAGGAGAGGTGAGAATGGGAGGGGGGATTGGGAGGGCTCGGAGCAGGTTTTGGGAATTCGGGGGAGTCCTGGGAGCACTTGTGGGGCTCAGAGGGTGTTTGGGGGCAGTTGGATTTTGGGGGAGCTCAGGGGGCTTTGGGGGGGCTCGGGGAGAGGTTGGTATCAGGGGATCTGGGGGGGTTGAGAGATTTTGTGGGGGGTTTTGAAGGGTGCTGGGAGGGTTCCAGGGATGTCAAGGCCTCGCTGGGAGGCTAAGGAGGGCTTGAGGGACTCAGGAGGTTTTGGGGGCTGTGACCCCCCCCACCCTTTCCCAGCAGAGGAGCTGAAGCCGGAGGGGGGTCGGGAGAGCAGCTCCAAGGGCCGGAGCTGCAGCCGTGGCCCCGCAGGAATGGGGGACCCTGAGAGGTGAGCCCCCCCCAGACCCGCCCCCCCTCAGGAACCAGAAACCCCCCCCGGACACTGGGCATTTCCTGGGTATTGACCTCTGACCTCTGCCCCCCAGGAGGGACCCCCGGAAGGAGCACGAGCCAAAGAAACTGGAGGAGACCCCCCCCTCTGTAAGGATCCAGGGGGACCCAAAACGGGGGGAGGGACCCTCCCCTCAAATCGCGGGCTTGGGGTATTTTGAGGAATTTTCACCATAACGGACCCCCTCATGCCTCCAGTTTATGGGGAGCTGTGACCTCTCTTTGGGGTGAGGGGGCTTTCACCCCTCAAATCTCATTTTTTGGGATATTTTGGCAACTTTCTGCTTCACTGACCCCCTCCCCCTGCTCATCCCCACAGTTCAGCCATGGGCAGTCTGAGACCCCTTTTAGGGGGGCTGTGATCCCCCTCTTTTGGGGTGCATGACCCCCTGGGGGTCTTCATCCCCTTCAAACCTTGGTATTTTGGGGCTTGGGGAATTTTTTTTCAACAATGACTCCTGTGGCCCTCACAGCTCAACTAGTCCAGCAATTTTGGATGTCTCTGGCCTCTTTGGGGACTGTGATCCTCTGGTTTTGGGATGTGTGAGCCCCTGGGGATCTTTATCCCCCTCAAATCCCATTTTGGGGATTTTTTCCTGGTTTTCCTTGCAGTTCAGCCACGCCAGCAAATATGCCGCGCTCTCCATGGATGGGGAGGATGAAGGTGATGATGAAGAAGGAGCTGAGTAAAAGCTTCCTCCCCCTCCTCCTCCTCAGCCGCCAAGGGAACCTCTGGAGATTCCCAAAAATCCCAGCCTTGATCCAGGCGAGATGGAAATAAAACCTAAAACTCATCTGTTCCCTCAGATACGGCTTCTTAAATCCTGATAAAAACACACCCTGAACGCACGGGAATCATCCCAAAATCAGCACAGGGGGTGGCAGGGGTAATTCCAAGAGGTTTCTCAAAGGAAAAGCAGCCCCCCCCCCCCCGTGTTTTCCATGGAATAAGGGGTGAGGAAGAGCTGGCCTTCCTCCCACCCCTGTCCTCACGCGATCCCCTCCAAAACAGGGATGGGGAGGCATCAAATTCCCCCCAAATCCTCCGGGATCCTTTGGGATCCCCCTGCGCCCCCCATTTTCCTCACTTCTGGAATGTCAGTTTCCCCCAGGACACCTTCATCATCCTCCTACTCACAGGTGTCCCCCCAATTCCCCCCCCCCCCCCCCTAGTTTTTGGGATGCAGCCCTGCCCTTTACACAGGAGAACCTGGATTTCCACCCCAGAGCCTCGAGATATTGCGATATTTTGGGATTTGGGGTGGGCTGTAAAAATCTGTAAAAAGAACCTTCCCAGAGGTTTTGGAAGTCCCAGGGGAGTTTTGGGGTCCCCGGTGGGGGGGGTTGAGGTTCTTCCCCCAGTTGGGGGCTGTTTCGTTTTCTCCAATAAAATGAGCTTAAAATGATCCAGAAAGGCCCTAAATCTTTCTGCCCTCTCTCCCCCTCGAAGGGCAATGAGGCAGATCCCAAAGCCCCCCAGGGCGAATTTCCTGCCCCTACATTGGCCTTCCTCTCTCTGGGCTTCCTTCTTGTATCCTTCTCTTTCCTCCTTGCATCCTTCCTCATCCTTCATTCCTTCTTTCCTCGTGCTTTTCCTTCTTCATCATCCTCCTTCCATCCTCTTTTCCCTTCTTTCCCCTTCCTTATTTCTTCCTCCCTCCATCATTCCATCTCCTTCTGCTTCCCCTTCACCTTCCTCCTTCCACCTCATTCTTTTTCCTCCTCTTTCCTTTCTCCTCTTCCTCCTTCCCTCTGTCCTTCCACCCATTCTTCCTTCTCCTTCCTCCTTCACTTTCCTCCTTCCATCTTTTTCCTCCTCATCACTAGTTCTACCTCCTATTCCTTCTTTTTCATTATCCCTCCTTCACTTTCATCCTGATCCTTCCATCTCTGCTTCCTTCCATCCTTTCTCCTCCTCCTCTGCCCCTGCTGACTAACAGTAATCAACTGGGGGCGAGGGCACAGCACTGAGCCCCGGCATGGCACCCCCGGCCCTTCCTCTTTCCTGGCTCTTCCCAACCGCTGGAATGCTGGAGCCCGCCTCCCCCACCGCTGGAATGCCTCCCCCCCCGCGGCGGCTCCGGCCGCACAAAGGGGGGTCTGTCCTGGCCGGGGTGGGAGGGGAGGACCCCAAGGGCCGGGAGAAGGAGATTCCGACAACTCTGGCCCCCCAATCTCCTCTGTGCACCCCAAAACCCTCAAACCTAAATCCTCTTCCTGCACCCCCAAAAGCCCCTCCTGCACCCCATCCCCCCCGGCACAATAACCCAAAACCAGCCGTGCAACCCAGAACCCTCCTGAAACCCCAAAACCCTCCTGAAACCCCAATTCATTCCCTGTGCAGCCCAAAACGCCCCCACTTCAATAACCACTCCAATGCGCCCCAAAACCCCGTGTACCCCAGTTCTGCCCCCCTCCCAATTCCTCCCCTTCAAACGAGCTTCCCCCAGGGGCATCCCAAGGAGGGGGGTTTGGGGTCCCTGCGCTCCCCTGGGGAGCCCATCCTGGGACTGTGCGGGGTCCCCTGAGCCCCTCCAAACCTACACCTCCTGCCCCGAGTTTGGGGGTCGCAGGGGCTGAACATCTTTCCCACCGAATTTGGGGGTCCCGTGGGGGGGGTCTCAGCCTTCCCCTTCTCTCCGAGTTTGGGGATCCCCATGGGGTGGGTCCAAGCCTCCCTTCCCCTCCGAGTTTGGGGGTCCCGACGAGTCGCGGGGGCGGGTTAACGGGGGGACGGTGGGAGGAGGAGGATGAAGAGGGGGCGGGGGCAGCGCCAGGAAGGTCCCGAGGGGGCTCGGGAGGAATTTTGGGGGATCCTGGAAGGGAGAAAGGGGATAACTGAGGCAGCGTCAGCAGGGGGAAGTGTCACCCCCTGTGTCCCTCTTGTGTGTCCCCCCTGTGTCCCTCTCCTTGTCTCCCCTGTGGTCCTCCCGGTGTCCCCTGCCCCTGTCCCCGCCGTGTCCGTGTCCCCGCCGTGTCCCCTCGCCGTGCCCGCCCTGTATGTCCCCTCTGTGCGTCCCCCACGTCTCCTCCTTGTCTCCCCTCTGATCCTCCCGGTGTCCCCTCCCCGTAGCCACACGTGTCGTTCCCGTGTCGTCCCCCCCGTGTCCCCCCCGTGTCCGTGTCCCCCCCCCGGCACGGGAAGCGGCTCCGGGCTCGCGGAAACGGCCCCTCCCCGCGCGCCTTCGGCCACGGAGCCGCTCGCGGGACCCACGGGAGCCCCGAGCCGCCCCCGGGAGCGCCTGGGATCCCCGAGACCCCCGCGGAGCCCCCCATGAAGCCCCCCGGGGCCATGGGGACGCTGCTGCGCGCGCTCGGCCGCCGCGATGGCACCGACACGGTAGGAGCGGGGGGAGGTCTAGGTGTGGGTGCAGGTCCCGCGTGGGGTGAGGACCCCTCCGTGGGGAAGGGGGATCTGGGTACGGGGGGAGGAGCGGCGGGACCACCCCCGTGGCGCCCCCGCGGGTTCCCCCGCGCTCCGCTCCAGCCGCCCCCTCCCCACGCGTGACGCTGCGCGTCCTGGGGGGGCGAAGGCGAGTCTGACCCTCCCCTCCCCCCCGCCGCCCCTCCCCATGTTTTCCCACGCTCACCCCTGGCCGCCACTTTCGCTTTTCCCCCATTTTCCCGCTTTTTCCCTTTTTTCCCACGCCCCTCCCTCCCCGTCCCACGCCCCCCCTCGCCTTCCCCCCGCTGTCCCCCTACCCCGCACATCCTCCCACGCCCCTCCCCCTCCGTGGGAACCGCAGGGTCGTCCCAGGGGGGGCATTTCCTGGGCTTGTCCCTGTCCCGCTTCCTGCGGGACTCGATGTCCGTGGCCGGGGGCCAGAGGGGCCTGGGGTGACACGGGGGGGACACGCGGGACGACACGGGCTGGGGGGGACCCAGGGAGGGAGACGAGACAACACTGGGGGACACGAGTGGGACATGAGCGATACGGAGGGACACGGGGAGACAAGGGACAGACGTGGGGTTGACACGGGAGGGACAAGGAATGGCGGGAGGGACAAGGGAAGGGAGACGAGGGACACGGGGGACATGGAGGCGTTACTTGGGGGGCACAGGGGTGGCACTGGGGGTGACATGTGAGACATGAGGGGGTCACAGTGGGGACCTGGGGGGAACAGGGAGATGACTTAGGGACAATATCAGGGGACACGAGTGGGACCTGGGAGGCGATACAGAGGACACAGAAGAGCACAGGGGCAGGACACGGAGTAACACTGGGGTGACAAGAGGGGGACATGATAGGGACAAATGGGGAGACACGTGTGGCGTCATGGAGGGGAAACGGGAGAGTGGGGGGCGACACGAGAGATCAGTGAGAAGTCATGGAGGGAACATGGGGGGACACAAGAAGGGACATGGGTGACACCGGGAGGACAAGGAGGTAACACTTGGGGAACGGGGGTACACGGTACACAGGGGGGCGACACGAGGGGACACGGAGGTGACACGATGGGAACTGGGTGGGACTGGGGACTGGATGGGTCACCGAGGGGACCTGGGGAGGACACGGGGAATTCACAAAAGAGACACAGAGGGTGACACGGGTGGGGACATGGAGGGGACACGGGAGTTGGCATCAGGGTCATCGGAGTGACACGGGGAGGACACGGGGGGATATGCGGTGACCCCCCCCCCCGTGTTCCCGCAGCCGCGGCCGCCCCCGCCCGCCCCCCACACGTTCCGTGAGCGGAGCCTGCGCCGCGGGACGCCCTGCGGGGGCTGCGGGACCCCCCTGGGACCCCACGGGCTCGTGTGCAGAGGTGACACCCCCGGGACAGGCCCGGGACATCTGGGGGGGGCTGGATGGCGGAATAGGGTTGAGGGGATTACTGGCGACAGTGGGGTCGGGACTGGGCAGTTACTGGGGGCACTGGGAGCATTGGGGGGTTACTTGGATGGTTACTGGGGGTACTGGGAGGGCACTGGGAGCATTGGGGGGGGGGTTACTTGGATGGTTACTGGGGGCGCTGGGAGGACACTGGGAGGGCACTGGGAGCTTTGGGGGTTGCTTGGATGGTTACTGGGGGCACTGAGGAGTTGACTGCAGTGTTTACTGGAGGCAGTGAGGGATTACTGGGGACACTGGGAGATTACTGGGGGCAGCGGGAGGGTACTGGGGGCCCTGGGGGGTTCTTGGAGGGACCGTGGGGGGTCCTGATGTTGCCGTTGTCCCCCCTAGTTTGCAAAGTCGCCGCCCACAAGAGATGTGAGAGCAAGGTACGACGGGGGGCGGGGGGGGTCACTCAAGAGCGGGGGGACCCCTTTGGGGCTGGGTCCCATTTGGGATGACCCCCGTGTCCTCCTGCAGGTGACGTCACCGTGCCAACCTCTGCCCCCGCCTGAGCTGGTGAGTTTAGGGGGCCACGACCTCCCCAAACCCCTCGGGCAGGACCCGAGACCCCTCAAACCCCGCCTCGAGACCCCCGAAGCCCTCGGGCACGACCCGAAACCCCCGAAGCACCCCCAGGCAGGATCCTCCGAATTCCCTTCGGGATCTCCAAATTCCCCGGGCAGGATCAGGGACCCCACGGAAGGGGTGAAACCCCCCCAAGCCCTCCCGAGCAGGAGACGGGACCTCCCCCCCCCACCCTGGGAGCCCTAAACACTCTTTTCGGGATCCGGCACTTCCGATCCTCCCTGGACATCCCAAATCCCCCTCGGGACCCCAAACCCCCCCACCCCGGGCAGGACCCTGCCCCCTCCCCGGTGGTCGGGCCCCTCCAGACCCCGCTGTTTTCCAGAGGAGGAACACGGCCCCGGTGCGGCGCAGCGAGCGCGTGGTGAGACCCCCGAACCCCCAAAAACCTCTCGACTCCCTGACCCTCCCCCCGTGACCCCTAACCTCCCCGCGGTATCCCAAACCCCCCTCCCGGAAACCCCCTTAATCCCCCCCAGGACTCCCAAAACGTCCCTGATCCTCTCCTGACACCCCCGTGACCCTGCGGTGTTTTGGGGACCCCTCTGACACCCCCATCTTGGCCCCCCTTACCCCTTCCTGACCCCTCTTGACCCCCCGATCCCCTCCCGACCCTCCTCATGTTTTGGGGACCCTCCCCTTGACCCCACGCCCGTGTTATAGGGACACCCCCAGTCTTCCTGAACCCCCCCTTGACTCCCTCGACCCCGCCCTGTTTGGGGGACCCCTCTGACCCCTCCTTTTCCCCCGCTGTCTTGGCCCCCCTTGAACACCCCCGTGTTTGGGGACAGTCCTTAACTTCCCCCCATGTTTTGGGTCCCCCCCCGACCTCCTATTGCTCCCCCTCGTTTTTGGGGCACCCTCGGGACCCTCTAGAGCTCCTCGTTCGACAGCGCCCCCCAGCGGAGCACCCTGCCCAGGTACGGGGGGTTTGGAGAGGCTGGGGGGGTCTCAGGGATTGGGAGGGGGGAAATTTGGGGGAGATCACAAGAGGTTTTGGGGTGCTGGGGGAGTCTCAGGGATGGGGAGGGAATTTGGGGGAGATCCCAAGAGGTTTTGGGGTGCCGTGGGATCCCCGGGAGGGTTGGAGTGCTGGGGAGGGGGTTGAGGGAGTGCCGCCCCCCCAGTTCTGAGCCTCTTCTCCCCCCCAGGACTCCCCGCGGCCCCAGCCCCGAGCCCTCCCCCTTCCCCCCCCTGGACCTGACATTCGTGACTGAGCGGATCCTGAGCGTGGGGGTTCCGGGGGGCGGCGAGGGGGATCCCGGGGGGCACCTGCGGCACCTGGCGAAGCTCCTGGGGGCGCGGCACGGTCCCAACTACACGGTGAGGGCAACTGGGGCAACTGGAAGGGCTGTGGGGGGCCCTGGGGGTGCTACTGGGAGCACTGGGGGGAAACTGGGGGACCGAGGGGGCCTGCGGGGGGCACTGGGAGCCCTGGGGAGGGGGAGCAAGACACGAGGGACGCGGGGGTGGCAGGGGGCTGGGATTTCGGGGGTTCCAGGGGTGGGCTGAGGGGTCCTAGGGCAGTTTCGGGGTCGCCCCGGTGGTCCAGGCTCCTCCCGACCCCCCGCCCCGTGCTCCCCCAGATCTTCAACCTGTCCGAGAAGCGCCGCGACCTCGCGCGCCTGAACCCCAAAGTGAGGAGCGGTCCGGGGGGATCCGGGGGGTGTGAGGGTCCCCCCGGGGGATGTGGGGGGGAGGGGGTGTGAGGGTCCCTCCGGAAATCTGGGGGGTCCCTGGGCTTCCGGGTGGGTCTCACTGGTTTGGGGGTCCCCTCGCGCGGTTTTGGGGGTCCAGGGCAGGTCCCGCGGTGTTGGGAGGGTGCCGGGGGATGGGGGGATGGGAGGGGGGGGTGTCGTGGGGGTTACGGGAGTCTCGGGGGATGCGGGATTCCTCGGATCCCTGAGGGGCTAGGAGTGTCTAGGGGGGTGCTAGGGATGTCCGGGGGGTCCCAGGGGCATCCCGGGAGGTTTTGGGGTGTCCCGGGGGGTTTTGGGGTGCCGGCTCTGAGGGCCCCCCCCAGGTGCTGGATTTCGGGTGGCCGGAGCTCCTCGCCCCCCCCCTGGAGCTGCTCTGCTCCGTCTGCAAAGCGCTCGAGGGGTGTCTGGGGGGGCACCCCCGCAACGTGGCCGTGCTGCTCTGCAAGGTGGGGACACCGGGGAGTTTGGGGGCGTCTGATGGGGGGTTGGGGGGCTGGGGGCAATTGGACAGGCACTGGGGGTACTGGAAGGATACTGGGGGTTACTGGGACGCACTCAGGGCTATGGGGGGCACTGGGGGTACTGGGAGGGTACTGGGGGTTACTGGGACGCACTGAGGGCTATGGGGGGCACTGGGTATTACTGGGGAGGCTCACGGGGACACTCGGGGGGTCTCTTGGAGCCATGGGGTTGTACTGGGGGGTACTGGGAGGTACTGGGGAGTCCTGAGGGTCCTGAGAATCCTCACTTGTCCCCCCACCCCCCCAGGGCAGCAAGGCCCCGGTCGGGGTGGTCGTGGGGGCGTTTCTGCACTACAGCGACGTGTGGGGCAGGTGAGGGGGCCGGGGGGACTTCGGGGGATCGGGAGGGTTAAGGGGGGACTTGGAGCCCTTATGGGGATTATTGGGGGCCTGGTGGGGGTTTCTAGGAGGTTATGGAGTGTTGGGGGGCAGAGTGGGTGTCCAAAGGAGAATTCTTAGATTCAGAGGTGGTCCGGGGGCGCGGGGGTGGGGGAGCTATGGGGAGATTGAGGGGGTCATGGGAGGGTTAAAGGGGGTCATGGGGAGGATTTGGGCTATGGAGAAATTATGCGGGGCTTGGGGGAGTCTTAGGGGTCCCGGGGGGGGTGATGGGGGCTTCGGAGGTACCTGACCCTACTTTTGCCACCCCCCAGCCCCGAACAGGCACTGAACGCGCTGAGTATGAGGAGATTCTGCGAGGAGAAACTGGGGGGGGTCCTGCAGCCCTCCCAGCGCAGGTGGGGGGGTTAAGGGGGGCGGCTTTAGAGGTCCTGGGGTCTAGGGGGGGGGTCAAGGGAGGTCATGGCAGGACTTGGGGGAGTTGGGGTGTTCTTGGGTGTTATTTTGGGGAAGGTTTTTTGGGGTGGTTTTGAAGGTTTTTGGGGTGTTTCTTGGGGTGATTTTTGGGTGATTTTGGAGTGATTTTTGGAAATGGTTTTGGGTTTTAGGGTGTTCTAGGGATAATTTTTGATGTGGTTTAGGGTGTTTTTGGGGTGGTTTTGAGGTAATTTTTGGTGTGGTTTCAGTTGGTGTTTGGGGTCGTTTTGAGGAAAGTTTTGGCCTGACTTTGGTGTGATTTTGGGGTGGTTTTGGGGTTCCACGCGTGTCCTCCCCCCCGCCCAGGTACACGGAGGATTTCGGGGCGCTGCTCTCGGGGCGACTCCGCCTGAACAGCTCCCCCCAGTTCCTGCACCACGTCCTGCTGCCCCCCCTGCCTGCCTACGACCCCCCCGATGGTCAGTTTGGGGGTGGGGATGGGACCCCAGCAACCCCCCAGGGGCCCCCAGTAATACCCCCGTGTGCCCTCGCAGGCTGCCGCCCCTTCCTCAAGATCTACCAATCGCTGCGGCTCGTCTACACCTCGGGGGTCTAGTGAGTGACACCCCCAAACCCAAATCTGACCTCCCCTGCGCCTCGGGGGGTCCCGGGGCCTCCCAAACTTCACTCCCACCCTGCTATGCCCTTCCTGGTCCCTCCCCCGAGCCTAACATTCCCCACTGTACCTATTGAGGGGTCCCAGGGCACCCCAAAGCTTACAACCCTGCCCCCCAAACCTGACATGCACACCCCGCCCGCGCCCTTTGGAGGGGTCCAGGGCCTCCCCCCAACCTTTCCCCCAATTTCCCCCAGTGCTCTATGGCTGGTGGGATTTCAGGGGGTACCCCTAATCTTGACACGCCCCCAAACTGATTGCCCCACACCCCCATGCCTGTCCCCAAACCTGAACTCCCCCAAACCGCCCCCCTTGTTCCCCCAGCAGCCCCCCCGCCTCGCAGTCGCTCTGTGTCACCCTGGAACCGGCGCTGCTGCTCAAGGGGGACGTGATGGTGAGGGGGGGGCGGGGGGGGCGGGGGAGGGATGGCCGAGGGATGTTCGGAGTTCGTGGGGCAGCGAACACTGGGGGTGGCGTGTGGGGAGGGGCTGATCCCCCCTAACCTTTGTGTGTTGGCTCCAAGTCACCTGTCCGTGTCCCCCGCTCACCTGTGCCCCTCCCCAGGTGCGCTGTTACCACCGGCGGCGGGGGGGGCGCGAGGCGGTTTTTGGGGTTCAGTTCCACACCGGGACCCTGCGCGGGCCCCGCCTGAGGCTGCGCCGGGACGAGCTCGACGTGGCCTGGCAAGGTGGGGGCGCGGGGGAGCAACAGGAGCTGGGAGGGGCAGAGGGAGCTGGGGGCACTGCGGGGTTTGGGGGGGCACGGGAGGACAGGGAGAGTTTGGGGGTGCTTTGTGGGGACACGGCGGGGGGTCCTGGGATGATTCGGAGGGTGCCAGGAGGGGGAGCATACGGGTATTTGGGGGCACAGATAACAGGGATGCCCCCAGTTCCCCTGTGCCCCCCCAGATGAGAACAGGGAGGGCAGACCTGAAGGAATTCGAGTGGGCAGGGAGCGGATGAGGGCTGGAAATGGGGCGGCTGGGGGAGTACGGGGGAATTTGGGGACGCAGATGATGGGGACGCCCCCATGCCCCGCCGAACCCCTGCTGTCCCCCCAGACCAGCGCTTCCCCCCCGACGCCACCGTGGAGTTCATCTTCTCCTCAGGCCCCGAAAGGGTCGAAGGTGGGTTTTGGGGGGTGGAGACCCCCGGGGATGCCCCGCCGGGCCACCCCCCTCACCGCCCAGCCTTCCTGCCCCCCTCCCTCAGGCTGGGTCCCCCCCCGCGGCCCCCCCCGCCGCCCCCATCGATTACGGGGTGCGGGATCCCGCGGTCCGGCGCGACTCCTACGAGGGGCCCTGGGATAGCCCCGAGGGTAAGAGGGGGTCGAGGAAGAATTTGGGGTGCGGCGGGGTTCCCAAGGCATGGAGGGGGAAGAGGGGCCCCTTGGCCTGGGATCTGGGGAACGCAGTGGGGGTCTCAGGGGGCTGGAGGCTGTTGGGGTGACCTGGAATCTCAGGGGTGGCTGCGGGGGATTTGAGGGGCGGGGGGGACCGGGGGTATTCGGGGGTTTTGGGGATGCCCCACGATAAGAGAAGGTGGGGGATGGGGAGGGGCTGGGGGGGTCCCCACTTTCAAGGGGATGAAGGTCCTCTCTTTAAAGGGGGAAAATGCGGGGAACTGGGGGTGCAGGGGGGGGCTTTGGGGGGCAATATGGACATACGGGAGGGGTGCCTCCTGTATGGCCTGAAGGGGATGGGGAAGGAGATAGGGGGTCCCGGGGGTTTTCGGGGGGTCCCGTGGGGTTTTGGGGGTGCAGGGGGGGGCTTTGACCGCCCTTATCCCTCCCAGAGCCCTCCCACACTTGGGGTCCCCTGGATGGCAGCCCCTACGCCCGCGTGCAGAAGAAGGGGGTTCCCTGCCCCCCCGGGGGGGACTCTGACTCCCCGCCCCCACCCGGAGCCCCCCACGGCCGCCCCCCGCCCCCCACGGCCGCCGAGCGCCGGGAGCTGGAGCAGCTGCTGGGGGGGTTCGGGGTGCGGGGGGGCCGCGAGACCCCCGGCCCGAGGGAGGAGCCCCCCGACACCCCAGAACCTCTCGGGACCCCCACAGCCTATGGGACCCCCGAACCACTTGAGACTCCGGCACCCTACAGGAATCCCACATCCTACGGGACCCCGATATCCCACGGCACCCCCACATTCCATGAGACCCCCGTATCCCATGAGAGCTCCCCATCCCATGGGACGCCGATATCCTATGGGACCCCAGTATCTCATAAGACCCCCCCATCCCACGGGACCCCCACATTCCATGGGACCCCTGCTCCCCACAGCCCTCTGACATCCCGTGGGACCCTAACACCCCACGGCTTCCCCTCATCCTATGGGACCCCCAAATCCCAGGGTTCCCCCACACCCTATGACACCCCAAAACCCTACGGGACCCTGGTGCCCCACGTGACATTGACAGTCCATGGCCCCCCAGCATCCCAGGGGTCTCCAACTTCCTACGGGACGCTGGCACCCCACGGCCCCACAGTATCCCCTGGGACCCCAACATCCCACGGGGTCACAGTGCCCTATGGAACCCAAATATCCCACAGGACCCCAATATCCCAGGGGTCCCCAACATTCCACGGGACCCCGATATCCCAGGACACCCTGGTGTCCAACAGCACTCCAATATCGCAGGAGACCTTAACATTCCAGGAGTCGCCGATACCCTACAGCCCCCCAGCATCCCATGGGACCCCAACATCCCTGGAGACCCCCACTCCGTATGGGACTCCAACATCCCAGGGGTCCCCATCACCCTATGGGACCCCAAAATCTTATGGGACCCCACCATCTCATGGATCCCCAACATCCCAGGGCCCCCACACTCCTCATAGCCCCCCACAAGCCCAGAAGTCCCCAACATCTTACAGCCCCCCGTTATCCCACGGGATCCCAATAATGCATGAGACCCCAGCTCCCCACAGCCCCTCGACATCCTACAGCCCCCCAAAACCCCATGGCGCCCCAGTATCCCCCGGAGTCCCAATCTCCCACATCACTCCAATATCCGAGGGACTTCCAGCCCCCCACGGGACCCCGATGTCTCATGGCCCCCCCGGACCCCACAGCCCCCCAATAGCCCACAGCCCCCCCTCACTGCACAGCCCCCCAGCATCCCATGGGATCCCAATATCCCACAGCCCCCCCGCACCTCACCCAGTATCCCACAGCCCCCCGAACCCTTGGGGCCCCCCCAGCCCCTGGGCCCCCCCGTGTCCCCCCCTGTGCCGTCGAGCCAGCCTGGCCTCCCCTCGGGACACCCCAAAACGGGGGGTGCAGCGCTCACTGTCCGAGGGGTTCCCCTCGTGGGGGGGCTACGGGCGCCCAGTGGCGGGGGGATACCTGCTCTTGGGGGAGCTTCCGCCCCTCTGCCCCTGCCAGGACTGCCAGGGCTGGGGGGGCGTCTCCGCACTCCCCACCCGCCCAATTTATAGCGGGCACGAGTGGGGAGCGCACCCTCTGCAGCCCCTAGATTGCCCCCATTGCGGCCGCCCCGGGCTGGGGCTGGAGCGGGGACCCCCCCCTAGAAAAGGGGGCTACGACCCCCCCGCCATAGGGGAGCCCCAGGAGCCGACAGGTAAAAATGGAGGGCTCAAAGGGGTTAACAGGGGTCCTGGGGGTGTTAGGGATTTGGAGGGGTCTAAGAGGGCTGTGGGGGCCTCTTGGGGGGGTTATGGGGCATTATGGAGGCTACTGGGGGGTCCTGGGGGAGATGTGCGGGAGGTAAAAGGGTTCATGGAGGGCGTCTGGAGGGGTGTTGGGATTAAGTGGGGTCTGAAGGGGCTGGGGAGGGCTTCTGGAGAGGGTTCGTGGCCACGGAGGGGCTGGGGGGCTCCTTGGGGGAGCTGAGGCATAAACTGAGGGAGATTTGGGGAGATTTGGCGGAATCCGAGGGGTATTAGGAGAGGCCGGGGGCAAAGCTTCCCCACTGGAGGGAGACTTTGGAGGCCCCTCAGGGGGTCTTTTGGGGGGGGTCTCACTCCCCTCTCTCTCTCTGTGCCCCCCCAGGGCGACGCAGCCCCATTGAGGGGAGTCCCTGGCCGGGCCCTCCCCGCCCCCCCTCCGAGTCTCCCCGGGCCCCCTCCCCCAGCAGCGGCACCCCCGGATCCCCCCCGCCCCCGCAGCCGCCCCTGCCCGAGAAGCGGCACCCCCCGGCCCCGGGGGGGCCCCGGGACCCCTCCTCACCCCAGCGCAGCCCGGCGGGGACCCAGGGACACCCCTCGGCCGGGCCGGGGCCGGGGCCGGGCCGGCGGGACCCCCCTCGGGGGCACCTTCGTGCAGGACACGACCAAGTTCTGGTACAAACCGGGCTGTCCCGGGAGGAAGGTACGGGGGACGGGGGGACCAGGGCGCTGGGACTCCCGGAGGGTTTGAGGGGGAGCCATGGGGGCCGGGAACTCCCGGAGGGGTTTGGAAGGGATGGGTTTTGGAAGGAATGAGTTTTGGAAGGGATGGGTTTTGGAGGCTCTTGGGGGTTATTGGGGAGTACTGAGGGGCTGCGGGGTGTTTGAGGGGGAGCATGGGGGGGTCTGGGGTGTGGTCAGTGGGGGGGGCGGTCAGTGGGGGCTAGGGGTGGCCAGT
Organism: Sturnus vulgaris; assembly: GCF_052056855.1. Lineage (NCBI taxonomy): Eukaryota > Metazoa > Chordata > Aves > Passeriformes > Sturnidae > Sturnus > Sturnus vulgaris. The sequence continues at coordinate 2,472,644 of NC_142272.1, forward strand.
GGCGTCCCCCCGTGTGTCCCTTCTGCCCCCGTGTGACCCCCGCGTGTCCTCTCAGCCGTGTCCCTGCTCAAGGCGGCCCCTCCCGGCTCGTTCCTGGTCCGCCGCAGCAGCAGCTTCCCGGGGGCGTTCGGGCTAGCGCTCAGAGTGGGGGTGCCGCCCCCCCGCGCCACCCCCAGAGCGGGTATGGACCTCCCCAAGCCCCCCGAACCCCATAGACCTCCCCCCCCGATTCCATGGACACCCCCCCGGCACGCCCCAAACCCACCGTCCCCCCTACGGAGGATTTGGGGGCCGGGGAAGGAAGAGGCATCTCCCAGGGCTCTGACGCCCCCAACACTCCAGGGACCCCTGAGAATCACCCCAAATTCCCCACCAGCAGCCCCCAAATCCACCCACTGACCCCCCCGGCCTCGTGCAGTATGGGGGGGGTCGAGGGGTTGTCCATAGTGGGGAGGTATCGGGGGCCTGCCAGGGGAGGCTGGACACTCCCAACACCCCATGAACCCACCCGGATCCCCCCCATGGACACCCCTCAAATGCCCCATAGACAATACCGGGGCATCGGGGGATGAGGGGTGGTCTCGGGGGTCTCCCTGGTGTCTGACTCCCCCCGGTCCCCCAGGGGACCCTCAGGAGCAGCTGGTCCGGCACTTCCTGATCGAGACGGGCCCGCGGGGGGTCAAAATCCGGGGGTGCCCCGAGGAGCCTTATTTCGGTGAGGGGGACGGGGGGGCTCGGGGGAAGAGCGGAGAGGTCTGGGGGGGGTCTCTGAGGGTCTGGGGGGGATTGGGGAAGTCAGTGGGAGGGGCTGGCGGAGGGGTTCGGTGGGGTCTGAAGGGGAACTCTGGGGGGCTTTGGGGGTCGAGTAGGGTTGGGGGAATTTCTGGGGCTTCGAGGAGTCGGCGGGGGTTTTGGGGGTGCCCTGACCCCTCTTCCCCCCAGGGAGCCTCCCGGCGCTGGTACTGCAGCACTCCATCACCCCCATCTCGCTGCCCTGCGCCCTCCGCATCCCCCATGCAGGTGGGCACCCCAAAGACTGCGGGAACACACAAAAACCCTGCGGACACCTCAAAAGTCTCGCGTAACTCCCCAAAACCCTCACGGGGACCCCGTCCAAAATGCGGGTACACCACCACAATCCCTCCCTGGGACACACCAGAATGCCCCCGGAGAACCCCAAAATCATGGGACACCCCAAAACCCCTGCGGGGACGCCCCTGAACACCTGCTGGGACACCCCACGAGCGCGAGGATACCCCAATATCGCAGGTCTTTCCCCCAATACCACAGGAGCCCCCAAAACCGCGAGAACCCCTAAAATTGCGGGGACACTCCCAAACGTTGAAACCCCTCCCCGAAAAGTGGACGGGACTCCTCAGAAACTCCTCCAGTCCCCAAAATCCCCTCAGAGTCCCCGAGTTTCCCCCCAAACTCCCCTGGCCCCCCAGTTTTCCCTGCCGGCGGTTCTGGACGGTTCCTGGTGGGGCACTGGGGGTCCCGACTGCCCTCTCACCCTGTGCCCTCCTCCCCAGAGCTGCAGGAGGAGTCCCCGGACCCCCCTGGGCCCCCCAATGTCAGCACGGCCGGAGCTCTCCTGAGGCAGGGGGCAGGTGGGACTGGGGATATTGGGGGGACTGGGAACACTGTGGGGAGTACTGGGGATACTGGAGTGGGGGGCACTGGGGTGGGGGGTGAAGGTACTGAAATTGGGTCACTGTGTGAGGTTGGCATCGGGACTGGGAGCGCTGCGGGGGCTGGTCCTGCTTTTGGGGAGATTGATCTCAGTTTTGGGAAGGCTGGTCTCAGTTTTGGGGAGGTTGGTCCCGGTTCTCGGGGAGGGTGGTCTCAGTTTTGGGGAGGTTGGTCCCGGTTCTCAGGGAGGGTGGTCCCGTCTTTGGGGATGCTGGTCCCGGTTCTGGGGGAGGGTGGTCCCGGTTTTGGGGATGTTGGGCTGAGTTTTGGAGTTTCTCCTCCCCGTTGCTCCCCCAGCCTGCTCTGTGCTGTTCCTGGGCTCGGTGGGGACCGAGGCCCTGACCGGGCCCCAGGCCGTGGCCAAGGCCGTGGGGTCCCTCCTGGAGGGCACCCCGAGTGCGGGGGTGTCCCCCCGGGCCCCCCCCAGCCCCGTGCACTTCAAGGTGTCGGCGCAGGGGATCACCCTGACGGACCGGCAGCGCAAGTGAGGGACCCCAAATCCCCCGAACCCAGACCTCTCGAATCCCACAATCACCCCGAACCTCCCCAAACCGCCCAACCCCCTCCACCCGACTCCTTCAAACCGAGATTCTCCCCAAAACCACCGACTCCTCCAAACCTCTTAATCCCCCAAACGCCAACACTCCAAACCTTATCAAACGCCCTAAAACCCTCACCCCCTGAACCACCAACCCCACTAAACACCTAATCCACCAAACCACTGATCCCCCAACCCCGACCTCCCCCCAAACCCCTCGGCACCCACCGACCCCGCCCTGCCCCCACCCTCTCCCCGCCCCCCCCAAGCCCATCCTCACCACGTCCCGTTCCCCCCAGACTCTTTTTCCGCCGGCATTACCCCGTGAGCAGCGTCACCCACTGCGGCACCGACCCCCAGGACCGCAGGTGAGGGGGGGCACGGGGGGGCACAGGGGGGACCCCCAATCATCCAAACCCTCCCAGATTTCCCAACCCCTTTAACCCCCGCCAGGTGGGCGAACCCCGACGGGAGCACAGCCAGGTACGTGGAGAATCCCCCAGAACGGGACCCTCGGGTAGGAGGGGGGGGGCACAGATCTGACACTGGCCTCGGCCCTTCCCCCCCACCGGTCCCCCCAGGATTTTTGGGTTCGTGGCGAAGCAGGCAGGGGCCCCGGGGGGGGGCAACGCGTGTCACGTGTTCGCCGAGCTGGACCCGGAGCAGCCGGCGGGGGCCATCGTCACCTTCGTCACCAAAGTCCTGCTGGGGACACGGCACTGAGGGACACCAGGGACCCCCTCGGGATCCCAAAAACCATCTGGGGACTCCCACAGCCCCCCAAGGCAGTGGGGCTCTCCCCCGTCTTCACCAAGGTCCGGCTGGGAACACGACATTGAGGGACCCCCAGGACCCCCTGGGACCTCCAAAACCATCTGGGGATGCCCAAAACCCCCTGGAGTCCCCTGTGCCAAGGGGGGGACAGGGGGACACACAGAACCAACCTTTCCCGCCATTATTACCTTCATCACCCCCAAGCCCCCACTGAGACTCCCCCAAAACCACCCCCGGCTCCCCCAAACCCTCCCAGACTCAGGGATTCGGGGGAGCACAAGGGGACCCCCATAATCACCCTCCCCACCATCTTCATCACCAAAGTTCTACTGGGGACTCTCAAACTCCCCCTGAGACTCCCCCAGACACTCCCCAGACCCTCCAGCCCCCCTTGGAGACCCCCAAAACCTCCTGCACACCCCCAGCTGAAAAACCCCTTCCCTCAAATGAAGAAGGAGAGGCTGGTAGAAAAGTCGTCACAGGGACACCCCCTGCGATTTGGGGGGTCCCGGGGGAACAATAAATCCACATTTATTTTGGTGTAAGAAATGGGTTTATTTGAGGGGGGGTAGGCATGGGAACCCCCCCCCTGTGCAAATGTCAAAGGGGACCCCAAAACCAGCCCAGCCCCCACCACAGAGCTGGGGACTCTGGGGGCTCCCATGGAATTGGAAGGGTCAGGTTACATTCATGATTGGGGAAAACCCCTTATTCTGCCCCCTGGAACCCCCCAAGAATGAGGAGTGCTGGAAGAGATGGGGGGGGGCACAGGTGTGATTTGGGGGGGCACCAGGGGGGTCAGTGGAGTGGGAGGGGTTGGGGGAGCTGGAGAGGGTCAAAGGGGTGATTTGGGGGCTCTGGGGGAGCACAAGGGTCACCCATGGTGGAAGGGGCACAACTGAGACCCCCAAATCCACCTGGGGAGGTCACTGGGATGATTTGGGGGGGGCAGGATTGAGTGCCCCACAAACATGGGGGTGGGGCAGGAATGGGTCCCCCAAAGATATGGTAGAGGCCATGGCTGAGCCCCCCAAAAACAACTCTGGGGGGCAACAGTGGGGTACTTTTGAGGGATCAATGGGGGGATTCACTTGGGGAACTCTCCCCAAAGAGCCCTCAAAGGGCAAAATTATGGGGGGGGCAGGAGTGAACCCCCTAAAAACCACCTTGGGGGGGTCTCCACTATTGTGGAAACACCCTAAAGTGCACTGGGAGAGCCCGGGGTGGGTCCGGGAGCACCGGAGGGTTTTGAGTGTTGGGGGGCCCCACGCGGGCCCCCCCTTTATCCGCTCAGGGGGTGCAGGTCCACCTTGACCCTCTCACCAGTGCTGAGCATCCCCACGGTGGGGAAGAGACCCCCGGGGGGGACCCCAACCTCCCTGCGCCCCACGACCGTCCCGTTCCGTGTGAAGAACACCTGGGGGGGAGCACAAATCGGGGGGGGGTCACCCCTATATTGGGGGAACAGGGGGAGACCCACCCCCCCAAAAAAAACCTGGGATAAGGGGGGGAGTAAGGCAAGGAAAAATGAGCCAAAAGGGGGGTGAAGGGGGGATTTCTGGGGTGAGTGGGGGGTTTTGAAGGGGCAAAACCACACGGGGGGGGGGCAGGGACACGCAGCAAGGTCAATCCAACATAAGAGCGAAGGGCAGGGAGACCCCAATCTCCCAAAAAAATGGGGGCAAAGGGGTTGACCTCAGGGTGAGTCACTGTAAAGGGAACCCAATGGGGGTTGCAGGGGATTTTGGGGGTGATGGAAAGTCCAGGGGTGGGGCACAAATACGTGTGGGGATCACAGACAAACGGGGGGTCACCCTAAAATATGAGGCGGGGGCGGGACACCCCCAACCCCCTCAGAATCCGGGTGTTGGAGCCCCCACACTGATTCAAAAGGATCCCAACGGGGGACAAAGGAGAATTTTGGGGTGAAGGAGAAACTTTTCTGGGAGGCAGCGGGGTTTTTTAGGACACAGATGTTTTTCTGGCGGGGTGTCCCCACCCTTACCACGACCTTCCTGCCCTCCTGCTCCTGTTCCATGTCCTCCCCATCCTCATCTTCCTCCTCCTCTTCCTCTTCCTCGTCCTCCTCCTCCTCCAGGTACATCACGTTGCGCACCTTCACCTTCACCTCGGGGGGCTCCGAGGAGTCATCGCTGTCACCTGGGGTGGGGAAAAGGATGAGGGATCCTCCCAGGGCCCGCCCAGGCTTTGGGGGTCCCCAGCCCCGCGGTACCTTCACTGTCCCGGCCGTAATCCCGAGGGAACATGATCCCACAGCCCATCACGTCGCCCTTGTAGCAGCGGGGGCCAAAGGGATCCCCGACGCCGCTGCCATGGAACAGCTTTCCGTCGTCTGGGGGGAGAGCCCGAATTAGAGGGACCCCCCCATTTCGTGGAGAACCCCCAGACACACTCCATGGGGGTGCACCCCAAAAAAAGGAGAAAGGGGTTACAGGTGGAGAAGGACAAGGAGGGGGGAAACGCAGAAGGGGACAACTGGGGACAGGGAGTGCACAGAGGGGACCCCCGAATCAGGGGGGTCATGGGGGGACCCCTCCCATGGGGATGCACCCCAAAAAAAGGAGAAAACTAGGCCTGAGAAAGGTGGAAGGAAGAAGAGGGTGAAGGGGGTGAAAGGAGATAAAAGGGGAGAAAAGGGAGAGGCCATGGGGATCCCCCCACCTCGATGGACACCACCCCTCAGACCTCCCCATGGGACTGCACCCGAAAAAAGGGCGGAAACTGGGTTGGGAAAGGAAGAGGATGAAGGAGAAGACGGCAGAAGGGAGAAGGGAGGAGGGAGGGGTCATGGGGATTCCCCGAGGTCATGGGGGAGAGCCCCCAGACCCTCATTATAAGGGCGCAACCCAAAATAGAGCAGAAAAATGGGAAAGGGGTTTTCAGGAGGAGAAAGAGTAGGAGGAGGACCCACTATTGGGCTCCCGAGTTTGGGGGGGTCCCGCCCATTTTGGAGGTCCCCTCACTTTTGGGGGGCTCACCCGCGTGATAGGCCACCGAGCCCCTGCTCCAGCCGGGGTGACGATTTTTGGGGTAATCCTGGTGGGGAGAGCACAGGGGAGGTGAGGACAATGCGGGCTGCCCAGCCCCCCTAAATCCGTGGACCTCAATTTTCAACCTCAAACCCTCATTTTTGACACGTCCCCCACCTTTCAGCCCAGCTCCGTACCCCAAATCTGAGCCCTCTCCCAGCCGTGGAGGAGGCTCCAGCCCCTCTTTACTCCCTCTGTAACTCCCGGATCCCCATTTTCGACCCACATCCCCCCAGTTCCCTGCCCCTCCTCAGCTCCGTAGGTGTCTCCCCCCACCCCAGTCCCCCCGCACCCCAATTCCGAGCCCCCCCGCGTACCTTCCTGGCCACGCCCAGGGCGATGTAGCACTTCTCGCCCGGGTCCAGGATCTCCAGCTCGAAGTAGTGGCTGCGGGGGCTGAGCGGCCGCCGAGCCTGGGCCAGCCCCACATCCACGATGCTCTTCCCCTTCCCCACGTACTCCAGCACCTGGGGGGGGGCGCGGGGCGGGCTCGGACACGGGGAAAAGGGGCACCCCCCAAGCCGGACTAGTCCCAAATCCGCGAAATTCATCCCCTTCCCCGCCTAATAACAGCACCTGGGAGGGTTTGGGGGATCTGGGAGGATCACAGGGGCTCAGGGCAGGATCATAGAGGGTCGGGGGGGGAACACACAGGGGATTTGGGGGCACCCAAGAACTCCCAGACTCCCGATGTCACTGCTGTGACCTCCTTTATCCCGCCCCCCTGTCACGGCCCCCCTTTTCGCCCTCCCCAGCACTACGGACCCCTCTTGTCTCTAAAAACTGTCCTTACCCAAACTCCCAGACCCCAATTTTCCTCACTCCATAACCTCAATTTCTGACCTCCCAGCTCAGGGAGAGGGTCCAACCTCTTCCAACCTCCCCCTCCACCCCCCCGCACCCTCATTCTGAGCTCCCTGCCCATTTCCCTACGCCATCCCCAGTCCTGCCTCCCTTTTCCCCCCTCCCGGCCCCCTGACCCTGCCGAACCCCCCCCCGGGTTTCCGGGTGCTCACGGAACCACAGAGTCGCACGTCATGTAGCCTCCCCCACTCCTCCTCCAGGCTGTCCACCAGCATGGCCCCCCCCTCGTCCTCGGATGGCCCGGGCGGGGGCAGATGCAGCCGAACCTCCTCCCCCAGCGAGTGCAGCCCCACGGCTGGGAACAGCCCTGGGGGCGACAGTGGCACCCCCAGACCCCCCACCTGCGATTGAGGGAGTCAGGGGGTGAGGGGGGCTCAGGGACAAGGGCAACCCCAGGCCCCCCATCTGGGATTTAGGAAAACACCAAACTAGGAAGTGGGGGGGGCTCTGGATGCTTCAGGATTTCAGAAGATTTGGGGGCCCTTCCATCCTCTGTCCATTCTTTGTGAAGAACAGCTGGGGGAGGGACAAAAGGACCCCCCGTTTGGGCGGTCCTGGAGGCTTTGGGGGTCCTGGGAGGTTTGAAAGGATGCCTTGGTGAGTTTTGAGGGTGCTCTGGGGCAGGGTGAGGGGGCAGGGTGGGGGTCCCCTCACCCTCTGGCCGTTCTTGGTGAAGAAAACCTGGGCGGGGGGGGCCCCGAACGAGCCCCTCTCGACACCGCAGCCGATCCGGTCCCCGGAGCTGCACTTGGAGCCAAACTGGCGCCCCTTGGCTCGGCCACTGTAGAGCCTGGGGTGCGCCAAAAACGGGAGGGACCCCGAAAATGGGGGTGGGTGTCAGTAATGGGGGACCCCAAACCTGGAGCAGCCCCCCCAACACCTCCCAGTCCTGATACCCCCACGGTTCCCCCCAGTGTCTTGACACCCCCAAGGTGCCAACCCCTCAATATCCTGACATCCCCCTGCTATCTCGACACCCCGATATCCCAAAGCACCTCATCCTTCACTATCCCGACATGTCCCAAAATCATGAAAATCCTTAATATCCCAACACTCACAATTCTCCAACACCTCCCCGCTATCGCGACATCCCGGCCCCGCCCCCCGCTGTCGCGACACTCACTTTCCATCATCAGCGTGGTAGGCGACGGAGCCGGGCCCCCATCCCGGGGGGTGCTCGAGGCTGTGGCAGTGCGGGACCAGCCCCCACGGCGATGGTGCCGCGGACCCCGCTGTCCACGATGGACACCTGGGCACGGGGGCGGCGGGGTCAGGGCTCCGCAACCCCCGGGACAGCCCGCGCCTCCCGAATCCCCAGGCTCACCTCGAAGTAGTTGCTGTCGCGGGTCAGCGGCCGCGGAGCCACGTAACAGCCGACCTCGCCCGAGGGGCCGCGGTAGCTGCGGAGGGCGGGGGACTGAGACACCCTCGACCCCCAAAGGGTACTCCCAGACACCCCACCCCCCAATATCTGTGGGTGCTTCCAGACCCCTCCCACCCTCGTGGGTGCATCCTCCCACCCCCGTGGGCCCTCCCAGCCCCTTTTTGTGGGTGCCCCCAACCCCCTCCAGGTACCCCCCGCCCCCTCCCACTCCCGTAGGTCCCCTCACGTGCCCCCCCCCCGGAGCCCCCCAGTCTCCTTTTGCGGGTGCCTCCGGTCCCCCCGGGGTACCTGAGGGTGTCCCCATCGACCAGGATGTGCCGAGCGCGTTCCTGGCAGCGCAGACCCCGATCCCGATCCCGGTCCCGATCTCGATCCCGCTCTCGGTCCCTATCTCGATCTCGGTCCCGATCCCGGTCCCGGTCCCGGTCCCGATCCCGATCCCGATCCCGATCCCGGTCCCGGCCCTCCCGCACCTCCCGGATCTCCCGGATCCGCCGGCGCCAGTTCAGGAACCTGAAGTGCAGGTTCAGGTCATCCATGGCGGGGGGGCTCCTGCGGGGAGGCAACGGTGGGACCTCGAAAGGACGGGGGGCTCGGAACCGACACACCCGAAACTGACACCCCGAATCAAATGTGAACCCCCAAAACTCGAGATCCCCAACACTGACCCCCAAATACACACCTGACACCCCAAACACACCTGAACCTACAAAACTTCCCTCAAAACACACCCGATCCTCTAAATCATACCTGAAAACCTTAAACATAGCTGACTCCCGAAAATACATCTGAACTCTCAAAATTAATCCCCAAAACACACCTGATGCTCCAAAATACACCTAAGCCCCCTAAACACACCTGACTCCCTAATATACACGAAACCCCTCTAAACCCATCGGGTCCTCCGAACACACCTGGACCCCCAAAACACATCTGAACCCACAAAACCCACAGGAGACCTCCCAGAACCGTCCTCCCAAACACGCATACGTGAAACACCCAAATCACACCTGAGATACCCCAAAACTGCCCCTCAACACACACCTGACCCCCCAAAAACCCACATCTGACACACCCAAATCACCCCTGCCCGCTCAAAACTGAACCCCAATCCCAATCCTGACACCCCCCACACACCAAGGTCCCCCCATTCCGGGGGTCCCTTTCCCCAGCACCACTGTTCCCAGTACCCCCTAAGACCCCCCCATTCCCCCTGCGCAGCGGCCGCCCCCCACCATGGGACCCCCCACACCTCCCCAATTCCCTCCCAACTCCCCTCATGACCCTCAAATCCCTCCCATATTCCCCGAACCGGGGTCTCCCCGTCCCTCCCCGACTCCTCAGGCCCCATCCCAATCTCCCCCAGACATCCCCAGACCTCCAAATCTTCCCCAGAGCCCCCCGGGTCCCCAGTGCCCCCCCCCTTACCGGGGGTCCCGCCCCCTCCATGGGCCGCGCTTACATCCGGGTCCCGTCCGCGTCCGTCTCTCTCCGCCCGCCCACTGTACCCGTCGGACCAATCGCTACTCGCGGCGCCGGGACTGACAGCTCCCTCAGCCAATCGGAACGCGAAGAGGGAGAGAGGCGGAGCCTACCGGGGAAAGCGGGGAGCGTGCGCCGAGACCACTGACGCTACGGGCATGGGGCGACAGGCATAAGGGCTCCCCCTGGCGGACGGGGGAAGCCGGGGGAACTAGGGAGAATTGGGGCGCCACGAGTTACTGGGGGAATGAGGAGAACTGGAGAAACGGGCAGGAACTAGGAAAATTACGGGGAATGGGGGGGTTACTGCAAGGACTGGGGGGAATTGAAGGATACTGGAGGCACTGAGGGGATTCAGCTTGGGGTCAAACCTGCGCGAGGACTGTCGCACTGGGGACATGGCTGGACTGGGACTCAGTGGTTTGAACTGGAGGTGCTCTGGAGGGGTTTCAGTGGTCCTCCAGACCCAAGTTTCGGGCGTGGGGGGGAGGACTTCATAAACACCTTTATTGGGTGGGTTTATTAAAAATTAATTAAGTAATTAATACACCCTCACCCCCATGACACTACACGGGGTCAGTCACAGGCCACACTTGGCCTGGTGTACCCATGTCCCCTCTGCTGTGCCTTGTGGAAGGTGGCACTGTGACCTGCCATGTGTCACTTGGGGGTGGCCCCATGTTGTCACCCAGAGTTCATTGTGGGGGTGACAGCAGCACCAGGGCCCCATCACAGCACCGTGTCACCATCAGGGTGTCCCAGTGTCACTGTCACCTACATTTCATTATGGGGGTGATACTGTGACCTGTCACAGCTTAACGTCACCAGTGGGGCGTCCCTGTGTTACCCACAGCTCAGCCATAGGGGTGACACTGTGACCTGTCACAGTTCATGATCGGGGTTTCCCAGTGTCATTGTCACCCACAGTCCATTGTGGGGTGACACTGTGACCCACCAAAGTTCGGTGTCCTCAGGAGGTGTCCCAGTCACCCACAGTCCATTGTGGGGTGACACTGTGACCCATCACAATGTGATGGGGTGTGACCCACCACAGGGTGTCTCAGTGTTTCTGTCACTCATAGCTCAGAATGGGGGTGACACTGTGACCCCATCACTGCCTGGTGACCCCACGTGCTCTTCCCTTGTCCCTGTCGCCATTAGAGCCCAGTGTCCATGTCCCCATCACACCCCAGTGCTCCTGTCACATTCTGGTGTTCCGGTGTCCCCCTCAAACTGTTCCAGTGTCCCCATCACACCCAGGTGTCTCTGCTTAGTTGATCCAGTGTCCCTGTCCCTGTGTACTTGTCACTCCCCAGTGTCCCCTTCGAGCAGCCCCTCATCCCCCACCCTCAGCCCCTCGTCCCCACGGGCGGTGCCCAGGATCCCCCCGGCTGCCCCCAGTGCCACCAGAGCCGCCAGGGCCGCAGCGCCGAACACCCGCCGTGTCCCCGCAGGGTCCCCGGGCAGTGCGGGCAGTGCCAGTGACACCCCCAGGCCGAGGGGCAGCCGCAGCCACCGCGCTCCTCCTGCCGCGTCCCTGCCATGCTCCAGCCGGCGCCGCAGGAACGCCATGGCTGGGAAGTAAATCCCGCAGGAGAGCTGCAGCATCAGCAAGGCAAGGAAATCACCGGGGAGGTACAATGGCAGTGGCAGTGGCAGTGCCAGGAGCAGAAGGGCCAGTGCCAGGAGCAGGATGGAGCCGGGCAGGAGCCGCACTGGCTGCAGCCGGAGCCTCCCGGTGACGCCACGCCGGAATAGGGCCGAGCCTGCGGCGCTGGCGGCCGTGAACCCAGAGAAGGCGATTCCCAGCGGGATCCCATGTGGCTCCAGGACAGGTGTCCAAAGGAAGGCAAAGATGAGTAGGATGCTCTCCACAAGGGCCTGGACCAGCCCCAGGAGCAGTGTCCGAGGGTCAGACAGGAGGCCCCGAAGGCCTTCCCCACAAGCCTTACTGCAGGACCGGCTCTTCCCGTAGTTCTCATCCCAGTTTTTCCCGGCAAAGATCCCCGAGAGTGCAAGGAAGGGCATGGCCACCAGGAATGGGGCCACAGGGCCCAGTGCCAGTCCCTCAGCCACCAGCTCGGCTACCAGGCCGGCTGCCACGGCCAGGCCGCTGTTCCAGAGGGCCACGCGGGAGAAGGTGTTGGGAATCCACTCGGCCGGGAAGTCATGGCGCTCCAGGTGCTCATGGATGTACCAGGACTCGAAAGCAGAAAAAAGCAGGGAAGTGCCGAGGCCCGCCAGGACCCGGCCAGCTGCCAGTGCCAGGAAATCCTGGGAGAGCTGCAGCAGGCAGGACACGGAGCACAGCCCCGAGGACAACACACAGGACTTCTTCCGGCCAAGCCGATCCACAAAAACACTGGAGACGAGGCCAAAGGCAACGTTGGAGGCAAAGCCGCAGGAGTAGAGGGCAGCGATCTGGCTGCGCAGGAAGCCCCGACTCTGCAGCAGCTGGAACAGCAGCGGGCCCTGCAGCCAGTCCGCAGCCAGGGCGGGGAGGTATCCCAGCAGGAATTCCCGTTGGAAGCGGCAGAAGGCCGGGTTGGAGGGTGAGGGGTGGCGCGGGGGGTGGCTCCAGAGCCAGGCAGGTGAGGAGGAAGAGGGCGAGTGCGGAGCAGGGCAGCAGGAACATGGTGGGGAAGGGGCTCAGGAGGGCCTGGGGAGTGAAAAAGGGGGATCAGCACTCGGAGGAACTGGGAGAGTCCAGAGGGACCACCCAGGTGCCCCAAACCCCCCAGACAGCCCATGGGTTCTATAGGGACCCCCCACCCCAAAGGGCCCCATGCTGGGGGCTATAGGAACCCCCAGCCCCTAAAACAAACCATTGAGGGTTATAGGGACCCCCAGCATTGCAGATTCGCCACACAGTCCCCCACAGCTCCTCCACAGGCCCTAGCACCCCTCCCACACAGACCCCACCCAGGCCGCAGAGAGCCCCCAGAGACCCCACCCCCAGCAGACTTCCCCACAACCCCCCACAGACCCCCATACTCCCCAAGAGGCCCCCCATACACGCTCCAGATCGTCCACAGGCCCCACATAGGACCTCCACAGACTCCCTATAGGGTCGTCATAGAACCCTCACACCCCACATAGGAACCTCGCCCTCCCAAAGCATCCATATACCCTCTACAGCTCCACACAGCCCCCCTCCACTCCCCATAGCCCTCCCCCCGACCCCAGAGTTGCCCCATAGGACCCCCTCCCCAGACACCTCTCAGACCCCCCCAAAGCCCCTCCACCCCTTCTGACAATCCCCGAGCCCCTCAAGGCCCCCCATACCCCCAGTCCCCACCGGCGTCGCAGCTGTCTCGCGGCGCCTCCGCGGAGCCACTTCCGCTTCCGGTCCCCATAGGCGGCGCCATCTTGGCCCGTGTCACGTGACACAGGGCACCACCTCCCCCCACACGCACACTCTCCCCCCCAGGTGTCCATAGAGACCCCCAGAGACGCCAGAGGGAGTAATGGAGACATCCCCCAAAGGGACTCCCGCAGACAACCCACGTGGGATTATGGAGACACCCAAGTACCCCACAGAGAACCCTCCCATAGGGGGCTTTCGGCATCCCCAGAGAAACCCCCTCAGACACACCACGGGGGGTTTGTGGGGACCCCCGCCCCCAGAGACCTCGTGCAAAGACCCTCGAGCAAATCCACTGTTCAAAACCCCTCCGTGAAAGCCCCTGGGCAAACCCCCCTTGGGACCCATCCTCCCCAGCACGCCGCCGTGCAATTACCCCGGACCCCTCTCGCACTCCCCCGTGAAACCCCCCCCCCCGATCGCCCCTCACTCACCTCCGCTGCGGGGGTCTCTGCTGGGGCGCGGAGGGGGCCGGATCCCCCTCACTTGATACTTAGGCGGGGCCGGAGGGGGGGCGCGGCGCGGGGGGGGGGCAGCATCGGGAGGAGGGGCGGCACTGGGGGCACGGGCGGGGGTGGCACAGGGGGGTACAGGGCGCGGGGTGGCACTGGGGACAGGCGGGGGGGGCGCAAAAGGGGGAGCAGCAGGGGGGACGACAGGCTGGGGAGTGATATTGGGGGCAGCAGGGAGGGAGGTGACAGGACGGGGGGGGACACTGGGGGCAGCAGGACAGGGGGTAGCACTGGGGAAAGGGGGGTGGGGGGTGACACTGGGGACAGGGTGGTGGGGGGCACCAGGCGGGGTGGCAGGGGGGGGTGACAGGGCAGGGGGCAGCAGGGGGGGGCGCAGCAGGGTGGAGGGCAGGGTGGGGGGTGGCACTGGGGGCAGCAGGGGGGGGGTAAGCAGAAGGGGCAGGGCGGGGAACAGAAGGAGGGGGCGCAGCACAGGGGGAGGTGACAGGAGGGGTAATAGCTTGGGGAGGTTCCCCCGCGCCGCCGGGGCCGGGGTCGCGGCCAGCCCAGCCCCATGGCCAAGCCGGCCCCCCCTCGCACCCCACGGCTCCCCCCCCGTCCCCCCCCCGGGGATTTACCGGGCAAAGCGTCTGAGCGGGGGGAGCGGGGGGGGGGCACGTGGCCGCACCCGTGGGTGAGGGACACGGGGACATGAGGACACGGGGACATGAGGACACGGAGGGGGACACAGGGGACGTGGGGACAGCGAGGACGTGGGGAGCAGGGGAGGACCTGGGTACAGGGGGGATGCGAGGGATACAATGAGGCGGAGGACATGGCAGAGCACAGGGAACACAAGAAACAGAGGACACCAGGGGGACACGACTGGAGGAAGAAGAGGTTATGGGGACATCGAGCAGCATAAGGGACCATGGGGGCCATGGGGTCATAGGGAGACACGGGGGACATTGGGGTCACGGGGTTATGGAGGTCACAGGGGACACGAAAGACATGGGGAGACGTGATTGGGGTGAACTCAGGGTTATGGGGACTTGGGGGGCACGAGGATTACGGAAGGATGCTACTGGACGGGACGTAGGTTGGGGACATGCGAGACACGGAGGGGGACGTGGTAGGGACACGATTTGGGCTCATAGAGCATTATGGGGACATGCGACTGTGGGGACACACGGGGTACACAGGGATTGAGAGAGACACACAGGAGGGTCCCAGCGTGGCAGGGGCGGGCCCGGGGCCGCACAAAGGGGCCATTGAGCCGCAGTGAGGGAGGGGCGGGGAGAGGAATTTCCACCCAAAACTTTTTCCATGAGGCTATTCCCGCCCCTCCCCCACTCCAGCCCCTTCCCTCCCCTTTCCTGGCCCTGGGGGAAACTGAAGCACGGGGGGAGAGGAGGGGGGAGTTTACACGCGTGTCAGGGCATGGGGACGCGTGCGTGGCTGTGTGACACGCAGGGACACACCCCGCACACGTGTCCCCATGCCCAGACATGCGTGTGCACGCTGGAGGCTGTGTAAAGGTGTGTGACACGTGTAGTGACACATGATCATCCCGTGTAAAGGTGTATGATACGTGCAATGATCCCGTGTACAGGTGTGTTACTCATGCAGAGCCCCAGGAATGCAGTCGGGCAGGCGGTGCTGGCACAGCCCAGGCACACCCAGACACACCTGCGTACACACAGTCGCCTGTGAACACCTGGATATGCTCACACACCTGTGCACAGTAGACACACTCGAGGAAGTGACAAGAAGATTGGAAGGGACTGGGAAGGATTGAGGAGACGACGCAGGCAACTGGGAGAACTGGCAGGACTGGGAGGGATTGAGGGGTGACAAGGGAACTGGGAAGGGCTGGGGAGGTGACAGGGGAACTTGAAAGGAGTGGAAGAACTGGGAGGACTGGGGAGACGGGTGGTGACATGAGGACTGGGAGTGCACGGGGTGGAATTGGGAGGGACTGGGGAGGGCGTGACGCGGGGACTGGGAGGGGCTGGTGGCGACAGGGACGGGGCCTGGGTCCACCTCCCAGGGAAGGGGGACACACACGTCTAATACCGTGTGACACAGGTGACACGTGTGTACGCGACACCCGCCCACTGCTCCAATCCCCGCTCATTCCACATTCAGCCCCGCCCACAGTTCCCGCCCCTTGCTCCGACCACGCCTCAATTCAGCCCAGCCCCTCAGACCCCGCCCCTCCAGGCCCCGCCCCCACTCCCGGCCACGTCCCCCCCGCCCTTCCCGTTTTTCTATAGCCCAGCCACGCAAGGCCCCGCCCCTTCCAGGCCCCTCCCTCTCAGCCCCCGCCCTGCTCTCAGTTCAGCCCCGCCCCTCCAAGGCCTGTCCATATCCCCGCCCTCACATTCCAAATTATCCCGCCCCTCCAAGCCCCGCCCCTTTTCTGCCCCTCGCCTCCTCCCACCGAAGCCCCGCCCCTCGTCCAGGCCCCGCCCCATTCCCCGCTCGCCTCACTGCCCCAGCGTAGTCAAGCCCCGCCTCTCACCCAGGCCCCGCCCCCCAGGCCCCGCCCCCGCAGCCGCACCCTCCGGGGCCGCTCGGGGCCCATCGCGACCGGGACCGATCGCGACCGATCCGGCGGGGCCGAGGGGCCCGGGAGGGCACGCGGGGGCGGCCCGGGGCCGCCATGTTCGGCTGCGTGGAGGCGGCGGCGGCGCCGCGGCGGCTGCACGACGTGACGAACCGCGGGGGCTGCGCGCTGCGCAGGGTCCCGGTGCCCGCCGGCTGCGGGGGCCCCGCCCGCAGAGGTGCTGGGGGGAGAGGGGGGTCGGGAGCGTTCGCGAGTGGGTGTGGGGCTGAGGGGGGCGGGAAAGCTTGTCCAGGTGTGGATTCAGTGTACAAATGAGTGTGAAAGCGAGCGCGAGTGTGCCGTGGGTGCGTGGGGGGTGGTCGTGTCGCGAGTGCCGGGAAGCCCTTCTGCGTGTTCGGATGAGCGTGCAAGTGAGTGTGCAAATGAGCGTGAGCGTGCGGGGGTGACTGCGCGGGAGGGGCGGGCGCGAGTCTGAGAGAGGGTGTGGAAGGTTCGGGGTCGTGGGGAGGGGTCGGGGCCGTGGGAAGGGGTCTCCGAGAGCGCACCCGAGTGTGCAAACGAGTGTGAGAAGGAGCGCCAGTGTGCGGGCGTGGGGGCGGCACCGTGCCCGCGAGGGTGCGTGGGTGTGCCAGGGGCTGGGGTGCAGAGCGTGTCCGAGTGTGTGAACCCACCTGAAAGGGGACCGGGGTGACCCGGGGGGCCGAGGGTGACCTGGCGGGGGTGACGAGGGGGGTGGGGAGTGACGCGCGTGGGTGCTGGACCGACCAGGGCGTGTGCCGGAATGACGCGTGTGCGCGTGGGGGGCAGGTGTGCAAGGGGGGGGACATCCCCAAATTCTCCCCAGGAGAGACCCGAGATGTGGGCGCTCGGTTTTGGGGGAGGCAGGATCCCAGACCCGTTTTGCAGCGGACACAGGGGCGTGGGGACCGCAATGGGGGAAGCTCCTTTGGGGGGATCGAGAGACCGAGATCCTGTTTTTATGGGAAGTCGCGATATCCCGAATCCCTTTGGAGGGCCAGAAATAGGGGCCCGTTTTTTGGGGGTCAGGAACACAGTGACATGGACCACACAGGACCCCCTTTGGGGGTATCGAGGGCCCTGGACCCTGTTTTGGGAGCGCTCAGGGTCCCCGGGCCCCGACCCTTGTTTTTTTGGGGAGTCTCTTTGTGGGGGTGGAAGGAGGCACCCGGTTTTGGGAGGAGGCCCACGGGGGGGGGGGGGGGGAGGGGGGGGGGGGCGGGGGGGGGGGGGTCCTGGGAGTCCCACAGCGGCCCCCCGCGTGTAAATCTGGGCACAAACAGGTTGGGAGGGGAGAGAATCTCTTCAAATCCCCTTAAGTCTCCCCTTCCCCCTGTACCCGTGGTGTATCCTCCCCCCCTCCCAGTTCCTCGGCCCAACTGGTTCCAGTCAGGGCCGCGCCCGCCCCCCCCCCGCGTCCCCCCCGCGCTGCCAATGTGGCACTTTAACCCCTGCGGGGCCGCCCCAAAACCGCCCGAACCCCCGAACGCGGGGGCGGCGTGGGGGAGGGGGCCCAGTTTCAGCAGGGGCGGGGGGGAGCGTCACCCCCCGAGTTTTGGGAGGGGAAGTCCCGTCCCCAATCCTCCCCCCCAAAATTCCACCCTGGGCAGAGGAACTTCTCCCTGTTCCCCTCAATTTAAGGCCTGAGGGGGCACCGCGCCTTGGAGCGGGGAGTACCCCAAAAAATTGGGAGGGGCCCACAGCGTCGTGGCCTCCCGGACGGTTTTGGGGTGCTGTTTTTTGGGGGGTGGATGCTTTAATTTGGGTTCCTCCCCCTTGAAAAATCAAACCTGAAGAGAAAACACACACATTGGGGTCCCCCAAATATGCCTGCACCCCTCAAATAAGCCCGCCCACCTCCTCAACCCTCCGTGGGGAATCCCCAGTATTGATGGGGGGCGTCATAACCAGCCCTCCCCAAACCTGGGCTAAGGATAGGTGGGTCCCTGTGCCGGGGGGGGAGTGTGGTCCCCAATTGCGGCCCCGTTTTTAGGATGAGGGGCCTCCCCTGCTCCCCCGGGTTATTTTTGGGTGCCTGTGGCACGCGCGCAGGGTACCCCCCCCCTCCCCCGCTCCCCGTCTCCCCCGCGGTTACAAACGCGCCGCCCGGGGCCGGAATTTCCTCAATTTCAGCAATTTTGGTTTTTTTTTTTTTTTTTAGCAAAACACACAAAACCCACCCAAAAAAAAAATCTAAAACCAGCTGCTCCTCCCTCAGTGCCGCCCGGTCTGAGCGCTGGGGGGGGGCTCCTCCCTCCCCCCCGTGTCACCCCCCCCCCGGCACTGCGCAGGGGAGGGAAGTGATGGGGCTGGGGACCTTCCTTCTCCAGAATTTTGGGGTTTGGGGAAGCTGGGGATATCCTCACCCCAGGTTTTGGGATTTGAGGAGGGGGTCGGTGGGGAGAGGGGGCACACTGATATGTTCCCCACCCCTGGTGGCATCCTCGGATTCCAGACCCCCAGCCCCCTATTTTGGGGGTTTGCAACCCAGGTTTTAGGGCCGGGGAGGTGACAGCAAGACCCCCAAAATCACACCCTGCCTGTGCTTTAGTTTCCCCCACCTCCCGATGTGGGCCGGGGCCCTTTGGAGAGGGGTTGAGAGGGGCTATTTAACTTCCCCCGTTTTTGCTCCCGCAGCCCTGGAGCCCTCCCCTGGGCGGGTTTTGGGGGACACGGGCGCGCCCTCGCCACCTCCCCCCCCCCCGCGTGCACAAGCCTTGCTTCGTGTGCAGCGACCGCAGCTCTGGGTACCACTACGGAGTGAGCTCCTGCGAGGGCTGCAAGGTGCCTGGGGCTCAGGGGGACAGTGGGGACCCTCCCGGGGCCGGGGGACCCCCCTGAGACAGTGGAAACCCTGGGGGGGGGGGCAGTGGGGACCCGTGATGGGAGTGGGGGAAATGGGCACCCAGAACTTGGAGGAGGCCCTGGGGGGGTCCTGTGGACACTGGGGACCTGCCCTGAGAAATGGGAACTCCCCCAAGACAGTGGGGACCCACTTGAGGAAGGGGGACCCCCCGGGGGAGTGGGAATCCCCCAAACACTGGGGAGCTGTAATGGGGGGACCTGGGGACTCACCTGTGGGGTGAGTGGGACCACTCCTGGGGGATGGGGATCCCTTCCCAGGCACTGGGGACCCCTCAGGGACAATAGGAACCCCCCGGGAAACGGGAGCCCCCCAAGCCCTATGCCTCACCCTGGGATACTGGGAAGCCACTGAGGAGCTCCACCCTGAGCACTGGAGAGCTTTACTGGGATCTTTGGGGATGTGATACTGGTGCCCCCAGTTTGGGGGTGCCCTGGCCCCCCTCCGACCCCCTGTTTTCACACTGCAGGGGTTTTTCCGGCGGAGCATCCAGAAGAACATGGTGTACACGTGTCACCGGGAACGCAACTGCCAGATTGACAAGGTCACCCGGAACCGGTGCCAGTTCTGCCGCCTCCAGAAGTGCTTCCAGGTCGGAATGTCCAAGGAAGGTGCGAGGGGGTCTGGCCTGGGGTCCCCCGAAGTTGGGGACCCCCTGAAAACATCACTGAAGGGCCCTGGTGGTATCCCAGTGGGCCTGGGGATGTTCCTGGAAGGGATTTGGGAAGCATTTGGGGCTGTCGAGGGTACTGCTGGATGTGAGGGTTCCCCCTTTGGTTCTGAAGGGGGGTCCTCTAAAGTTGAGACACCCCCTCCCCCCGCCCCCCCCCAACTTCACTGAGGTTTCCCAGGGCCCTGGGGATGCTCATGGTGGGGATGTTCCTGTCCCATTGGGGGATTTTTTGGGGGAGGGGAAACCTCACCTTGGAGAGATCTGAGAGGGCACAGCAATACCCCTGACCCCCAAATCCCATCCCCCCAGCTGTGCAGAATGACCGGAACAAGAGGAAGAAGGAGGTGAAGGAGGATTTGGGGGGGGATGAACTGAGCCCCGAGCTGGCCGAGCTGGTGAGGAGGGTCAGCAGAGCCCACCAGGAGACCTTCCCCTCACTGGGCCAGCTGGGCAAGTACACCACGGTGAGTAAGGCTGGGGGAGACCCCAACCCTGCCACAACCCTTGCATTTGGGGCAGGGTAGCTGCTCTCTCCTGAGCCCCCCAAACATGAGCACTGGGGGCAGCTGGAGCTGGGGTACATGTTCAGGGGGAGTGGGGCACCAGGTTTCTGTTCCCAGGGGGTTTTGGGGGTCCCTCTGGGGGGAACCCTGACCCTCAGACCTACGGTTGGGTCCGTGTTCCCTCCTGACCCCTCTAAAACATGAGCACTGGGGGGGCTGGGGGACAAGTTCAGGGGGAGGGGTGCACTGGGACTGAGCACTGGGGGTTGTGGGGGATGTTTGGGAAGTTAATTATGGGAGGCACCCCAAATCTGGAGCCCAGAGCAGGGTCTCTGCACCCCGTCACCCCTGAGAACTCAAGTACTGAGTAAGGGGTGCAGCTGGATCTGGGGCTGGGGTTGAGTTCAGGGGCTTGGGGTCCCAGCAGGTCCTGAACCCCCATAATTGAGCCCATGCCCCCCAAAACTCGAGTTTTGCACCACTGGGTGCAGCTGGACCTGTAGCTGTGGGACAAGTTCAGGGTGCTGGAGTTGGAGTCCCAGAGGTTCCCAGGGGCTCCTGAACGACCCCCCTAAGAGAGCCGGGGCCCCCGTGTGCCCCCAGAACTCGAGTGCTGATCACCGGGTGCAGCTGGACCTGGGGCTGTGGGACAAGTTCAGCGAATTGGCCACCAAGTGCATCATCAAGATCGTGGAGTTTGCAAAGCGGCTCCCGGGCTTCACGGGGCTCAGCATGGCTGACCAGATCACTCTGCTCAAGGCTGCCTGCCTTGACATCCTGGTGAGGGCTGGGCATCCCCAGGGGCTGGGGGGGCTCCTCAGGATGTGTGAGGGATTCTTTGGGGGGGTTGGGAGCTCCTTGAAGGGGTGGCCCACGGTGGTCCTGACCTCACCACCCCATACACAGATGTCCTGGAGAGGGTCTGGGGCATCTCCTGGGAGGGCCTGGGTGGGTTTGGGGATCTCTTGGTGGGAAACTTTGGAGTACTATAGGTGCTTTTATTGATCTTGGGCGATTTCGGGGTGTCCCTGACCCCAACTCTCCCCTGTGCTCTGGCTGTCCTGTGGCAGAGCCAAGACAGGACACGAGAATGCTCCAGGATGGGCAGATCTTGGGTGGATTTTGTGGTCCCTGTCCTGCAGATACTGTGGATCTCCACCTGCTACGTTCCAGAGCAGGACACAGTGATGGGATGGGCTGACCCTGGGTGGATTTTTAGTGTCCCTGTGCGGATTATGTTGCCCCTGGGTGATTTTGGTGACCCTGGATGGATTTTGGGTGTCCCTGCATATATTCTGGTGTCCCTTGGTGATTTTTGCCCTGCAGATGCTGCGGATCTGCACCCGCTACACACCAGAGCAGGACACAATGACGTTCTCGGATGGGCTGACGCTGACCCGGACCCAGATGCACAACGCGGGATTTGGGCCCCTCACTGACCTCGTGTTTGCCTTCGCGGGGCAGCTTCTGCCTCTGCAGCTCGATGACACCGAGACCGGGCTGCTCAGTGCCATCTGCCTCATCTGTGGGGGTGGGGACATGGAGGACATCAGAGGGATATGGGGGACATGGGGACAAGGGACTGAGTTGGGGCTGTTCAGCTGTGGGAGTGGGGACAGAAGGGGATATTGAGGGAACGCGGGGATGTCTAGGACAGAAGATGGGCATGTGGGGACATGGGGACTGTGTCTATCCAGGTGGTCTCTCTCTCTCTGCCCAGACCGGATGGAGCTGGAGCAGCCCCGGCACGTGGAGCGGCTGCAGGAGCCGCTGCTCGAGGCCCTTCGGGTCTATGCCCGGCGCCGGCGCCCGCGGCAGCCGCAGCGTTTCCCCCGGATGCTGCTCAAAATCACTGACCTGCGCGGCATCAGCACCAAGGGTGAGCAACCCTGCCAGGACCCCAGAACCCCCCAAACCCCCTTAGGATCACCCCAAAACCCCCTAGCCACAGTGATCTTCCTGAACGCTTTTCAGAGTCACCACCGAAGGAGGTGACTCCCAAACCCTCCAAGGACCCCTCCAGGACCCCAAAACCCACCAGAATATCCCCAAACCTGCCCCTGGCACCAGGGCAGTTGAAGCTCTCGGGGAGGGGCAGTTGAAGGTCCTGGGGGTGTTTCAAGGTTTTGAGGGGGGGTTTGAAGCTCATTTTGGTGGTGTTCAAGGTATCCAGGGAGGTTCAAGGTTTTGAAGGCGCTGAAGCTTTTGTGGATTTTGAAAGTTGGGACTGTTGAAATTTGGGAGGGCGTTGAAGCTCATTTTGGGTGGGATTCAAGGCCTTTGGGGGAGATTCAATCTCATGGGGGGTGTCTTGGAGGACTTTTGGAGAATTGAAGCTCATTTTGGGGGTGTTCAAGGTCTTGAAGGAGACCAAGGTTTTGGAGGTATAGGGGTTTTGGGGGGGTGTTGAAATTTGAGGGGGTGTTTGTTGAAGCTCATTTTTTTGGAAAGGGGGTTCCATCTCTTAGGAGGGGCCCAAGGCCTTGAAGGGGGCCCAAGTTCAGGGGGTGTTGACATTTTGGCTCCCCCAGGGGCAGAACGAGCCATCACCCTGCGCACGGAAATCCCGGGACCGATGCCCCCCCTGATCCGGGAGATGCTGGAGAACCCCGAAATCTTCACCGACGTGGGGGGCCATGGCCCACCCCCAGACCCCCCTGCCGCCCAGGACAGTCCCCCTGGCCCCCCCAAATCGCCATAGCCCCCCCCAGATCGGGGGGATCTCCAAAGCCCCTCCCAAATGGAATGGGATGTTCAGAGCTGCCTTCCAGGGCCCCCCTCTTTTACTCCTGGGAGGGGGAGCTTCCCAAAGTGCTCCCTCCCCAAATTTGGGGAAGGGGGCAGAGACTGACAGAGCAAAGCTATTGCCTTAAGCTGGAGGGGTCTGGGGGTGGCCCCCAAACCTCAGCTTCATGCTAAAGCCCTCTCAGACCCCGCTGCCACCCCTCCTTGTACTGGGGAGGACGTCAGGGGAAGGAGTTTGGGGGTCCAGCTCCTCCCCCCCAAATTAATGCCTGACACTCCTGGGGTGCCCTTTCCACAGTTTATTTATTGGACACTGGGTGGATTTGGGGGGAGGACATACCCCCATTCCACCCCAGGACATCCTACTTCCCCCATCTAGGGAGGGACCCCATTTATATTTGGGGGGGGGGGGCTGCTTTTGGGTTTTTTGATGCTGTAGGGGTGGGGAGGGACACCCCAATACTGCCCTCCCCCATTGCCCCCCCCAACACTATAGAGACCAAAGATGGGGGACACAAGGTGACTCCCACAACCCCGCCCATTTCAGGGTGGGGGCTCAAGCCATAGGGTGACCCCAAAATCCTGGGGGTCCCCCCAGACCCAAATGCCCTTACAAATCTCTGTTACCCCCAGCCTGGCTGGAGGATGGGGTCTGGCCTTACTGGCCCCTGCTATATCTGCCCCTCGAATTTGGGGGTGCAGAGCCCTCAGGGGGAGCCTGTTACACTACACAGAGGGGTGCCCCCTCTGCACTTTCACCCCTATTTATTCCTCTGCGTTTACATCGCCCCCCCCCCCCCAGAACGGGAGCCCCCCCACTGCTGCCTCCCCCCTGCTAACTCCCCCCTTTTTGGGGGGCCCCCCTGCCATGTTTACAGCCCACCCATCCCCTCCCGTGCTGGGGGGAGGACTCGGGACTTTTCTATTTTTGCAAAATAAAGTTATGGAAATTTTTGGGGGGGTCGTGAATTTGAGAGGGGGGCTGTAGAGGGGACTTGGGGGGAGAGGGGAACTTTGGGACCCCCCTCGAGGGGGCACTCCTGGGGTACAGGGGGGCCACCTGGGGTCCTCCCGACTTAAGGACCCCTCCAAAGATAATGGGGGTACTTGAGGACCCCTCCCCAGTTGGGGGGACCGCTAGAATAAGGGGGGCACCTGGGGAGGGGATCCCAGCAATAAAGGAAGGGTACCTCTGGGCCCCTCCCCAGTTTAAAAGCCCCCATATTCCCAATGTAACCCCCCCTCACTTTGTTTGGCATAAATGGGTTCTGGGACCCCCTCACTCCCCCAAAGGACCCAAATTTGGGGTTAAAAAAAAGCAAAAACCCAAATTTTTATTTAAATAAGCCCTAAAGGGAGGGGAGAGGACACACAGTGGGGGGAGGTGACACTAAGGGGACACAGTGGGAAGGGGGGACACAAAATTTGGGGACCCTTAGAAAAAACTACAGTTTAAAAGTGACCCCCCCACCACTCCCCCCAGGGCTGCACCCTGCTGCCCTCCCCTCCCCATAGCAAAATAACTGTATTAAACCCTAAATCCCAACAAACACCCCAAAAATGAAGCCTGGGGGGGTGTGAGGGGGCTGGGAGCCCTCGCAGGTGGGGGGCCCTAGAGTGCCCCATCCTCCCCCCCCCCAGAATCCACCAACAATTCCCCCCCTCCCTCAGCACCCCAACCTCTGCTGAAGCCTCCACACTGCCCCCCTAGGCCCTGCAAATTTCGGGGAATGGGCTCAGCAGAGCCAAAGTCCTTCCTGAAGTCCCCAAAATTTGCCCCCCTCCCCAAAACTCCTACAGGCCCAGAAAAATGGGGCTCAGGGCACAAAAATGGGCACATCTCTCTTGCCCCTTGGAGCAGTCTGTGATAGGGGAACAGAGGCACCCCCAAAATGGGGGGGAAGGGGG
Organism: Sturnus vulgaris; assembly: GCF_052056855.1. NCBI lineage: Eukaryota > Metazoa > Chordata > Aves > Passeriformes > Sturnidae > Sturnus > Sturnus vulgaris. Next base: position 2,497,523 of record NC_142272.1, read on the forward strand.
AGCAGGGGCTCCCCTCGTGTTTGGGGGCTTGTGGGTGGTCCTGTCCCCCCTACCTCGCTCCTGATCCAGGGGTTTTCCTTTCCCTTGGAACAGGGTTTTCCAGGAAACTGGGGGCTCCTCGCCCCTCCTCCTCCCCCGGCCCAGGATCAGACCTCCCAGCATGGGGGGGACATAGGCAGCACCCCAAAACCACGCAGATGTAGAAGAAACCCCACAAAATCTAAAGGAGTTCCAGAGGAAATGGGAAATGCCGCTGAGTGTCCCACAGGATGCGCCACTCAAGGAGGCCCCCAAATTCCATTTTTTTTCCTATTTTCAAAAAAAAAAATACTGGGGGTGCATCCACCCCCTAAACTGAAGCACCCCCGACATCTTCAGTTTCCCTCCTTTTCCCCAAGAAGAGAGGGATCGATGCTGCTATTCCCAGCGGGACCCTCCTACCTGTGCACAGGTATCCCAGATCCGCTGGGATTTCGGGCAGTTTGGGGGTTCCCAGTCTTTCATAAGAGGGGGAGGGGTGGATTCAGGGGAACAACGATGGTGGGGGGTGGGGCCACTTGAAGATTCCAGGAGGATTTTTGGGATCATAATCCAAGTTTTTAGGTCGGAGGGCAGGAACGATCCAAGTTTTTTCACGCTGGCAGCGCTCAGGTTCTTCCCCATCCTTAGAGGGGGTGAGAAATCCAGGTGAGGCAGAGCATGGTGAGGTGGGGGAGGGTGCAGGAGGAAACACCCCCCTCCCGCACCCCCTGAACTTCCCGGTATTCCCAGACTTTCACAGCAGGAGCTGGGAGTCGGGAGGGGTCTTGGTCTGGCAGCCCTTGGCACATGCGCTTATGTCGGAGCAGCCGGTCCGTGCTGGAGAAGCTCTGCGGGGACAAGGGGGGGGGTCAGTTCTGGGCTGGTGCTGTGAAACCCAGGGGTGCCCCACACATTCCCACGGGAATTCTCTCGGGAATACCTGCATGCAGCGCTCGCACTGGTAGGGCTTCTCCCCGCTGTGCACCCGCTTGTGCCGCTCCAGGTGGTACTTCTGGATGAAGCGCATGTCGCACATGTCGCACTCGAACGGCTTCTCCCCTGGAATTCCGGGCGGGAATTAGCGCCGGGGGGAGGGGCGGGAATGAGCGCAGGGGTGGGGGGGGCTGCTCATTAACGAAGGCTCATTAACTACCGGTGTGGATGAGGATGTGCCGTTTGAGGTGGTAACTGCTCCGGAAGGCGCCGAAACAGTGGTCGCAGATGAAGTTCTTGAGCTGGAAGGAGCCGTTTTGCTCAATCACCACCATCTGAAATGAGGGGAATTGAGGGGTTCAGAGCTGGGGAGACCCCCAGCAGCCCCCCCCAAATCCCCCCCCCGGCCGTCCTGCGCCTGCCGGAGTTTGGGAGATTGTCTTCCTCCTCCTCCTCCTCGTGCGGCGCGGCGGCAAACCTGGGATCCTCGGCGGGAGGAGCTCGGGGGTCCCTCGGCGCTGGGAACCCGCTTGCGGCGCTGCCGGGGGGGCGAGGGGGTGTCAGCGGCCCCCAAGATGGCCCCCGACCCCCCCCAGACCCCAAAATCAAGGGGGGACCTCCCGCTGGGGGAGGGGACCTGCCTTTTTCATGGATTTCTTGGGGTTGGAGGCCTCAGGAGCATCGTCGTCCTTGCGGGCACGGGGCTTGTCGGGGTCCTGGCGGAGGGACTGGGGGGGGGCACGAATTGGGGTGGAGTTTGGAAAGGGGGGATTGGAGGGCAGAAATTGGGAGGGGTTGGGAACGGGGCAGAAATTAGGGAGGGGGGATTGCGGGACCAGGAATTGGCGGGGAGGGGTTTGGGAAGGGGTGATTGGGGGGCAAGAATTGGGACGGGGGGATAGGGGGGCAGGGTTTGGAGGGGTTTGGGAAGGGGGAAGGAATTGGAAGGAGGGATTGGGCGAGCAGGAATTGGGGTGGGGGGATTGGGGAGGGTAAACAAGGGCAGGAAATTGGGGAGGGGGGATTCAGGATGAGCAGGGAATAGGGAAGTTGGGGGATAATGGAATCGAAGGGGAAACAATGGAATTAGAACAGGAAAATCCGAGGCAGGAAAAGACCAAATAAAGGAGGAAAAATCCAAATGAAGGAGGAAAAGTCCAATAAAAGAAAGGGCGAGTGAAGGAAGGAAAATGAAATAAGGGCCGGAAATGGGAAATGAAAGGAGAAAAACCCAATTAAAGCAGGAAAAGGTCAAATGAGAAGTAGGAAAATCAAACTAAAGCAGGAAAACTAAAGGCAGAAGAAGCCAAATTAAAGTAGGAAAAACCAAATTAGAAGTGGAAAAGGTCAAATAAAATATAGAAAAGGATGAATAAAGGGAGAAAAACTCAAATTCAAGAAGAAAAAACTCAAATTTGAGGATGAAGAGGCAAATTTAAGGTGGAAAATGCCAAAATTGGGGCAGAATAGCCCAAATTAAAGCAGGAAAAAAATTAGTCAGAAACCCCCAAAATAAAAGCAGGCAAAGATAAATTAAAGGTAGAAAAAGCGAATTAAAGGTGGAAAACCTCCAAATTAAATACAGAAAGACCCAAATTAAAGGTGGAAAACTCCAAATTAAAGCAGGAAACCACCAAATTAAAGGTGGGGAAAAGCCAAACACTAAGGGCATAAAGCCTGAAATTCATGGGTGAAATCCCCCCACTGAAAGGCGGGATCCCCCAGTGGAAGGTGCCAGATCCCAGCCAGGGGTTCCCACTCCGTACCAGGAGGTCGGGGCTGGAGCCCCGTTCCCGGCTCCCGTCCTGTTTCCCGCCAGATTTGGGCATCATCTTCTTGCTGGCGACGGTGGGGACGAGGCAGACGCCCGAGAGCCCCTCGCAGGCCAGGAGACTCGCCTGGAACAGGGAGGGACCCCCGGGATCAGCCCCACAGCCCGGGAATGCTGGGGTGCACCCTGGAGTGGGGACTGGGGCAGGAGCCCCTGCTTCTGGGCCCTGATGGGATGTTTGGGATCATCTGGGGAAACTCTGGGATGATTGGGAGGGAAATTTGGGATAATCCTAGGGAAGCTTTGGGATGATGCCAGGGGAAATTTGGGACAATCCTAGGGAAACTTTGGGATGATCTTGAGGGATGTTTGGGACAATCCTGGGGAAACTTTGGGATGATGTCAGGGGAAATTTGGGATAATTCAACAATAATTCTGGGAAGATCGAGAAATGGAACAGAGGGAGTTGAATTCTCTTCTTTCAACCCAATGAGGATTTAAGGTCAAATGGGAAAATTCAAGGGAACTGTGCAGCAACTTTGGATAATCCTATGGAAAAGTGGGATAAACCCAGGGGAAAATGGGAAGACCCCAAAACTGGGAATGGAGGAGGTTGAACCCCCTTTTCTGAGGCTGGTTGGGACCTAAGGGTTAATGGGAAATTAGGTGATAATCCCAGGAAAAAAAATGGGGAATTATGGGGGAAATTTGGGATAATTCCTGAATAATTCTGGGAAGAGAACCCAAAGAAGGAGGGTTTGGGGGGGGGGGCAGTACCCCTTACTTGAGACCTGACAGGACCTAATGGCTACCAGGGAAATTTTGGAAATCCTGGAGGAAACTGGGATAATCTCAAGGAAAATTCAGGGTAGACCTGAGAAAATTTTGGGAGAATACCAGGGAAAACTGGGATAATTGTGGGGTAACGCTGGGAGACCCCAAGGTGTGTTTGGGGTCTGAAACCCCTTCTTCCAGCCCAGAAAGGATCTAATGGATAACTGGAAATTTCAAGATAATCCTGGGGAAAAATTGGATTATCCCAGGGAAAGCTGGGACAATTCCAGCAGAAACTGGGAGAATTCAACAGTAACTCTGGAAAGACCCCAAAAGTGCGGAGGGGAAGGTGGGGGGAGGCAAAGACACCCCCAAACCGCCTACTGAACTACTAACCTACCTTTACTGGGGCCCTAAAGGCTACCAGGGAAACCTGGGATAATCCTGGGAAAAAAATTGGGATAATACTGTAGAAATTTTGGGATAATCCTAGGAAGAACCCGAGGTGTGGAAGGGCATCCTGAACCACCTTTTTTGAGGCCTGACAGGCCCTCAGGGCTAAGGGAAAAATTCAGGATATTTCTGGGGAAAATCAGGATAATCTTGGGGAAAACAAGGACAATCCTGGGATATCTCCCTGGAGCAGGATGGGGAGGCACCCCCCACCCTAGCACAGGGGGAGGGAAGCTCCAGCTCTCTCCCCCTCTTCTTTCCCTTTTCCCATTTTTTTGGGGCCGTTGTTCCCCCAAATTCCTGGGCCTGGGGGTGTCAGGATGCAGAGGGTGGGGGCTCATTACCTGAGCCATGCTGTGGGAGCCTTTGGCCTTACTTCTTGCCCAGGTAAAGCTCGTTTGGGGTAAGAAAAGGTGGGATCAGTAAATTTTTATGGATTTTTGGGCGGGCTCCAGTACCCGCCACGGCGCTGCCATTCCTCCTCCTCTTCTTCCTCCTCCTCCTCTTCTTCCTCCTGCCGGGGGGGCCACTGGGGCAGGGAGGGGGGGGACACAGGGCCGGGCCCCCCCCCCAAAGCCAGGACCCCCCGAGCTGGGCAGGCGCTGGATCTGCGGGGACAGAGCTGAATCCAGGGGGATCCACCTGGGGGGAAAACAGTGGGAAAAGGGGGGGGTCAAAGGGGGGCACAAAGGGAAGGATCTCTGGGTGGGGGGTAGGGGGGAAACAGCGACAGCCTCGCCAGTAATGTGGGGGGGGGGGGGGGGGGGGGTTGTCCCAGGACAGGATGGCACTGGGGGGGAGATTCCTGGAACAGATGATGTCCCTGGGGAAGGGGGAAAAAGCGGGTCCCGAGGGTGGGTGACTCTGGGGGAGGTCCCAGGGCAGGGGGAGGTGGGGACGATTGTAGGGGATCCCGAGGGAGTCTGTAACCTGCGGGGGCTGGGGGGCGGTGACACAGGGGGGTCACACCCGGGGGTGACTGGGGAAGGGGAGGGCACGGCGGGTGGGTCACACCGGGAAGATCCCAGGGCAGGCAGGGGGAAGTTACCGGGGAGGTCCCAGCGGCGGTCCTGGGGAGGGGTCACAACCGGGGAAAGGCCTGGGGAGGGTCACGCCGGGAGGGGCCACACCGGGGATGGGGGCCGCCTCTCTCTCGTTAGGGACCTCCCTCCAATCCCTCCCCATCCCCCTCCCACCCTAGCCCGTTCCCCTGCTCCCATCTCCGGTGGAAACGGCCCCCTGGTGCCGAGCGGGGTCAGAGTGGCCCCGAGGGTGCCGGAGGGTCTCGCGGGGGGTGTCATGGGGGGGTCGGTCCGTACCTGCCACGGCCCTTTCGCGCTCCGACCGAGCCCGGCCCCGCCGCCCCCCCGCCGCCGCCACCCGGAAACGGAAACCCCCGCCCCCGCCGCCGCTTCCGGGGCCGCCATCCCCGGGCGGAAGTGAAGGCTGCCTTTGCGCATGCGCACAGTGGCTGCTTGACGCCGAGCACTGCACCGCCATCGTGGATGAGGGCAGTTGCCACGGCAACGGTGCGGCCTGGACCCCTCCGAGAGCCCCCGACCCTCCCTGACCCACCCACAGGAGAGGGATTCACCCCCTTGATCCCCCCTGACTCACCGAAATCGGGTTTGACTGCGGCCCGACCCCACCCTCAACTCCCCGGCCCCTCCGGGAGCGGGACCGACACCCTCCCACCCGACAGTCCTCTCCCCCGCTGCCCCTACTCGCGACCCACCTTTTGGACCCCCTACTACAATCCCCTTTTGGGCCCCTCCTCACTATGACCCCTCCCTTTGGGGTCTCCCCCGTTACCCCTTTCGGGGGCTGGTCCCCCGCTTTTCTCTGCTCCCTTTATTGCCCCCCTCCCCCAACCCCCGGGGCAGGTACTGGCCCTCCCCGTGGAGTCTGGGAATTGAAGGGGATACTGGAAATGGGGCACTGGGATTGGGGGAATGAAGGGCACTGGGAATGGATGTGGGGACACTGGGGACAACGGGCATACCAAACATGGGTGGGGGACACACACTGGGAATGATGGGGGGATACTAGGGATAGGTGGGGGGTACATTAGGGATGGGGGGGGATACACTGGAGACAGGGAATAGGTTTGGACAATGGGAATAGGTTTGAGGACCCTGGGAATGGGTGGGGGGCCACAGTGGGAATGGGTTGTGAGGACACTGGGAATGGGAGGACGTATGGGGTCACCACTGTTCTCTCTTCCCACATACCCAAGGACACAGTCCTGACCCTGCCCCCTGCCCCAGAACCCTCTGGGGCCCTTTCCTGAGTCTTGGACTTCGCTCCTTGCCCCTTGCTGATGTAACCAGAGGAAAATTCCATCCTGGAAAGGGGAGAGAGGAGCTGGGAGAGCCTGATCTGGGAGAGCCTGATCCCAAGAAAAGCTTCTCCTGGGAGCACCTAGTTCTGGGATCACCTGGGCCTGGCAGCACCTCGTCCCGAAAAATTCCAGCTGGCAGAGGTGAGAGGAGCTGGGAACACCCGAGTCTAGGGAGCCTGATCCCCAGAGAAACCCATCCTGGGAACACCTAATTTTGCGATTATTTTATCCTAGAATTACCTTATTCCGGACAACCATAAGTCTGGAATCACTTTATCCCAGGAGAATTTCATCCTGAGAGAACCTTATCCCAGGAGATCCTTATCCCACAGTCACCTAATTCTGGGACCATCTTATCCTAGGAAAACGAGGGATCAGTTTATCCAAGGATTATCTCCTTCCAGGAGAGGCTCATCCCGGGATCCCCCATCCTGTCACCTTCTGCCAATTCCAGGGTCCCTCCCAGTGCATTTCAGGGTCTCCCTGTGTTCTCCTGCCATGGCTGAGCCCTCTGGGATAGGGGACAGCATCCCATTGGATGATCCCGGCCTGGACATCGCTGCTGGGGAGGAATTCCTGCAGGAAGTGTTCCAGATCCTGCTGGAGGAGGGTGTGCGGAAGAGCACAGATGTGACAGAGAAGGTTGGGACACCAGAGCATCTGGGAGGGTGGGGGTCCCAATCCCACCCCATTCCATTCCCATTTCCCATCCCAATCTCAGTCCGGATCCTATTCCTGTCCCCACAGGTGTGAGACTAGAAGGAGCCCCCTGGGAGGGGGTGAGGTCCCCAGTGTCTCCCTATCGCCTGTCCTATTCCCAGTCATTCCCTATCCCAGTCCCAGTCCCATTCTCATTCCCAGTCATTCCCAATCCTATTCCCAGGAATTCCCAGACGTGTGACAAGAAGCTGACATGGAAGGGGGTGGGGGTCACAATATTGCTCCTTTCCCAGTCCCATTCCCATTCTGAATCCCAGTCCAGTCCCATTCCCAATCCTGTTCCTAATGCAAGTCCCACTTCCAATCCTGTTCCAATAGCCTGTCCCATTCCCAATCCCGTTCTCAGTCCCATTCCCATTTCCAGTCCTGTTCCCAGTCCCATTCCCAATTTTATACTCAGAACAGGATTGGGAGTGGGACTGGGATTCAGTATAAGTCCCAGCTGCAGTCCCATTCTCATTTCCAGTCTCATTCCCAATCTTGTTTCCATTCCCAGTCCCATTTGTGATCCCATTCCCAGTCCCATTCTCAATGCCATTCCCAGCCTATACCCTCTGCAGTTTCCAGTCCTGTTCTCAGTCTCTCCCAGTCATTCCCAGTGTATTCCCAGGTGTGTGACTGGAAGGAGCCGCAGGAGCTGCGGGAGCTACTGGATCTGGAGCTGCGGAACGACGGGGAGGGGCAGGAGCGGCTCCTGAGGCGCTGCCGGGACGTGCTGCGCCTCAGCGTTCGCACTGGTGCGTTCCTAGTGCATACCAGTACACAGGAGTACAGCCCCAGGGCAGGCCCAGTGCCTCCCAGTTTAGCCCTGCACAAACTCCCAGTTTGGCACGGCGCCTCTCACTTTAGCCCAGCAGGTCCCGGTTCAGCCCCAGCGGTTCCGAGTTCAGCCCCTGATGCCTCCCAGTGTCAAACCTTGTCACCCCCGCCATGTCCCCCTCCATGTGCCCCCTGATCTTCCCTGTCTCCTGTCGCCGCCCTCGTGTCCCCCCTTTCCCGCCCACATCCACTCCCTGACCCCTCCATGTCCCCCCAGCTCTCCCATGTTCCCTCATGTCCCTTCCGTTCCCTCCCTGCCCACCCCTGATCCTCCCACGTCCCTCCTGTGTCACCTCTGACTCCCCTATATCCCCAATGCCCCCCAATTTTCCCATTTCCTCCCACCCCCCCATTCTGCCCTCCATGTCCCCCCCCCCATCTCGCTAATCTCCTTATGACCCACCCATGTCCCCTCTGAACCTTCCAGATCCTTCCCTTACCTTCCTGAGTGCCATCCTCAACCCTCTCATGTGCCCCCCCGTTTTCCCCATCCCTTTCCATATCTCCCTCTGTCCCCTCCATGTCCTCCCCTGACCACTCCATGTCCCCCCAGGTCACCCTCGGTTCTTCAACCAGCTTTTCTCGGGGCTGGACCACCACGCCCTGGCCGGGCGGTTCCTCACCGAGACCCTCAACACGAGCCCGTGAGCCCCCGACACCCCCAAATGGGGGCTGGTGGGTGGGGGGGACCCCCCAAAACCAGCCATTACCCCCCCACCCCACACCCGCCCAGATCCACCTGCAAGGAGCCCTTGGTGCTGATGGAGTGGGAGGCGCTGGGGGAGGGGTTTGGGGATGTTGAGGAGCCCGAATGAGAGAAAACCCTCCAAAACCCTATCCTGACTCCCCTGATCTAGCCCCCAGTGCTGGTGCTGGTGGAGTGACCATTGTGGGGGGAGGGTTTTGGGTGCTGAGTGGGAGCATTTTGGGGTGCTGAGGCTCCAGGGGAAGGTGTTTGGGGTTCTGAGGTTTCAGGGTAAGGGGAACCCTCCCACTCCTGCTGGGTCCTTCCAGATATACATACGAGGTGGCCCCGGTGCTGGTGCTGATGGAGGAGCAGGTCCTGGCCAAGCTCCGGGAGCTCGTGGGGTGGAGCAGCGGTGACGGGATCTTCGCTCCTGGTATCCTGGACTCTTCCTGAGGGTTATCCCTGTCCTCTCTCTCCCCGTGGCAGCCTGTCCATGGTGCCCCAGGGGTGACACGGAGGTCCCTGTCCCTGGGCAGGAGGCTCTATGTCCAACATGTTGGCCATGAACGTGGCGCGATTCCGGCGTTTCCCAGAGAGCCGGAGCAGAGGGAACTGGGACCTGCCTCGCCTGGGCCTGTTTGCATCCCAGGAGGTGGGAGTTTGGGGTCACCCCAAAACCTGATCCTCGGGGTCATCCCAATTCTGATCCATGGGGTCATTGCAAACCATATTCCTGGAGTCACCCCAAACCTGATCATGAGCTCACCCCAAAACCTGATCCCTGGGATCCCCACAAAACCCGATCCTGGGGTCATCCCAAAACCTGATCCTGGTGTCACCCCAAAGTTGATCCTGGAGGTTGCCCTAAACCTGATCCATGGAGTGACCCCAAAACCTGGTCACTGAGGTCACCCCAAAACCTGGCCCATGGAATCACCCCAAATCTGGTCCCTGGGGTCACCCTGAAATCTGATCTATGGGGTCACCCCAAGTCTAGTCCCTGAGATTACCCAAAATCTGAGGTCAACCCAAGTCTGGTCTCTGAGGTTACCCACAATCTGGTTCCTGGGGTCCCCCCAATCCTAGTCCTGTTTTCCTGCCCAGAGCCATTATTCCATCCTAAAAGGAGCTGCTCTCCTGGGAATTGGCACAGACAACGTTCACCTGGTGCGGACAGATGAGAGGTGGGTGCTGGGAGGTCCCGGGGGGCCCCAGGTCAGGGGGTCCCTCCGTGTCTCCATCTCGGTCCCTTCCCCTCAGGGGGAAGATGATCCCGGAAGAGCTGGAGAAGGAGATCCAGAGGGTGAAAGCTGAGGTTGGGAGAGTCTGCACCCTGATGTCCCCAAAGCCCCCAAACTCCCCAATGCCTTCCCAGTGTTCCCAAAGCTCCCTCAAAGCCGTGTCCCCCTCTAAGTCCCCAAAGCCTCTCCAATGTTCCCAAACCCCTTCCCATGTCCACAAACCCCCCATGTCCCCCAGTGTTCCCCCAAATCTTCCCAATGTCCCCGCAAATAACCTGAATCTCCTCCAATGCCCCCCTCCAATACACCCAATGTCCCCTCTCCTCCCTGGGCCTTCTGTTCCCCTTAAAGTCCCCTGTCTGCCCCAAAGTCCTCTGAACCCTGTTTCCTGCACCCCCAATGTCCCCCCGTATCCTCCAACCCCCCAACCTACCTACTGAGCCTCCTCAAAGTCCCCCCAAATGCCTGGCCAGGGCTTGGAGGCCCTTCTTTTTCTGTACCACTGTCCTGGTCAGCTTTGACCCTCTGTGCCTCCCTGTACCCTATCTCCCAAATCCCCCCCAAGCCTTCCTAGATCAACCATGACCTCTCCAGATCCCCTCCAAATTGCCCCAGAGCTTGCTTAAATGCTCCCTCAGGACTCGGAGTCCCTTCTTTGTGCCACCATCCCAGGCACCTTCAGCCCTCTGTGTCCTCCTGTCCCCTATCCCCAAATCCCCATCAATCCCCATCAAGTCTCGCCAGGTCCCCCCAAACCCCCTCAAATCCTCTGCAATCCCCCTCAACTCCTCCCAAAGCTCTCTGAAATGCCCCCCCAGCACATGGAGCCCCTTCTTTGTCTGTGCCACCATCCTGGCCACCTTCAACTCCCTGTGCCCCCCATGCCTTCTACCCCCTTCCATGCCCCCAGCACTCTCAACATGCCCAAGCTCCTCCCTAATCCCCCCCAGGGCTCGGAGCCCCTCTTTGTGTGTGCCACGAGTGGCACCACTGTCCTGGGCAGCTTCGACCCGCTGGACGCCATCGCTGACATATGTGCCCGCCACGGGCTGTGGCTGCATGTGGATGTGAGTTCAGGGGGGTCCCTGGTTTGGGGGGGGCCAAGTGTCCCTCTGTGGGTGCTGATCCCCCTTTCCCTGCAGGCAGCATGGGGGGGCAGCGCCCTCTTGTCCCCCCAACTCCGTCACCTCCTTGCCGGCATCCACAGGTGTGTCCCTCTCTCTGCCCCCCTAAAAGGCTCCCACCCCTCCCCCTCCGAGTTTTTGGGGATCCCCTTTTCCCCACAGGACCCCCCCAACCTCTGCTGTTGCCCCCACCAGAGCTGACTCGGTGACCTGGAACCCCCACAAGCTGTTGATGGTGGGATTGCAGTGCTCGGCATTCCTGCTCCGTGACAGCTCCGTAGGTGCTCCCCATCCTGAATTCCTGCCCCTGGGATGACTCCCCGGGCTCCTTCATTAATTTTGGGTGTCCCCTGCCCTTCCCAGGGGCTCCTGCAGCGCTGCCACGGTGTGGGGGCCACATATCTGTTCCAGCGGGACAAGTTCTACGACGTGTCCCTGGACACAGGGGACAAGAGCCCCCAGTGCGGCCGCCGCGCCGATGGCCTCAAGCTCTGGATCCTCTGGAAAGCCGTGGGAACGCGGGGGCTGGCATGGCGTGTGGAGCGGGCGTTCGCTGCCACTCGGTGAGCCCCAGGATCGGAGGGATCCTCCACCCTCCCAAACTGGGCTTCAGCACTTTGTTCCCCCCAGGTATCTGTTGGAGCAGGTGAAGAGGAGGGAGGGATTCCAGCTGGTGATGGAGGTAGGGATGATGCTGAAATGTGGGATAGGGAAGGGATGTGGACACCTAAGAGTCCTGGAGGTTGGAATGCCACAGGTTTAAATAATCCTGGAGGTTTAACTCCCAGGGGATTAATCCCAAAAGTTTGAATCCCCAAGGTTTGGTAGGCTGCTAGGAGAGTCTGTGGAGATCCGATGCTCCAGACCTGGGAAGCCGCCAACCTTCCCAGAGAGAGGGTCCCACAAGGGACAGCCTTCTGAGGGGGTCTGGAGCCTTCTGAGGGGGTCTCTGGCACGTCTCTTAGTCACGGGTAAACCTCAGCAAGCTGCAGCCTGTGGCCACAAGTGATCAGCTCTGATCAGTGATTTCAGCTCAGTGATTTCAGCTCTGTCTGCGAGGCCATCCCAGGCCGACTCAGGGACAGAGAGACAGAAGTGTCCCTATGGCGATTCTACAGATTCCTTTGTTATCCAGCAGCTCTGAGAAGGGCGTGAGGGATGACAGCTCCCCAGAGAACTGGGGGAAAAGCCAGAATTTTTATGGGGGAAAGCAAGGGCGGTACCAAGGGGGAAAGACCAATGGGTTACAAAGGATTACCATGGGCACTAGGGCATGGTGGGATCACTGAAGCCTTTGGGGATAGCTTACCATGATAACAAAAGATGTGCCAGCCTAAGGAGCATCCTTCCAGGATGGTTGACATAAGCTAATCACAGCCCACCCAAGGGACATTGTATTCAAAGGACATTTCTCCAGGGCAAGGTTGCAGGCAGAGCTATGGCAGGCCTATGGTTCTCCACAAGGTTTAAATTCCAGAGTTTTCAATTGCATAGGCTGAAATGTCAGAGGTTTGAATTGTCTCAGAAGTCTAAATCTTGGAGGTTGAAATCCCTGAGGACAAATCCCAGAGGTTTAAATGCCAGAGTTTGAAATCCTGGAGATTGGAAGTCCAGAGGTTTAAATCGTGGAGGTTTTAAATCTCTCCAGAGGTTTGAATCCCTGAGGATTAACTCCAGAGTTTGAAACTTTGAAGATTTAAATCCCAGAGATTTAAATAATCCTAGAGTTTTTAATTATCCTGGAAATTTCCACTTTGGAGGTTTAAATCCTGAAGGATTAAATCCTGTAGGTTCCAATCCCAGACAATTAAATACACATGGCTGAATTCCTGGCGGTCTGAATCCCCATCAAATTCTGGGCATTGGGTGAATGGCCATGACCTCCTTCCTTTTCCTCTCCCCACAGCCGGAATTCCTCAACCTCTGCTTCTGGTTCATCCCACCCAGCCTGAGGGGCCAGGACAGCTCCCCAGAATTCTGGGACAAACTGGGAAAAGTGAGAATTCCAAATTCCGCCCCCCAACAGCCCTCCAAATCCCCAAAAAATAACCCAAACATAAAAACAAAATCCTCCTGAAATGGTGTTTCCCCCCAGGTGGCCCCAGCCATCAAGGAAAAGATGATCCGGAGGGGTTCCATGATGGTGGGATACCAACCCCATGGATCCCGGGTCAACTTTTTCCGGCAGATTATCACTAATCCTGCTGTCACCCGCCAGGACCTGGACTTCTTCCTGGATGAGATCCAGGAATTGGGATGGGATCTGTGAGCAATCTCAAAACCCCCATGAAAGACTCCAAAACTTGCCCCCCGTCCCTGAGGAATAGGACCAGAGCCTTGATTTCCTCCCCACATCCAAAAATCAGAAATGACCCCAAAATTCCACACTTACGGAATAAAAATAAAACAGCTTTTAATGGTCCTGATCTGATAATAATTTGATATAACCCCACCCCATAAAATGGGGTTTGGGGTGTAGGGCGTCCCTCAATTCCCCTGGAAGCTCCAGAGGATGTTGTGCATTCTGGGATCAGGATGTAGTGGCCTTGTGACTCCCCTGACATTCTCATGACTTCCTGAAGCTCCAGAGGTTGGAATTTGTACGGAAGGGGATCTTCCAAGGGTCAGCACCTGAAAAACTCTTGGGAGGGTACCACAAAACCAGCTGCTTCCATCCCTGAGGAAGTGGAGCAGAGCCTAGACTTCCTTCTGGAATCTTTAAATCAGGAATAAAGATGGAAGTTCTTGGTGCTTCATACCAAAATTCTACTCTCATGGAATAAACAGCATTTAATGGTCCCAATTTTATACGAATTTGATATCACACCCCCTCTCCCCCCGAAATGGGGTTTGGGAGTCCCTCAATCTCCCTGGAGGCTCTGGAGGAAGTCGAGGATTCCGGGATCAAGCCGGGCGTGCTCAAGGCAGGATCGGAGCTGGGACACTGTGGCATCCTGTCGCTCCCGCTGCCACCATTCCCGCAGCATCTGGAAATTCCACAGGACAGGACTACCGGGGTTTTCCTCCTGGATCTGCTCCAGCCGGCTCCGCTCCAGCCCTAGATGCAGAATTCCCACTTCCTGCCACTCTTTTCCCAATCTTTGGGCGACTTGCATCAAATCCTTCTCCGTCAAGCGCCGGGGATTCACTGGTGGAGCTGGAATCCCACCGGGACGACATCCTGAAGTGGGGTCCCCCCTCACATTGGGGGTGTCCCCGTTAGGCTCCCAGGGAATTTCCTCTGGGATCTGCTCTTCCAGGGGCAGCTGGAAGCGCTGGATGAGGTCGTGGCGGCCGAGCTGCCGCAGGATCCCGGCGATCACACGCAGAGAATTCCCCGGGAAGCGCTGGAGGAGGATCCGGCACAACTCGGGGCGTGATGCCGGGAGCAGAACTCCGGCAGGAATTTGCTCTTCTAGCAGGAACTTCAGACTCTGGAATTGCTCCTCCGGGAGCGCCAGGTGCACCTCCAGCAGCGTCACTCGCTCGTCCCTCGCCATGGGGACAGAAAATCCCTCAGGGAAATGGGGTCACTCCTGGGACACAAAGGTTGGAAGAGGGGGGTCATCACGCATCCCAGAAAGTGGGATAAAAAGGGGCCCCTTCCTGGGCCCCAAAAATTCGGGGTAAGGGTGGAAAGGGGTCGCCCTATGATCCACAAACTGGGGGTAGATGGATCACCGCCCACCACGAGGGCTTTCCTGGTGCCCCCGGTCCCCTCAATCTGTCCCGAGGCTGAGCCCTCCCAGTGTCCCCCTAGAGCACCCCACCCTACCATAAGACTCCCGAGTGTCACCCCAGTTCCACCCCTACCCTGGGGCTGGATCCTCCCCAGTGCTCCCCTATCCCTCCCTGGGCCTGGGCCCACGGTGTCACCCCAGTGCCCCCAGTTGGTCCTGGCTCCCCTCCATGTCCCTCCCGCTGTCGCCGCCATGCGGCTAGAGCCCTTTGTTCCGGGCCCCCACGTTCTCGCGGTGCCCTCGGTGCCTCCCCAGCCCGGACCCCCACCGTTCTCCCCCCCCAGGCTCCCGGTTCTGCCCCCGCCCCCGTCCCGCTCTCACCGCGCTCCGCTCCCGCCACCGGGACCGGGCGGTTCCGCGCTGGGGGGCGGGGGCCGGGCCGGGGGGCGTGGCCTCTGCTCCCGCCACAGCCGCTGCCATGGCAACGGAGGCGGGGCTTGGTTTGGCTGGGCGGGGCGTGCCCTGCCCGGGGCGCGCCTCCACCTGCAGGGGCCGGGGCCGGGCCCTAGCGGGGTCCGGGGGTCCTGGGGGAGCTCCGGGGGCGGTTCGGGGCTGCGGGGAGTGAGTGCCCAGCCCCGAATGCCCCAAGTCCCTCTAGTACCCCCCAACAATCCTCCATTCCCCAATCCTTCAGTCACTTCCAGTACCCCCACTCCCCCCAGTCTCTCAGTCCCCTCAGTAAGCCCCAATCCGTCAAACCCCCAGTATCCCTCAGTTCCCTAATCCTTCCCATCAACCCCCAATACCCTGGAATCCCCATTCCCTCTAGTCCTCCCAACTGTCCAGTACCCCCAGTATCCTCCAGCCCCTCCCTTCCCCCAGTTCCCCCCAGTAACCTTGAGAAACTCGTCAGTAGTCCCTGCAATTCCTCAGTCCCTCCAGTATCTCCCAGCACCTCCTAGTCCTCCAGCATCCTCCAGTACCCCCTAGGCCCACTCGTATCCCCCAGTTCCCCAGCTTCCCCACTCCCCCTAGTATTCCCCAATCCCCCTAGTGAACCCCAGCTCCCCCAGTCCCCATAGAATCCTCCAATTCCTCATTCTCATCATTATCCCTGACACCACAGTATTCCCCAATCTCCCAGTTCCCCCAGAAATCCATTATCCCCCAGTCTCCGCAGTCACCCCAGTATCGTCCAATCCCCCCCAATCTCTCAGTAGCCCCCACAGTCCCGTGTATCACCCAAGCCCCTCAGCGTCCCCGAAGTGCAACCTCCCCAAAGTGTCTTCTCCGTGTTCTCCCAAAGCAGACAGACCTGGTCACCCCTCCCTCGACTCCCCCAAGCCCGTCCCACCACCGATGGTGGGAGGATCCTTATTGTTCCTCCCTCTTGTTTCTTTTATGGGGTCGGCTCCCCTCCGGGGGCGGGTTTGGGGGGGGTCGTCCGGGGCGGACTGGGAGCAGTCGGAGCCACTGAGCGGCCCTCTCGCCCTTTCCCTCTCACCCTCGTCCGATCCCCCTGAGCCCCCCCGTGCTCCCCAACAGCGGTGAGTGACCACCGGGGACATCTCCTCCAAACTGACAGTGAGCAACTCCCCCTCATCTCCCCCTTGTCCTTTTCTTTTTTCCGCTTCCCCTTCCCAGAACTGCCTGCGATGGCTGCGGTGCGAGAGCGGGGAGCGACAGGAATTTAGGGGTTCCTCCATGGGGGAATGGGAGGGGCTGTGGGATGGGACGAGGGTGGTGACGTCATGTCGCGGTGTGTTCCCAGCATCAGGAGGGGCGCGGAAGGGGTTGGGGTCAGGCGGGAACCCTCCCTTGGGGGCGGCAGCGACCTCCCCGTGGGGTGTCCTCGGGTCCCTCCAGTTCTCTCCCTGCGCCCTCTCTCCCCCCCGGTAGGGTCCTCCTATCCAGGTGACGGCGGCAATGGACGCGCGGGGGGTGTTGGCCCCCCGAAATCCCCCTGACCCCCCGGATCCTCGGGACGCCCCTCTGCTCGAGGCTCCCCCCACAGGTGAGACCACCCTACCTCCCCCAAAAGAGGCCTCTGGTCACGGTAAGAAGTTCTGAGGGGACCCCCTGGAATCGCAGAGGGGAGAGGGGTGTTTTTCTGGGAGTCCTCTGGGGACTTGCAACATGGAGGAACCCTGCCCCCATGGTACAGGGAGACCTCAAACCTGAGGGAGGGACCCGGGTCCCAGGGGGTCCCAGGGATGTGAGGGGGATTCCCCCCATGTGGTCCCATGGTGTGATGAGACCCCTATCACAGAGTATGGAGGTGACTCCATCCCAGAGTAAAGGAATCCTAGGAATGTCAGGGTGCCCCATTCCCATGGCATAGGGGTACCTGAATTCCAGGTCCTCCTCCCTTGGGGGACACAGAGATGTGAGAGTGTCCTGTTCCCATTGTGTGGGGTACCCCAGTTCCAAGGTATTCCCATTTCCCATGCCTCAGGAGGTGTGTCACATTCCTGTGACACGAATTCCAGGGTCTGGGGGTGTCCCAGTCCCATGGAATGACGTACCTTGATCCTGAAATATGAGGGTTCCCCAATCCCAGGATATGAGAATTCCAGGAATTTGGGGTTGTCCTATTCCCATGGTCTGGGGTGTCCTGTTCACAGGGTATGGTCCCAATTCCAGGGCAAGATGGTGCCTCAGTCCCAAAGCTCAGTCCTGGGTGCAGTAATATCTCATTCACATGGAATAGGGGTGTCCCAGTGTTGGGGTACAGGGATGTCCCATTCACGTGGAATGGGGTACCCCCATCCCAGGGTATGGGGGTGCCCTGATCCCAGGATATAGTAGCATCACAATCCCATAGTTCAGGGTCAATATCATCTTATTTGGGGGTGCAGGGTTCTAATCTCATGGCATGGGAGTGCCCCAGTAATGGGATCCTGATCCCATGGAATGGGGGTGTCCTGATTTTGAGGTGTAAGAATGTCCCAATCTCACATGATGGGAATGTCCCAGTATTGGGGTGCAGAGTTGCCCCAAACCCGTGAGATGAGGGTGTCCTGATTTTGGGTTGCAGGGGAGTTTCTAGGTACCCTACCTCTATCCCTGGTTTTCAGAGGGAATTTGGGGTCACGCCTGGATAACACTCCATGTCTGTTCCAGTCCCTGCCCCCCCCTTGCACCCCAATCCCCAACCCTTGTCTGGGTGAAAGTGAGGGAGTTGTGGGGAGCTGAACTCTGACTTTGGAATATGATAGGGATAGGGTTAGGAAAGGGGAGGGAGGGGGCAGAAACAGGTATGGGGCAGGGGAAGAAGGGATGAAGAAAGCTCAGAGGGGATGGAGAAGGGGAAGAGGGGAGAGAATGGGAAGAGGGAATGGAGTGGATAAGGATGGGAAAAGGAAAGGGAAGAGAGGATGGGAAAATGGGAAGAGGGATTGGAGAAGTTGGAAAAGAGCCTGGGGAAAGGATAGTGGGATAGAGCAGGTACAAATAAGATGGAGAATGTGGAAAAGGAATGGAAAAGGGGAAGAGAGGATGGAAAATGGGCAGAAGGATGAAAGTACCAGTGGGACCAGGATAGGACAGAGGGCCTGGAGTAGGTGCCAGTTGGAAAGGGCGGGTGTCATTGGGATAGAGCAGGTAGGGATGGGAAGGAACAGAGGAATTGGGGGCAGGTGCTGATGGGAAGGGACAGGTACATACGGAGTGGAGAGAGGGATTGGAGCATGTGCTGATGGGATGGGGCAGGGGCCAAGGGGCCCCATGCCCCTGTCCCTGTCCTACCCCGGTGGTGCCCAGCCCCCTCTCCCACAGCCCATCCCGGCCTAGCCCGGCCACGCCGGAAGCCTCCCAGGCCCCCTGTGAGGGGACCAAGACCCCTGAAGGAGCTGCTGAGGGCAGAGGGGGCCAGGCTGCACCACACTATCTGTGGGGAGTGTGGGAAAGGCTTCAGCCGGAGCTCGGACCTGGTGCGGCACCACATCACCCACACTGGGGAGCGACCATTCACCTGTGGCGCCTGCGGGAAGGGCTTCAGCCAGAATTCCAACCTGGCCACGCACCAGCGCATCCACACCGGGGAATGCGGGAAGAGCTTCAGCGTCAGCTCCAACCTGCGGCGACACCACCGTACCCATGGCCGAGAGCAGCCCCACCTCTGCCCCGAGTGTGGGGACACTTTCTGGAACCCTGGCCAGCTCCAGAGGCACCGCAGGGAGCACGTGGTGTGAGGGGGAAGAGGGGTGGGCATGGAGACAGGGACACCTGGATGGGGATCAGGACACCTGGGTGGAGGTGGGACACATAGGTGAGGATGGGATGGAGATGGGGACAAGGAAACCATGGTTGAGGCACAAGGATGGAGATGTGTTGGTTTGGCACAGTCTGGTTTTTGGTAGCTGGGGGGGCAGCACAGGAATGGCTTCGAGCCAGCGTCTGATGGCTCTGAAGACGGGCAAGCTGCTGGCCCAATTAGAGAGGTTGGTAACGCCTCTGTGATGACATATTTAAGAAGAAAATTTAAAAAAAGAGTTTGCAGAGCTGTTTTCCAGTGGTGGCCAAGCAGGGCTCCCAGCACAGCCTGCAGCAATCTCAGCAGGGCCCATGGCAGGCCTTGGCCTTGCCTGTCTGGCTGCCCCAGGCCAGCTGTGCCGCAGGTGAAAAGGGCAGGGACAGTGGATGGGGGTGGTGGCTTCCCCTTCCCAACCGCTGCATGGGGAGAGGTGTTAAATGGCACTGCCTGTGCGATGACCGCCTGGCCAGCAGCAGAAACGTGGTGAGCAATTCCCTGACACGAAATCTAGACGAAATCAACTTAGTGCTGCAGGATCCTGCAGAAATAAATCTAGACGAAATCAACTTAGTGCTGCAGGATCCTGCAGGAATCTTTGAATTGGTGGAACTGGTTGACAGTGGTATGAACATGCAGCAGTTTTTCTTCTAGTTGGAGAACAAGAGGAAATGAGATCATGTGAAGGGAAACACCATGGTGGCACCAAGGTCAGTGGAAGAGAAAGAGGGAGGGAAGCGCTCCAAGCGCTGGAGCTGATTCCTCTGCAGGCCATAGTGATGACTATGGTGAAACAAACTCCCCCTGTGATGCATGAAGTCCATGGGGGATGCAGAAATCCACTGGCAGCCCGTGGGAAAAGTGCTCCCGCCAGAGCAGGTGGATGCCAGAGAAAGCCATGATCTAGTGGGAGACCTGAATAGAGAGAGAGGGCCCCTGCTTCCAAACTAGAGCAGCCTATCCTTAGAGGACTGCACCCTGTGGATGAGTAACCCATGCCACAACAGTTTCGGGATGACGGTCCGTGGGAGGGGCCTGATCATTTAGCAGAAAAAAGACTCCTCTCCCTGAGCAAATAGAAGTTCGAGTGACGAACTGACCAAAACCCCACGCCATCTCTCTGCACTCTTGGTTGGAAGGAGGGAGGGGCTCTGGGGAAAAAAGGCATTTTAAGGGCTTATTTTACTTCTCTTCATCCCCCTCTGACTCTGTAAATAATAAATTTACTTTTTGCCTTTAAATTTGAACGTGTTTTGCCCTTAGAGTGTTTTTCTCTTGGTCCTTATGTCAACTCACAAAGCCTTCATGAATTCTTTTTTTCCCTCTTCTCTGCCCAGCTGCAGCAAAAGAGGGTAAGCAATCAATTCTTGTGGGTGTCCGGCATTTGGCCAGTTTCAAACTATGACAAGACATCAGGATGGCAATAGGGACCGTGATGGGGACAGCAAAACCAGGATGGGGACACTGGGGGCCCCCCAGTGATGAGATTAGGAACACCAGGATCAGGATGGGGATTCCAGGATTGGGACAGAGACACCAGGATGAGAACCCCAGAGTGGGGACAGGGACACCGGAATTGGGGTGCATGGATCTGCTGACTTCATCAATAAAAGGTTCCCAAGCAGCCTCATCTCACTATACAGATTTGGGGACTTCCTCAATGACATCATCACCAGGGAGTGATGACAGCGTCTTCCCACTGCAAGGTCTTGGGGTCACCCCCAGTGATCCTCGTGTGGCCCCAGGGAGTTTTTTCGGTTCTCCCAGGCAGGGCCAGATCCAGTGCCAGCACAGGGTGCCTGGGGGAAAAGGGGCGCAGCACAGGGATGCCCCACTCGCACCTCCAGACACTCCGAGGAGGAGGAGGAACACACCAAAACCCTGATCCTGCAATCCCGCTCACAATTCTCTGGCCTTTTTGCATAACTACAACATTTTTAATTTCTGGGGGACAGGAAACACACCCCCAGAACATCAGAAGGAGCTCGCAGGTTTGGGGGTTGCAGGGGGCACCCCAAAACCTCAATCCTGCAATTCTATGATCCCAGAATTCCATGATCCCACTCATGAACCTCCAGCCTCATTGCATAATTCTAACATTTTTCAATTACTTAAAATTGTTGTCTGCCTGCCAGAGCGGTGTCATCTCTCACGCATCCCTCCCCCCAACCATCTCCTCCATGCATCTCATCAGGCAGTCACTGCCTCAAACACGAGGTGACCATCAACCCATTCTCCAGCCATCTGGCCTGCAGCTGAACCCTCTCAGAGTGTTTTTTGGTAAACAAGAGTGAACAGAATTTAACAAATGTGAAAACGGTCCTTATTCTGTCCCACATATTCTCTGCATGACTTTTTTGGGGGGGTTTCCTGTGATTTAACAATAAAACAAAATGTAGTAAATTTTTCAAAAATAGAAAAATTGTTATATTGTGTTGGTATGTATTTGGCCTATATTGCCCTGTATTATTCTGTATTCGTGTTTGTCACCACTCTGTATGTAAATTGTACTTCTAGCTGTGTGTATATCGATTGCATTTGTACTTGTATTGCCTTCCAGTTAGGAACTGTATAGATTTCTTTACAGAAAAAAAGCAAATTCAATAAACACAGATAATGTTTAGCATTGTACAGCCTTGTGTTTGTGTACGTGGTTGTTTCTGTGTGTTTTCCTGAAGCATAAATAAAAAAAGTAATTCAATAAAGTTGAATAAACCTTAATAAAGGTATCCCCTGCCCATTTTGGCTCCTGTCTTTCTTTGGTATGGTTTAGTCTTTTTCCTTTGTCTCCTGTGTGTCCTCTTTGTCTTCCTTCTCTTCAGTTTTCTCCTTTCTTCTCATTTCTTATTTTGTCTTGCTTTTCACTGTGTTTCTTACTTTGCTTCTCACTTAACTTTTCAGTCTATTCCCCACTTTTTTTATGTCTCACACAGAACTGTGCCAGAACAACGAGCTTGCCTGGAGCTTGCCACTAACATGTGGAAACTTGTATTTGGACCACATTAATCAAGGGGCAGTCCTCTTTGCTTTACAGCCTGCAAAGCGCTGTCAGATTGCCATGCTCTCTGCAGCGTCCTTCTCCAGCTGCAAATCTCACCATACACGTTACAGCTCACAAGGACCAAAGCTCCAGAGAGACATCTCGCACAGAAAAATGTGCCAGGACAAAAACATGTTCTTCATGTTCCCTTCTCATCACCCAGATTGTGGTGCTGTGTTGGAAGTACTGGACATAGAAAACCTAATGCAGCAAGTGCTTCTCTCCAGGCACATTTTGCTGAGTGAGAGCTCCAAGGACAGAGTTTGGACTCTGAGAAACACAGAGTACGATTGGCCTTACAGCTGAGGAAAAGCCATGCAGAACACACTGTGGATATGTGCAGGACAGACACTGAAAAGCAGCAAAGCTGAATGCCATCACTGGGCTTTGGCTCTGTCTGGGTCACATAAGGTGAAGAATGAAGCCGCAGAGCTTCTTGCATGTGTGGATAGTGCATCGCATTGCAAAAGTGCAGCAACAGCTCGTTCACAATCAGAGTCAGCTGAGAATACTCTTGCTGATTCAACCTGTATATTGCCACGTTGAACTCCACCACACAACGTGAAGATATGTACTTTCATACACCTTCAGGGTTTCATATCTGGTCCAATCAGCTATAGCTCCAGAGAGAAGTAAGCATTAAACAGAAAGCATTCCTAAATCACTTGCTTCTCTAAGCAGCCTTTAAACTGCACACAACACACTGCATCTCTGCACCTTCCATCTCAAATAGACGTGCTATCACATTTTTCACTCTCCTCAGCTCTTTTGCCAAAGTCCAGACGCTGCTGCCATCAAATAGGCTCTAGAAGAAAAAGCCAGTGCTGGGCTGCACCTTCCCCTTGCTGCATGTCCTCCACACCAAACACACTTTTGCACTATGTGCTTACCCTTACAGCATCATCTGACATCAAAGTTTTTGAATCTCGACATCTAAAGCTAAATGGGATTGTTTAGGGCTCAGATCGGAATATGTATGAACACAGGTAGCTGCCACAGACCTTCCCCCTTATCGCTTGACTTTGGTAGGCAGCCCAGTGGCAGTAACTCTCCTCTTGCAGCCTGCACACACTGCACACACGACCACAGTGCTCCACAGCTTTGGTCTCAGCGTTATGAAGCACCATGAAGCATCATGCCTTTTCATTTTCCCAGAATGCAAACCGTCCACCTACTTCTTATGCAGAACACATTTGTGAACGAAAAGACATGGACACGTTATTCTTTGCAAATTTGAAATTTTCTTGACCTTACTTGAAGCTGAGCAGAAAATTGCAGAGCAGCAGAGTGAGACTGCAGTTCATACAATGGAATAGGAAAGAGCATTCCATTTGTGAAATGAATATATCTTTTGTCACCTAAGGTGCATGGTTTGATTAAGCATCTTGTCTTGGCACATTTATAGTTGTGATATGTAGCTGTAAAATTTTTTTTCATATTCAGACTGCAAGAGAGACAGAATGTAATGGTAATTGAAGTGAGAAGGAAAGTGCGTGGCCCAGGTGTGTTTTGACAGTAGCAGTGCACTAGACTGCTTCTGTGTCAGCACAGTGTGTTCTTTGAGAGAAGTAGATGTATCTCGCACTCTGGGAGAATGAAAGGGCGTGAAGTTACATAAGGCGACGAATGAAGCTGCAGAACCCCGGGCTTGTGTGTGTAGCGTGCAGGCTACAAGAGGAGCGTGGCTGCGCACTCGCTTGCCTGCCAAATTCGAGTTAGCAGTCATAAAGACGAAGTTCAACAAAAGGTATTAGTGCTGGCACATATTCTTATCCAAGCCCTAGGAGAAACAATCCTATTTAACATTAGACTTTGAGATCCAGAGAACACGATGGTAGATACAGAGGAGAAGAGAAGCACAGAGTGCAGTGGCAAGTTTGATGCAGCTGTCATATGGCAAGGGAAAGGTGCAGCCCAGCACTGGCTTTATCTTCTAGGGCTTTTTAAAGAATGCAGCTGCTGGATGTTGGAAAAAGACCTGCAAGAGGGAAAAAATATGATGGCACACATATGTCAGAAGGACAGTGCATAGTCCCAATATGCTGTGTGCAGTTTAAAGGCTGCTAGGAGAAAGGAGTACTTTAGGAACGTCTTCTGTCCTGACACTTCTTTCTCTGTGAAATACATCTGCTTAGACTCGACAATGCTATAGGTGTGTGAAGGTGATTGCATTGTGAATATCAGGTTTCCCAGGGAAGAGGGAAGGTCAGAAAATGCTTTCTCTCCTGGCAAATCTCTCAGTCTAAACTGCAGCTGGAAATGCTTTCCTGTAGCAATGGACTCTGTCACCTTAGGAAAATGCAATGATGCTATATAGAGAGAGTTGAGAAAGACAGTGTGAATCCATAATATTCAGTCTAGTTTCAAGAGGGCAAAGGGAAGATGAAGGCCAATATTGGCTCTGCGTTCTTGGATTTCTTCTTTGGGAGCAGCTGCTGGACCTTTGGAAAGCATTTGGGTGAGTGAGAGTGAGAGGGTGAGATATATCGAGCTTGAGGGAAAGTGCGCATGTCCAGGGAGTTTGATGCAGTTCAGTTGGTGTTAGTTGCAGTTAGTTGAGTAGCTGACCACACAGAAAAAGTTGTAAAACAAAGAGGCAATACTGGAACTTTTCTTTTGCAGCCTATAAAGTGCACAGCCAACAATGAAACAATTCCTCTTCCTTCCCGGCTACATGAGGGAAGTCAGTCCCATTGTCAGTCACTGTCATTCTCCAAGAGCCAGGAACCACAGCAGAGCTCTTTCCTGCACTGCCCCCACGAATGGGGCCGGGCTGGGAAAGTGCTTGGCTTTCTCCCGGGCACTGTCAGCGCTCATCAAAACAACCATACGATGGGGATGCTGACTCGTGAAAGAAAGAATTGTGCCCAGCCCAGCTTGGAACCCTCAAGTGCAGAGACAAATTGCAAAGGTCCCTGCTCTCAAATCTACAGTGCCAGCACAAAAAGATTTCCCCGATCTTCCTCTTCCATACTTTTCTTTGCACCACACTTGAAGGACAACATGAACTCCATTGCCCTAATAAATCTTGGGGACACCCCTGGGGACACTGGAACCTCCTGAGGACCCTGGGACACCCCAAAATTCCTGGATCCACTCCTAAAGAGACTTAGACTCGCCCATGAGGACGCCCCTAGGGACACCTGGGACCCCCACCAGGAATCTGAGGAGACCCAAAAGTAAGGGAGGTAACCCCTTGTGGACACCCCCAGAGACACGGGGAGACTTCCTCCAGAGGAATTTTGTCAAGTTAAATTTGGAAGGATCCCCCCTAAAGTCACCTGGACTCGCCCATGGGGACATTGGCGATTTCAGGAATCTGAGGTGATCAAAAACTGGGGAGGGAGGGACACCTTGGGGACATCTCTGGGGACACTGGGAACCCTCTTTTGGGGACTGGAGATCTCCAAAATTTACTGGATGCGCCCCTAAAGTCACTTGAACTTGCCAATGGGGGACACCTGGGACACCCCAAAATGGTGGGATGGCACCTTGGGGACACTTCTGGGGACACCTCTGGGGACATTGGGATATCCCAAAGATCCTGGATCCCCCCCCCTTGGGGACACTGGAACCCTCCCCATAGGGACATGGAACAGCCCAAAGATCCTGCCTCCCCCTGTAAAGAGACTTGGACTCACCCATAAGGACACCTGGGACACTCCCTGGGGACACTGGGCCGCCCCTTCGGGGGCATTGGCACATCCCAAAATTCTTGAATCCCTCCCTAAAGTCACTTGGAATCACCCCCAAAAAATCCCCAAAACCACCCCCAAAAGTCACCAAAAAAATTGAAGAAATTTTTTTTTTAAATCCCTAAAAAATCCCCCAAAATTCCCGAATTTTTACCTATCTAGGAGATTCATCCCTGCCCAAAAAATCTCCCAAAATTAAAAAAAAAAAAAAAATCCCTAAAAAATTCAAATGAAATGCTAGAAAAACTGCTAAAAAATCCTCCAGAATTTAAAAAATGTCCAAAAAAATGCATGTAATTTTTCACCTACCCGGTACTTTCATCCTGACCCAAAACCTGTCCAAAAAAATCCCCAAAAATCCCAAAAACCCCACCAAAAATCACTAAAACATTTGAAATAAAGGCTAAAATTCCCCCCCCAAAATCCCCCCAAATTCCCAAAAAATTTAAAAATAAAAATCTCATAATTTTTTACCTATCCAGGTGTTTGATGCTGGCCCAAAACCTGCAAAAAAACCCCCTCTCAAAATCCTAAAAGACACACACAAAAAAAATCTATAAAAATTTGGAAAAAATGCTAAAAACCACTAAAAATTCCCCAAAAATCCCAAAAATTCCCCCAAAAATTCCCCCAAATTTTACTTATCTTAGAAGGTCATCCAAACCCAAAAAACCCAAAATAAAAAAAAAAAAACCTGCCCAAAATTCCCTAAATTTTTGTTTGAAAGGTTAAAAATTCCCCAAACTTCTTACCTGTGCAGGATCAGCCTCTGACAGCAACCATGGTGACTCTGTGGAACCCCATGGCACCTTGGATCTTTTGTGACAATGTGGGTCCAAGGACATCATGGTGGCAATATGGAACCTCATGGAACCATGGGTCAGGTGTGACATTGTGGCTCCAAGGACACCTTGGTGAAACTATGGAACTCCATGGAATCAAGGGGAGCATTGTGGCACTCCAGGGTCTCATGGAACCGAGGAGACCATGGTTACACTGTGGGATCCAGTGGAACAGGTCTGGCTGGCTGGGCCTCCTGGGGGGCACCTGACAGGTCCAGCACATTGAGGGCTGCTGCTGCTCATCTGCCCCTGAAGCACTGGGGCTCTGTGCTTTTCTTCCTATAGAAAAGAACCATCCTTCTCCTCCAGGGGTCCATAGTTAAAATTGGGATTCCTTCTCCAAACTTCCTTATATGCAAAGATGGTTCCCAGATAAAATCAGCCAGGAGAGACAGATCCGGCTGGCCATAGCTTCCTGTGGGATGGAACTCATGTGCCTTTGAAACACTGGGGCTCCATCCTTTCCTTCCTAATGAAAAGAACGCTCCTTCCTGGCCAGACTCTCACAGCCAAAACTGAGATTCCACCTCCAAAAATCACTATGTACAAGGATAGCCCCCAGATGAAAGGTGTCAGGAGTAATAGTTCTGGCTGGCTTGGCCTATGGCGACCACCCTTCATCTTCTTCCAAAACACTTGGGCTTCACACTTTTCTTGCCTATGGATAAAACCATCCACCATGACCAGGCATCCAAGGCTGAAATTTGGATTCTACCTCCAAAATTCTGTACATCCAAAGATTGCTCCCAAGTGAGAGCTGCCAGGACAAACAGGACTTGACCTCTTGGGGGCTGCCTCTCACCTACTTTTGAAACACTGGGGTTCAGTGCTTTCCTTCCAAAGGAAAGAAACTGTCCTTCTTGTCAAGGTGTTGGTGGTCAAAATTGAGGCTCAGCACACAAAATTCTCTATATTTAAGGATTTCTCCATGAGGAAAGTGGCCAGAATAAACAAGTCTGGCTGTCTTGGCTTACCAGGAGCCACCTCTCTATTCTCTGCCCTTGAAAATCTTGGGCACTCTGCTTTGCTTCCTATATAAAAGAAGCATCCTTCTTATCAATGCAGAAAAGGCCGAAATTGGGATTCCACCTCCAAAATTCCATATATCCAAGGGTTGCTTTCAGACAAAAGCTACCAGACGAGAGGGGTGTGCCTGGGCTTGGCCTCTCATGGTGGCCTTTCATTTGATCCCGAAACACCAGTGTACCATGCTTTCCTTCCTATGGAAAACAACCGTCCTTCTCCAGGCGTTAATGTCCAAAATTGGTATTCCACCTCCTGGAGCACTGAGGCTCTGTGCTTTCCTTCCTATGGAAAAGTACCATCCCCTTTTGCAGGTTCCCACGGCTGAAACTCATATTCCCCCTGAAAAAGCACTACATACAAGGCTTGCTCCCAGCCAAAATCTGCTAGGAGTAACAGCTCTGGGTGGCCACCGTTTCCTGAGGGCTGCCTCTCATGTACCACTCTAAGGGCCAGTGTGAAGTTTCCCTCATTTTTGCCTCGTGACCCTCTCAAGAAGACCTCAAGGGCCCCGCCCAGGTTGACTCTGGACAATGATTTTCTGGCCTGCTTGAGGTGGGTGCTTGCCAAGGGACTCTTTGCAGGTGTGTTGTGCTCACTGGACTCTGCTGTCATGGTACCAGCTGAAGCCTGCATGTACTGCACGACCGCACCTGTCTCTTGGAGCACCACACAATGCTCCATAAATCTCCCCACCTCTTGGCCACAAGCCACTCGCTTTGGAAAAGGACTATAAAAGAGCGATCCTCTGGAGAAGACCCTGAGTACTCCCCACGGATGACCACCCTTCCATTGGCTGGCCCACCATGACCTTGGTCTCGTCTGTTGGTAGCTACTTCCCCCTTCCCCTCCTTTTCTCTCTCTATACTCCGTTTCCTATATCTCTCCCCTCTAGCGCAACTGAATTGTTTGGCATTCAATAAAAATGCATTGCTGTTGTTGAATAAACTGATTTGTCCCCCGCTATTTACCTGTTTGCACCTCTGAGATCGAACAATCCTCGGCCTGTGTTGGTAGATGGTGACACACCCCCACCCCCCCCCCCCATCCCCCATGCCCCTGCTTCTCCCAGTTGATTGCTGATCGTGGTGTGACATGGAATGGAACATCCCTTGGGCCAGTCCAGCCCAGCTGTCCCATCCCTGTTCCCTCAGCAACACTTGCCCACCCCAAGTCCATGGGTTGGAGGGGCTTGCAGACACGCCTCGTGGGGCGAGCACTGTGACAAGGACAGGAGAACAGAACAACATTTACACTTACCAAGGGCAGAGAACAGAAGAGCACAGTCTTGGAGAAACGCACAAAGGATGTAGCCGAGGCAAAGGGAGCGTGCACAAAACGCAAGGAGAATGTCAGCTCAGCTCTGCAAGGCTGACAAAAGCAGAAGTTATACACAACAATAATATTGCCCTTCCTCAAAAGCGGGGATCAAAGAGCAGTCACCTAAAAAGGACAGTGCATGTTGAAAGCAGACTCCAAAGAACCATAGAAGGACTTGTGAGAAGGGGTGCAATTATGGCAAATAAATTCCAGGTGGGGTTAACTAATGAATACATCATCAGTGTGAGTGATAAAAGCTCCGATTGCCTGCTGGCCAGTGCACTCGAGTAGATGAAGGATTGCCCAAGTGACCACCATGGTGTAATAAAGAATACCTGCTCTGAGATCCTCAAAACTGTGTTCAAAAGTTGCTATCCAGCAGATTTCAGTATCAGTGGTGTCCCTGACTCCATTATGCCCCTTGCACACTTTCACGAGGGCCCCTTGGTTCCACGAGGCCCTGCTGGATAACAGTGGACCCTTGGTTCCATTTGGGTCTGTACTGTCAAAATGGCCTCCTTGGTTCTGCACTGCCACAATGCTCTCCTTGGTGCCACGAGGCCTTGGTGTGTCACAACAGCCTCTCGGTTCCATGAACTGCCATAGTGTCAGCACGGTCTCTTGCATCTGCAGTATCACGATGGACAATTGGTTACAAGCAGCCCCGCTGTGTCACAACGACTATTTGCTTCATGAGGCCCCACAGTGTCACCATGGCCCCTTGGTTCCACGAGGCCTCGCTGTAGAACAATGGCCTCTCAGTTCCAGGAGGTTTTGTACTGTCAACAGTGCTCTCCTTGGTTCTACAGTGGCTGCTTGCTTCCATAAGGTTCCTCAGTGTCACAGTGGTCTCCTTGGTTCCGTGAGGCTCTGCAATGTCCCAATAGCCCATCGTTTCCATGAGCTTCTGTCCCATCAACCATGTCCTTTGCTCCAGTGAGGCCCCGCAATGGCACACTGGACCCTTGGCTCCATGAGGTTCCATAGTGTGACATGGTTGCCTTGATTCCAAGAGGTTCTGCTGGGTCACACTGGACCCTTGGTTCCATGAGCTTCCGTGGTATCGCCATGGTTTCCCTGGATCCGCAGTATCACTATGGACCATAGGTTTCATGCAGCTTTGCTGTGCTACAGTGGCTCCTTGGTTCCATCAAGTGCCACTGTGTAACAAGGGAATCTTGGTCCCATGAGGTTCTGGGCTGTCACAATGGTGTCCTTGGTTCTGGACTCTAACAATGGACCCTTGGTTCCACGAGGTTCCATTACGTCACAATGCTCTCCTTGGTTCCACAAGGCCTTGCTTTGTCACAATGGACCCTTGGTTTCCATGAGCTTCCGTAGTGTAACCATGGTCTCCTGGGATCTGCATTGTCACAATGGACAATTGGTTGCATGGGAGCCTGCTGTGTCACAAGAGAGCCTTAGCTCCATGAGGTTCTGGACTGTCACAGTGGTCTCCCTGCTTCAACGAGGCCCTGGAGTGTCACAAGGGCTGCTTGGTTCTGTGAGCTTCCACAACGTCCCAATGGTCTCCTTGTTTCTGCAGTGTCATAGTGGACTCTTGGTTCCATGAGGTTCCTAAATGTCACAGGTCTCCTTGGTTCCATGTGGCCCTGCTGTGTCACCACAGCCCCTTGGTTCCAGGAGTTTCTGGGCTGTCAACAGTGGTTCCTTTTCTTCCAATCAGGCACCGCTGTGTCACACTGCACCCTGGCTTCCATGAAGTTCTTCAGTGTCACAGTGGCCCCTTGGATCCATGCGGTCCCATAGTGTCACCATGGTCTCCTTGGATCTGCATTGTCATAAGGGACCATTGGTTCCACGTGGCCCGGCTGTGTCACAGTGATGTGGATTCCGTAATTGCCTTCAGCGTCACAATGGAGCCTTGTTTCTGTGAGGCTCTGAACTGTCACAACTGTCTCCTTGGTTCCATCAGCCCCCGCTGTGTCACAAGGGTCCCCTTGGTTCCATGAGCACACCAAAGCTTTGCATAAACATTGAGCAGCACCTGCTTAACACACCTGGGAACATCTGTCTGCATTCAAAAGAGAGGTCACAGCTGAGAAAGGCACCAGCAGCTTCCATCTGCAACAGAGATGCAGGGAAAGGACAAGGACAGAGAATTCAGCTGCAAGACTCCGAGAATTCTGCATCCAGACATCATTTCTGGTCCCACTGTCCCTAGTAGAAAGGTGTCATCATTCCAGGCAGCCTGTACTCAGCATGTGCTTCTACAGTGGGGGTTTGTCGTTTAGGAAACCTGCTCAGGCTTTTCCCTTCTTTCCTCACAAACAGGAATACTTGTCCTGGGCCTGGATGCAGGCAGAGCCCTGAGGAGAGCACGTGGGACATGGTGCAGTGGGCAGGGACAGCCAGCTGCAGAGTTCAGGGGGAAGGGCTTCCGGTGCAGGGCCAGGCATGTCAGTCCCAGCTGGGCCATGTCAGACATGTCCCCAGGCTGGGCTTGGGGAGCAGCTTGTCCAAACAGGGTCAGCCTGCAAGGGGCTCATTCTTCTGTGGGCCCACACCTCCTAAGGAGACATTCAGCATCAAGATCACCTGGGGAATGCCTAAGTTGCTTCTTCTTGGAACTGAAAAAGAAAAATTACTCCCTTTTATAACACTGAAAATCATGAGCTGTACCTTGAAATCTTCCTCCTTAAGAGAACTCCAAAGTGACTCCAAGCAGCTGCACAAGGCCTGGAGACTGGAAGACATTGGAAAGAAGACAAAGAGCTCCTGAGGGCTTTCTGTATTTTAATGATCCCCAACGGTGGATTTGGGGCTGAGTCCAGGAGCCCCAGGCACTGAGAGAAGGTTGAAGAAGCTGCTCAAGGAGTCAGAAGCAAAACTCCAAGTCCCTTGGAGCATCACTGGCCCCACTGAGGGCAGGGACTGCCAAAGGCTCCCCAGGGAGTGGTGAGAGCAGATCCTTGGGGCCAGGA
The DNA here is from genome assembly GCF_052056855.1 of Sturnus vulgaris. Lineage (NCBI taxonomy): Eukaryota > Metazoa > Chordata > Aves > Passeriformes > Sturnidae > Sturnus > Sturnus vulgaris. The sequence goes on from NC_142272.1 coordinate 2,529,205, forward strand.
TTGCAGGAGCCCGAGGCTGTGAGCAGGGAACTGCAATGCTGAGCAAGGCCTGGGCTGGTTGGAGGAAGCAGAAAGGCCAAGGCCTGAGCCCAGGCCTGGGCCAGCAGGGCCTGTCCCTCACAGGTGGCTCGGGGCTGTTCCTGGGGCACTGGGATGGGAGAGGCAGCAAGGACAAATGTCATCAAGCTGTGTGACACTCCAGATGCTCATGGAACCAAGGGCCAGTGTGACACAGCAGGGCCTCATGGAAACAAGAGGCCGTGCTGAGCCTGCGCGCCTGTAACACCCCAGAACACTGAAATGCTGAGGGTGAGCAAAGGTTCCTTTCCTCGAGTTTGGTGCAGAGTAGAAACCCCAGCCAGATATTCTCAAGAGCTCAAAACGACACAAAAGTGTACTGGAAAAATACAGAAAACCGAGCTCCTTTGGCAAATGATTTCATACAACATCCAATTCAACGTGCATCACTTAGCGTAGCAGGAACATCATTAACTCAGCCCATTTAAGATGGAAACCTTTAGGCATAAAAATGTTAAACTACCCAAAAACATGCCAGTAAAAGAGGATAAGAAGGTTAAAAGAGAAAAAAGAGACAGAAAGACAGAAGATCACCAGATAGATATGCAGAGAGCTACCAGCTGCTAGGCTTCCAGTGTGGGTGAGACACAGACGCAGGAGATTTCAGGATTCAGACAAAGGCTTGACATCATGCCCGATTTTTAAAATTCCCTAGCGTTTTGTAAGCTCTCCTCTTTTCGGGGACATCTGCTTTCTTACCACTAACTGCTGTGTTTCATTGCCTTTGTGTGGGATTGATTGACAGCTCGGCCAATCAGAGCTGGGTGGGCACTGCCCCTGCTGTGTGATTGATTGACAGCTCAGCCAATCAGAGCTGGGTGGGCGCTGCCCATGCTGTGTGACTGATTGACAGCTCAGCCAATCAGAGCAGGCTGGGCGCTACCCCTGCTGTGTGATTGGCAGATCTGCCAGGCCATGGCTGGGGGCGGGGCTCTGTCCCACCTCATTCCAAGGTCTGTCCCAGCCCCGGCCCCACTCGGGCATTCCGGGCATCCCGAGGGGTCTGGGGACATTGATGTCATCCAGCCTCTGACAGCGACCTTGGGGACACTGCGGAACCTCATGGAACCAAAGAGACCATTTTGACACTCTGGTGCCTCATGCAATCAGGGGCACCTTTGTGAGACTCAGGACCCCAATGGAACCAAGGGTCAGGGATGAAGCTGTGCGGCCCAGAGAACCAAGGAGCCTTTGTTACACAGCAGGGCCACATGGAGCCCAGGGGCCGTGGTGACTCTGCAGGACCTTAGGGAAGCAAGGGGCCATTTTTAATACTACAGAAGCAAGGACAATAATGTGACAAGGAGAATATCGGGACACTACAGGGACTCCTGGAATCAAGGAGAACATTGTGACACTGTGAGGCCCCATGGAACCAAGGCAACATGGAACAGGTCTGGCTGGCTGGGCCTCCCGGGGGCCACCTGGCAAGACTGGCTGATCCTGGAATGTTGAGGACTGCCTCTCATCAGCTCCTGGAGCACTGAGGCTCTGTGCTTTCCTTCCTATGGAAAAGTACCATCCCCTTTTGCAGGTTCCCACGGCTGAAACTCATATTCCCCCTGAAAAAGCACTACATACAAGGCTTGCTCCCAGCCAAAATCTGCTAGGAGTAACAGCTCTGGGTGGCCACCGTTTCCTGAGGGCTGCCTCTCATGTACCACTCTAAGGGCCAGTGTGAAGTTTCCCTCATTTTTGCCTCGTGACCCTCTCAAGAAGACCTCAAGGACCCCCGCCCAGGTTGACTCTGGACAATGATTTTCTGGCCTGCTTGAGGTGGGTGCTTGCCAAGGGACTCTTTGCAGGTGTGTTGTGCTCACTGGACTCTGCTGTCATGGTACCAGCTGAAGCCTGCATGTACTGCACGACCGCACCTGTCTCTTGGAGCACCACACAATGCTCCATAAATCTCCCCACCTCTTGGCCACAAGCCACTCGCTTTGGAAAAGGACTATAAAAGAGCGATCCTCTGGAGAAGACCCTGAGTACTCCCCACGGATGACCACCCTTCCATTGGCTGGCCCACCATGACGTTGGTCTCGTCTGTTGGTAGCTATTTCCCCCTTGCCCTCTTTTTCTCTCTCTACACTCCGTTTCCTATATCTCTCCCCTCTATCGCAACTGAATTGTTTGGCATTCAATAAAAATGCATTGCTGTTGTTGAATAAACTGATTTGTCCCCCGCTATTTGCCTCTTTGCACCTCTGAGATCAAACAATCCCCGGCCTGTGTTGGTAGATGGTGACACCCCCCCCCCCCCCCCAAATCCCCCATCCCCCTGCTTCTCCCAGTTGATTGCTGATCGTGCTGTGATACGGAATGGAACATCCCTTGGGCCAGTCCAGCCCAGCTGTCCCATCCCTGTTCCCTCAGCAACACTTGCCCACCCCAAGTCCATGGGTTGGAGGGGCTTGCAGACACGCCTCGTGGGGGGAGCACTGTGACAAGGACAGGAGAACAGAACAACATTTACACTTACCAAGGGCAAAGAACAGAAGAGCACAGTCTTGGAGAAACGCACAAAGGATGTAGCTGAGGCAAACAGAGCGTGCACAAAATGCAAGGAGAATGTCAGCTCAGCTCTGCAAGGCTGACAAAAGCAGAAGTTATACACAACAATAATATTGCCCTTCCTCAAAAGCGGGGATCAAAGAGCAGTCACCTAAAAAGGACAGTGCATGTTGAAAGCAGACTCCAAAGAACCATAGAAGGACTTGTGAGAAGGGGTGCAATTATGGCAAATAAATTCCAGGTGGGGTTAACTAATGAATACATCATCAGTGTGAGTGATAAAAGCTCCGATTGCCTGGTGGCCAGTGCACTCGAGTAGATGAAGGATTGCCCAAGTGACCACCATGGTGTAATAAAGAATACCTGCTCTCAAATCCTCAAAACTGTGTTCAAAAGTTGCTATCCAGCAGATTTCAGTATCAGTGGTGTCCCTGACTCCATTATGCCCCTTGCACACTTTCACGAGGGCCCCTTGGTTCCACGAGGCCCTGCTGGATAACAGTGGACCCTTGGTTCCATTTGGGTCTGTACTGTCAAAATGGCCTCCTTGGTTCTGCACTGCCACAATGCTCTCCTTGGTGCCACGAGGCCTTGGTGTGTCACAACAGCCTCTCGGTTCCATGAACTGCCATAGTGTCAGCACGGTCTCTTGCATCTGCAGTATCACGATGGACAATTGGTTACAAGCAGCCCCGCTGTGTCACAACGACTATTTGCTTCATGAGGCCCCACAGTGTCACCATGGCCCCTTGATTCCACGAGGCCTCGCTGTAGAACAATGGCCTCTCAGTTCCAGGAGGTTTTGTACTGTCAACAGTGCTCTCCTTGGTTCTACAGTGGCTGCTTGCTTCCATAAGGTTCCTCAGTGTCACAGTGGTCTCCTTGGTTCCGTGAGGCTCTGCAATGTCCCAATAGCCCATCGTTTCCATGAGCTTCTGTCCCATCAACCATGTCCTTTGCTCCAGTGAGGCCCCGCAATGGCACACTGGACCCTTGGCTCCATGAGGTTCCATAGTGTGACATGGTTGCCTTGATTCCAAGAGGTTCTGCTGGGTCACACTGGACCCTTGGTTCCATGAGCTTCCGTGGTATCGCCATGGTTTCCCTGGATCCGCAGTATCACTATGGACCATAGGTTTCATGCAGCTTTGCTGTGCTACAGTGGCTCCTTGGTTCCATCAAGTGCCACTGTGTAACAAGGGAATCTTGGTCCCATGAGGTTCTGGGCTGTCACAATGGTGTCCTTGGTTCTGGACTCTAACAACGGACCCTTGGTTCCACGAGGTTCCATTACGTCACAATGCTCTCCTTGGTTCCACAAGGCCTTGCTTTGTCACAATGGACCCTTGGTTTCCATGAGCTTCCGTAGTGTAACCATGGTCTCCTGGGATCTGCATTGTCACAATGGACAATTGGTTGCATGGGAGCCTGCTGTGTCACAAGAGAGCCTTAGTTCCATGAGGTTCTGGACTGTCACAGTGGTCTCCCTGCTTCAACGAGGCCCTGGAGTGTCACAAGGGCTGCTTGGTTCTGTGAGCTTCCACAACGTCCCAATGGTCTCCTTGTTTCTGCAGTGTCATAGTGGACTCTTGCTTCCATGAGGTTCCTAAATGTCACACGTCTCCTTGGTTCCATGTGGTCCTGCTGTGTCACCACAGCCCCTTGGTTCCAGGAGTTTCTGGGCTGTCAACAGTGGTTCCTTTGTTCCAATCAGGCACCGCTGTGTCACACTGCACCCTGGCTTCCATGAAGTTCTTCAGTGTCACAGTGGCCCCTTGGATCCATGCGGTCCCATAGTGTCACCATGGTCTCCTTGGATCTGCATTGTCATAAGGGACCATTGGTTCCACGTGGCCCGGCTGTGTCACAGTGATGTGGATTCCGTAATTGCCTTCAGTGTCACAATGGAGCCTTGTTTCTGTGAGGCTCTGAACTGTCACAACTGTCTCCTTGGTTCCATCAGCCCCCGCTGTGTCACAAGGGTCCCCTTGGTTCCATGAGCACACCAAAGCTTTGCATAAACATTGAGCAGCACCTGCTTAACACACCTGGGAACATCTGTCTGCATTCAAAAGACAGGTCACAGCTGAGAAAGGCACCAGCAGCTTCCATCTGCAACAGAGATGCAGGGAAAGGACAAGGACAGAGAATTCAGCTGCAAGACTCCGAGAATTCTGCATCCAGACATCATTTCTGGTCCCACTGTCCCTAGTAGAAAGGTGTCATCATTCCAGGCAGCCTGTACTCAGCATGTGCTTCTACAGTGGGGGTTTGTCGTCTAGGAAACCTGCTCAGGCTTTTCCCTTCTTTCCTCACAAACAGGAATACTTGTCCTGGGCCTGGATGCAGGCAGAGCCCTGAGGAGAGCACGTGGGACATGGTGCAGTGGGCAGGGACAGCCAGCTGCAGAGTTCAGGGGGAAGGGCTTCCGGTGCAGGGCCAGGGATGTCAGTCCCAGCTGGGCCATGTCAGACATGTCCCCAGGCTGGGCTTGGGGAGCAGCTTGTCCAAACAGGGTCAGCCTGCAAGGGGCTCATTCTTCTGTGGGCCCACACCTCCTAAGGAGACATTCAGCATCAAGATCACCTGGGGAATGCCTAAGTTGCTTCTTCTTGGAACTGAAAAAGAAAAATTACTCCCTTTTATAACACTGAAAATCATGAGCTGTACCTTGAAATCTTCCTCCTTAAGAGAACTCCAAAGTGACTCCAAGCTGCACAAGGCCTGGAGACTGGAAGACATTGGAAAGAAGACAAAGAGCTCCTGAGGGCTTTCTGTATTTTAATGATCCCCAACGGTGGATTTGGGGCTGAGTCCAGGAGCCCCAGGCACTGAGAGAAGGTTGAAGAAGCTGCTCAAGGAGTCAGAAGCAAAACTCCAAGTCCCTTGGAGCATCACTGGCCCCACTGAGGGCAGGGACTGCCAAAGGCTCCCCAGGGAGTGGTGAGAGCAGATCCTTGGGGCCAGGATTGCAGGAGCCCGAGGCTGTGAGCAGGGAACTGCAATGCTGAGCAAGGCCTGGGCTGGCTGGAGGAAGCAGAAAGGCCAAGGCCTGAGCCCAGGCCTGGGCCAGCAGGGCCTGTCCCTCACAGGTGGCTCGGGGCTGTTCCTGGGGCACTGGGATGGGAGAGGCAGCAAGGACAAATGTCATCAAGCTGTGTGACACTCCAGATGCTCATGGAACCAAGGGCCAGTGTGACACAGCGGGGCCTCATGGAAACAAGAGGCCGTGCTGAGCCTGCGCGCCTGTAACACCCCAGAACACTGAAATGCTGAGGGTGAGCAAAGGTTCCTTTCCTCGAGTTTGGTGCAGAGTAGAAACCCCAGCCAGATATTCTCAAGAGCTCAAAACGACACAAAAGTGTACTGGAAAAATACAGAAAACCGAGCTCCTTTGGCAAATGATTTCATACAACATCCAATTCAACGTGCAACACTTAGCGTAGCAGGAACATCATTAACTCAGCCCATTTAAGATGGAAACCTTTAGGCATAAAAATGTTAAACTACCCAAAAACATGCCAGTAAAAGAGGATAAGAAGGTTAAAAGAGAAAAAAGAGACAGAAAGACAGAAGATCACCAGATAGATATGCAGAGAGCTACCAGCTGCTAGGCTTCCAGTGTGGGTGAGACACAGACGCAGGAGATTTCAGGATTCAGACCAAGGCTTGACATCATGCCCGATTTTTAAAATTCCCTAGCGTTTTCTAAGCTCTCCTCTTTTCGGGGACATCTGCTTTCTTACCACTAACTGCTGTGTTTCATTGCCTTTGTGTGGGATTGATTGACAGCTCGGCCAATCAGAGCTGGGTGGGCACTGCCCCTGCTGTGTGATTGATTGACAGCTCAGCCAATCAGAGCAGGCTGGGCGCTACCCCTGCTGTGTGATTGGCAGATCTGCCAGGCCATGGCTGGGGGCGGGGCTCTGTCCCACCTCATTCCAAGGTCTGTCCCAGCCCCGGCCCCACTCGGGCATTCCGAGCATCCCGAGGGGTCTGGGGACATTGATGTCATCCAGCCTCTGACAGCGACCTTGGGGACACTGCGGAACCTCATGGAACCAAAGAGACCATTTTGACACTCTGGTGCCTCATGCAATCAGGGGCACCTTTGTGAGACTCAGGACCCCAATGGAACCAAGGGTCAGGGATGAAGCTGTGCGGCCCAGAGAACCAAGGAGCCTTTGTTACACAGCAGGGCCACATGGAGCCCAGGGGCCGTGGTGACTCTGCAGGACCTTAGGGAAGCAAGGGGCCATTTTTAATACTACAGAAGCAAGGACAATAATGTGACAAGGAGAATATCGGGACACTACAGGGACTCCTGGAATCAAGGAGAACATTGTGACACTGTGAGGCCCCATGGAACCAAGGCAACATGGAACAGGTCTGGCTGGCTGGGCCTCCCGGGGGCCACCTGGCAAGACTGGCTGATCCTGGAATGTTGAGGACTGCCTCTCATCAGCTCCTGGAGCACTGAGGCTCTGTGCTTTCCTTCCTATGGAAAAGTACCATCCCCTTTTGCAGGTTCCCACGGCTGAAACTCATATTCCCCCTGAAAAAGCACTACATACAAGGCTTGCTCCCAGCCAAAATCTGCTAGGAGTAACAGCTCTGGGTGGCCACCGTTTCCTGAGGGCTGCCTCTCATGTACCACTCTAAGGGCCAGTGTGAAGTTTCCCTCATTTTTGCCTCGTGACCCTCTCAAGAAGACCTCAAGGACCCCCGCCCAGGTTGACTCTGGACAATGATTTTCTGGCCTGCTTGAGGTGGGTGCTTGCCAAGGGACTCTTTGCAGGTGTGTTGTGCTCACTGGACTCTGCTGTCATGGTACCAGCTGAAGCCTGCATGTACTGCACGACCGCACCTGTCTCTTGGAGCACCACACAATGCTCCATAAATCTCCCCGCCTCTTGGCCACAAGCCACTCGCTTTGGAAAAGGACTATAAAAGAGCGATCCTCTGGAGAAGACCCTGAGTACTCCCCACGGATGACCACCCTTCCATTGGCTGGCCCACCATGACCTTGGTCTTGTCTGTTGGTAGCTATTTCCCCCTTGCCCTCTTTTTCTCTCTCTACACTCCGTTTCCTATATCTCTCCCCTCTATCGCAACTGAATTGTTTGGCATTCAATAAAAATGCATTGCTGTTGTTGAATAAACTGATTTGTCCCCCGCTATTTGCCTCTTTGCACCTCTGAGATCAAACAATCCCCGGCCTGTGTTGGTAGATGGTGACACCCCCCCCCCCCCCCCCAAATCCCCCATCCCCCTGCTTCTCCCAGTTGATTGCTGATCGTGCTGTGATATGGAATGGAACATCCCTTGGGCCAGTCCAGCCCAGCTGTCCCATCCCTGTTCCCTCAGCAACACTTGCCCACCCCAAGTCCATGGGTTGGAGGGGCTTGCAGACACGCCTCGTGGGGGGAGCATTGTGACAAGGACAGGAGAACAGAAGAACATTTACACTTACCAAGGGCAGAGAACAGAAGAGCACAGCCTTGGAGAAACGCACAAAGGATGTAGCTGAGGCAAACAGAGCGTGCACAAAATGCAAGGAGAATGTCAGCTCAGCTCTGCAAGGCTGACAAAAGCAGAAGTTATACACAACAATAATATTGCCCTTCCTCAAAAGCGGGGATCAAAGAGCAGTCACCTAAAAAGGACAGTGCATGTTGAAAGCAGACTCCAAAGAACCATAGAAGGACTTGTGAGAAGGGGTGCAATTATGGCAAATAAATTCCAGGTGGGGTTAACTAATGAATACATCATCAGTGTGAGTGATAAAAGCTCCGATTGCCTGCTGGCCAGTGCACTCGAGTAGATGAAGGATTGCCCAAGTGACCACCATGGTGTAATAAAGAATACCTGCTCTGAGATCCTCAAAACTGTGTTCAAAAGTTGCTATCCAGCAGATTTCAGTATCAGTGGTGTCCCTGACTCCATTATGCCCCTTGCACACTTTCACGAGGGCCCCTTGGTTCCACGAGGCCCTGCTGGATAACAGTGGACCCTTGGTTCCATTTGGGTCTGTACTGTCAAAATGGCCTCCTTGGTTCTGCACTGCCACAATGCTCTCCTTGGTGCCACGAGGCCTTGGTGTGTCACAACAGCCTCTCGGTTCCATGAACTGCCATAGTGTCAGCACGGTCTCTTGCATCTGCAGTATCACGATGGACAATTGGTTACAAGCAGCCCCGCTGTGTCACAACGACTATTTGCTTCATGAGGCCCCACAGTGTCACCATGGCCCCTTGGTTCCACGAGGCCTCGCTGTAGAACAATGGCCTCTCAGTTCCAGGAGGTTTTGTACTGTCAACAGTGCTCTCCTTGGTTCTACAGTGGCTGCTTGCTTCCATAAGGTTCCTCAGTGTCACAGTGGTCTCCTTGGTTCCGTGAGGCTCTGCAATGTCCCAATAGCCCATCGTTTCCATGAGCTTCTGTCCCATCAACCATGTCCTTTGCTCCAGTGAGGCCCCGCAATGGCACACTGGACCCTTGGCTCCATGAGGTTCCATAGTGTGACATGGTTGCCTTGATTCCAAGAGGTTCTGCTGGGTCACACTGGACCCTTGGTTCCATGAGCTTCCGTGGTATCGCCATGGTTTCCCTGGATCCGCAGTATCACTATGGACCATAGGTTTCATGCAGCTTTGCTGTGCTACAGTGGCTCCTTGGTTCCATCAAGTGCCACTGTGTAACAAGGGAATCTTGGTCCCATGAGGTTCTGGGCTGTCACAATGGTGTCCTTGGTTCTGGACTCTAACAATGGACCCTTGGTTCCACGAGGTTCCATTACGTCACAATGCTCTCCTTGGTTCCACAAGGCCTTGCTTTGTCACAATGGACCCTTGGTTTCCATGAGCTTCCGTAGTGTAACCATGGTCTCCTGGGATCTGCATTGTCACAATGGACAATTGGTTGCATGGGAGCCTGCTGTGTCACAAGAGAGCCTTAGTTCCATGAGGTTCTGGACTGTCACAGTGGTCTCCCTGCTTCAACGAGGCCCTGGAGTGTCACAAGGGCTGCTTGGTTCTGTGAGCTTCCACAACGTCCCAATGGTCTCCTTGTTTCTGCAGTGTCATAGTGGACTCTTGCTTCCATGAGGTTCCTAAATGTCACACGTCTCCTTGGTTCCATGTGGTCCTGCTGTGTCACCACAGCCCCTTGGTTCCAGGAGTTTCTGGGCTGTCAACAGTGGTTCCTTTGTTCCAATCAGGCACCGCTGTGTCACACTGCACCCTGGCTTCCATGAAGTTCTTCAGTGTCACAGTGGCCCCTTGGATCCATGCGGTCCCATAGTGTCACCATGGTCTCCTTGGATCTGCATTGTCATAAGGGACCATTGGTTCCACGTGGCCCGGCTGTGTCACAGTGATGTGGATTCCGTAATTGCCTTCAGCGTCACAATGGAGCCTTGTTTCTGTGAGGCTCTGAACTGTCACAACTGTCTCCTTGGTTCCATCAGCCCCCGCTGTGTCACAAGGGTCCCCTTGGTTCCATGAGCACACCAAAGCTTTGCATAAACATTGAGCAGCACCTGCTTAACACACCTGGGAACATCTGTCTGCATTCAAAAGAGAGGTCACAGCTGAGAAAGGCACCAGCAGCTTCCATCTGCAACAGAGATGCAGGGAAAGGACAAGGACAGAGAATTCAGCTGCAAGACTCCGAGAATTCTGCATCCAGACATCATTTCTGGTCCCACTGTCCCTAGTAGAAAGGTGTCATCATTCCAGGCAGCCTGTACTCAGCATGTGCTTCTACAGTGGGGGTTTGTCGTCTAGGAAACCTGCTCAGGCTTTTCCCTTCTTTCCTCACAAACAGGAATACTTGTCCTGGGCCTGGATGCAGGCAGAGCCCTGAGGAGAGCACGTGGGACATGGTGCAGTGGGCAGGGACAGCCAGCTGCAGAGTTCAGGGGGAAGGGCTTCCGGTGCAGGGCCAGGGATGTCAGTCCCAGCTGGGCCATGTCAGACATGTCCCCAGGCTGGGCTTGGGGAGCAGCTTGTCCAAACAGGGTCAGCCTGCAAGGGGCTCATTCTTCTGTGGGCCCACACCTCCTAAGGAGACATTCAGCATCAAGATCACCTGGGGAATGCCTAAGTTGCTTCTTCTTGGAACTGAAAAAGAAAAATTACTCCCTTTTATAACACTGAAAATCATGAGCTGTACCTTGAAATCTTCCTCCTTAAGAGAACTCCAAAGTGACTCCAAGCAGCTGCACAAGGCCTGGAGACTGGAAGACATTGGAAAGAAGACAAAGAGCTCCTGAGGGCTTTCTGTATTTTAATGATCCCCAACGGTGGATTTGGGGCTGAGTCCAGGAGCCCCAGGCACTGAGAGAAGGTTGAAGAAGCTGCTCAAGGAGTCAGAAGCAAAACTCCAAGTCCCTTGGAGCATCACTGGCCCCACTGAGGGCAGGGACTGCCAAAGGCTCCCCAGGGAGTGGTGAGAGCAGATCCTTGGGGCCAGGATTGCAGGAGCCCGAGGCTGTGAGCAGGGAACTGCAATGCTGAGCAAGGCCTGGGCTGGCTGGAGGAAGCAGAAAGGCCAAGGCCTGAGCCCAGGCCTGGGCCAGCAGGGCCTGTCCCTCACAGGTGGCTCGGGGCTGTTCCTGGGGCACTGGGATGGGAGAGGCAGCAAGGACAAATGTCATCAAGCTGTGTGACACTCCAGATGCTCATGGAACCAAGGGCCAGTGTGACACAGCGGGGCCTCATGGAAACAAGAGGCCGTGCTGAGCCTGCGCGCCTGTAACACCCCAGAACACTGAAATGCTGAGGGTGAGCAAAGGTTCCTTTCCTCGAGTTTGGTGCAGAGTAGAAACCCCAGCCAGATATTCTCAAGAGCTCAAAACGACACAAAAGTGTACTGGAAAAATACAGAAAACCGAGCTCCTTTGGCAAATGATTTCATACAACATCCAATTCAACGTGCAACACTTAGCGTAGCAGGAACATCATTAACTCAGCCCATTTAAGATGGAAACCTTTAGGCATAAAAATGTTAAACTACCCAAAAACATTCCAGTAAAAGAGGATAAGAAGGTTAAAAGAGAAAAAAGAGACAGAAAGACAGAAGATCACCAGATAGATATGCAGAGAGCTACCAGCTGCTAGGCTTCCAGTGTGGGTGAGACACAGACGCAGGAGATTTCAGGATTCAGACCAAGGCTTGACATCATGCCCGATTTTTAAAATTCCCTAGCGTTTTGTAAGCTCTCCTCTTTTCGGGGACATCTGCTTTCTTCCCACTCACTGCTGTGTTTCATTGCCTTTGTGTGGGATTGATTGACAGCTCGGCCAATCAGAGCTGGGTGGGCGCTGCCCCTGCTGTGTGATTGATTGACAGCTCAGCCAATCAGAGCTGGGTGGGCGCTGCCCATGCTGTGTGACTGATTGACAGCTCAGCCAATCAGAGCAGGCTGGGCGCTACCCCTGCTGTGTGATTGGCAGATCTGCCAGGCCATGGCTGGGGGCGGGGCTCTGTCCCACCTCATTCCAAGGTCTGTCCCAGCCCCGGCCCCACTCGGGCATTCCGAGCATCCCGAGGGGTCTGGGGACATTGATGTCATCCAGCCTCTGACAGCGACCTTGGGGACACTGCGGAACCTCATGGAACCAAAGAGACCATTTTGACACTCTGGTGCCTCATGCAATCAGGGGCACCTTTGTGAGACTCAGGACCCCAATGGAACCAAGGGTCAGGGATGAAGCTGTGCGGCCCAGAGAACCAAGGAAACAAGGCTCTATTGTGACGCTGAAGGCAATTACGGAATCCACATCACTGTGACACAGCCGGGCCACGTGGAACCAATGGTCCCTTATGACAATGCAGATCCAAGGAGACCATGGTGACACTATGGGACCGCATGGATCCAAGGGGCCACTGTGACACTGAAGAACTTCATGGAAGCCAGGGTGCAGTGTGACACAGCGGTGCCTGATTGGAACAAAGGAACCACTGTTGACAGCCCAGAAACTCCTGGAACCAAGGGGCTGTGGTGACACAGCAGGGCCACATGGAACCAAGGAGACGTGTGACATTTAGGAACCTCATGGAAGCAAGAGTCCACTATGACACTGCAGAAACAAGGAGACCATTGGGACGTTGTGGAAGCTCACAGAACCAAGCAGCCCTTGTGACACTCCAGGGCCTCGTTGAAGCAGGGAGACCACTGTGACAGTCCAGAACCTCATGGAACTAAGGCTCTCTTGTGACACAGCAGGCTCCCATGCAACCAATTGTCCATTGTGACAATGCAGATCCCAGGAGACCATGGTTACACTACGGAAGCTCATGGAAACCAAGGGTCCATTGTGACAAAGCAAGGCCTTGTGGAACCAAGGAGAGCATTGTGACGTAATGGAACCTCGTGGAACCAAGGGTCCGTTGTTAGAGTCCAGAACCAAGGACACCATTGTGACAGCCCAGAACCTCATGGGACCAAGATTCCCTTGTTACACAGTGGCACTTGATGGAACCAAGGAGCCACTGTAGCACAGCAAAGCTGCATGAAACCTATGGTCCGTAGCGATACTGCGGATCCAGGGAAACCATGGCGATACCACGGAAGCTCATGGAACCAAGGGTCCAGTGTGACCCAGCAGAACCTCTTGGAATCAAGGCAACCATGTCACACTATGGAACCTCATGGAGCCAAGGGTCCAGTGTGCCATTGCGGGGCCTCACTGGAGCAAAGGACATGGTTGATGGGACAGAAGCTCATGGAAACGATGGGCTATTGGGACATTGCAGAGCCTCACGGAACCAAGGAGACCACTGTGACACTGAGGAACCTTATGGAAGCAAGCAGCCACTGTAGAACCAAGGAGAGCACTGTTGACAGTACAAAACCTCCTGGAACTGAGAGGCCATTGTTCTACAGCGAGGCCTCGTGGAACCAAGGGGCCATGGTGACACTGTGGGGCCTCATGAAGCAAATAGTCGTTGTGACACAGCGGGGCTGCTTGTAACCAATTGTCCATCGTGATACTGCAGATCCAAGAGACCGTGCTGACACTATGGCAGTTCATGGAACCGAGAGGCTGTTGTGACACACCAAGGCCTCGTGGCACCAAGGAGAGCATTGTGGCAGTGCAGAACCAAGGAGGCCATTTTGACAGTACAGACCCAAATGGAACCAAGGGTCCACTGTTATCCAGCAGGGCCTCGTGGAACCAAGGGGCCCTCGTGAAAGTGTGCAAGGGGCATAATGGAGTCAGGGACACCACTGATACTGAAATCTGCTGGATAGCAACTTTTGAACACAGTTTTGAGGATCTCAGAGCAGGTATTCTTTATTACACCATGGTGGTCACTTGGGCAATCCTTCATCTACTCGAGTGCACTGGCCAGCAGGCAATCGGAGCTTTTATCACTCACACTGATGATGTATTCATTAGTTAACCCCACCTGGAATTTATTTGCCATAATTGCACCCCTTCTCACAAGTCCTTCTATGGTTCTTTGGAGTGTGTCTTCAACATGCACTGTCCTTTTTAGGTGACTGCTCTTTGATCCCCGCTTTTGAGGAAGGGCAATATTATTGTTGTGTATAACTTCTGCTTTTGTCAGCCTTGCAGAGCTGAGCTGACATTCTCCTTGCATTTTGTGCACGCTCTGTTTGCCTCAGCTACATCCTTTGTGCGTTTCTCCAAGGCTGTGCTCTTCTGTTCTCTGCCCTTGGTAAGTGTAAATGTTGTTCTGTTCTCCTGTCCTTGTCACAGTGCTCGCCCCACGAGGCGTGTCTGCAAGCCCCTCCAACCCATGGACTTGGGGTGGGCAAGTGTTGCTGAGGGAACAGGGATGGGACAGCTGGGCTGGACTGGCCCAAGGGATGTTCCATTCCATATCACAGCACGATCAGCAATCAACTGGGAGAAGCAGGGGGATGGGGGATTTGGGGGGGGGGGGGGGGGTGTGTGTCACCATCTACCAACACAGGCCGGGGATTGTTTGATCTCAGAGGTGCAAACAGGTAAATAGCGGGGGACAAATCAGTTTATTCAACAACAGCAATGCATTTTTATTGAATGCCAAACAATTCAGTTGCGATAGAGGGGAGAGATATAGGAAATGGAGTGTAGAGAGAGAAAAAGAGGGCAAGGGGGAAATAGCTACCAACAGACGAGACCAACGTCATGGTGGGCCAGCCAATGGAAGGGTGGTCATCCGTGGGGAGTACTCAGGGTCTTCTCCAGAGGATCGCTCTTTTATAGTCCTTTTCCAAAGCGAGTGGCTTGTGGCCAAGAGGTGGGGAGATTTATGGAGCATTGTGTGGTGCTCCAAGAGACAGGTGCGGTCATGCAGTACATGCAGGCTTCAGCTGGTACCATGACAGCAGAGTCCAGTGAGCACAACACACCTGCAAAGAGTCCCTTGGCAAGCACCCACCTCAAGCAGGCCAGAAAATCATTGTCAACCTGGGCGGGGGTCCTTGAGGTCTTCTTGAGAGGGTCACGAGGCAAAAATGAGGGAAACTTCACACTGGCCCTTAGAGTGGTACATGAGAGGCAGCCCTCAGGAAACGGTGGCCACCCAGAGCTGTTACTCCTAGCAGATTTTGGCTGGGAGCAAGCCTTGTATGTAGTGCTTTTTCAGGGGGAATATGAGTTTCAGCCGTGGGAACCTGCAAAAGGGGATGGTACTTTTCCATAGGAAGGAAAGCACAGAGCCTCAGTGCTCCAGGAGCTGATGAGAGGCAGTCCTCAACATTCCAGGATCAGCCAGTCTTGCCAGGTGGCCCCCGGGAGGCCAAGTCAGCCAGATCTGTTCCATGTCCCCTTGGTTCCATGGGGCCCCACGGTGTCACAATGTTGTCCTTGCTTCTGTAGTATTAACAATGGCCCCTTACTTTCATGAGACCCTGCAGGGTCACAATGGCCCTTTGGTTCTCAGGAGCCCCACAATGGTTTCCATGATTCCATGGGGCCTTGCAATGCTACAATGGTCTCCATGGATCCACGGTGCCCTGCAGGATCACAAGGGCCCTTGGTCTGCACGAGGCCCTGGAATGCAACAGTGGCCTCGTGCTTCCACAAAGCCCTGCTGCTTCACACTGGGCCCTTGGCACCATGCAGCCCAGCAGGGCCACAGTGATGTCCTTGGGGCCACAGAGTCCCCACAGTGTCACAATGGTCTCCATAGGAAGGATGCAACCGAGCCCCAGTGTTGCAGGGGCAGATGAGGGGCAGTCACCAGAGGCCAAGGAGAGTCAGATTGGACAGTGCTGGCAAATTTTCTCTGGGAGTAATCCTCGGGTAGATGTAATTTTAGAGGCAGAATAGCAATTCCAGACATGGACATCTAGAAGAGAAGGACGGTTGTTTTCCATAGGAAGGAAAGCATGGAAGAGTGTCGTTACAGGGGCAGATGAAAGGTGTCTCTCAGAAGCCAAGGCCAGGCAGACCTCTCCCGTCTGGTAGCTTTTGTCTGAAAGCAACCCTTGGATATAGGCAATTTCAGAGCTAGAATCCTAATCTTGGCCATTTCTGCATTGAGAAGAGGGACTTTTTTCCATAGGAAGGAAAGCACAGAGCCCGAGTGTTTGAAAGGCAGAACAGTAGACAGGGGGCTCCTGGGAGGCCCTGCCAGCCAGATGTGTTTGTCGTGGCAGCTTTTGTCACAGAGAAGTTCTTGGATCTCCAGTATTTTGGTGACTGCGTCTCGATTTGGGCCACAGACACCTTGAGAATAAGGAGGGTTCTTTTCCATTGAAAGGAAAACACTGAGCCCCAGTGTTCCAAAAGCAGGAGAGAGGCAGCCCTCCCTCTTCTGAATAGCTGGTTGGCTTACATAGACCAGCCAAATACCAGGAAATCCAGATGGCAGCAAGAATCTTGTAGACTACTCCCGCTGTTCATCTAAATTCTGGAGAAGTCACGTGAGGTATCACATTCTCTTGAAAGAAGTGTCTATCATCTCGGACATTCTAGAATGGGCTATTAATATTGTCATGAGTTTCTGGCTAGACTTTTTAGTATGCAAATTCAAATTCAAATGATCTGAAATGATAGAACTTCAAGAAATTTTTTTTCCCAGAATCGAAGTATGATGGAGTTCCATAGGGAGAATCTTAATCTTAGTTATTCTATTCCATCTCACATCATGGCTGGGGGCAGGGAGAAGGGAGTATCTTTGGGGGACAATGGGTTCCAGTGTAGTCAGTAAGCTGGGCAGAGGAGCCATCAGGTATTGTCTGTTGTTGGGGGGGGGGATTCATGTGAACTCTTCCTTTCTTGTACCCTGCCACTAGTATTGTTGCTAAAATTGTTTGTTTTCTCATCCAAGTGACAAAATCAGCACACTTAATGAGGGATGAAGAGGGAGCAGCGACCTCAGAACAGGAGGAAGAAGAAGCAGAGCCTGCTGTCCTCCAGAAGAAAAAAACACTACCAGCCAACTTTGCATCATCTGTGAACTTCCTGGGCGTGTACTCTATCCCCTTGTCCAGATCACTGAGCAAGATATTAAACAGGACTGGGCCCAAGACTGAGCCTTGGGGACCAGCTGGATGAACTCTATTTCCCACCACTCTGTGGGCCTGGCCATCACCCAGTTTGTCACCCAGCAAACAGCCCACCCATGCAAACCATAAGCAGACAGTTTCTTCAGGAGAATGATGTGAGACTCATTGCAAAAAGGATCAGGGAGATGCCTAGGAAGAGTCTCAGGTGAATCCAGGAGACTATAGTGGAGGACTATTCAGTTTTCCAATCAATTTGCTTAAAAAAACTCTACAAAACCGTAATAAAAAAGCAAACAAAAAAAGCAGACCAAACAAACACACAAAAACCCCCAACCAATAATCCCCAAAGAGACAAAAAAAGCTCCCAAAAAAGCCCACCAAAAAACCCACCCAAAACTGAAAAAAAGCCCCAAACCCAACACAAAAAATCAGGGTGAAGGTTTTTAGTAACTTTAAAAGTAACAAAACAAAACAAAACAAAAAACCCCCAGAAAGTCACATTTCTAAAGGTGCTGTCCCAGCCTCTTCTCTCAGCAGGGAGGACATCCTGAAGTGGAGCCAGTTGGAAGAAAGCGGGACGGGGCAGCACCTGGGCCATTGTCACAGGACGGCCCTGTGGCTGCCCCATTGCCAAAACCTGGACACATAAATCAAACACAGGTATGCACATGTGCTTAGACACAGCAAAAATATATTTGTCTGAAAAGAATACTGGTCCATTTCTATCACTGGAAAGAGCATAATGCCTCGTCTCAGCTTTCTTTTCAGTCATTACAAATGTTTCGAAAATAAAGGAGTGCAGAAAATGGAAATATCCAAGATCAACATGAGGACCAGTAACAAAGATTCCATTTTTGAAACTGCATTGGGAATCCTCTGCAGAAATTGACTCAGAGCTCTAAGATTTACAAAAAAGACCAAGAGGATTGGAGTCAATACAACACAGTGTCTGGAGACTTCAGCTGGTTGCCTTGATTTCTCAAATATGATGGAGGAAGCACCTTAGCAACTACAGCTGCCAGTTCTCTCAGGGCCCTGACATGCCTCTGGGTGGGTGCCATGGTCTTGCATGCTCAGGTTCCTCAAGTGGTCTGAAAGCTGACCTGCTACTATGGGTTAGAGTCAAGTCCACCAGTCCAATAACCTGAGAGATGTGGAAATAGTGACTGGCAGTAAAAATTGAGACCAACACTTGTTGAGTATCTCAGCCTTCTCCTTGTCTGTTGTCACTAGTCCTGTCTGGCTTATGGGGGTGGGGGGGGGAATAGGGGAGGTGTGATAGGTTTCTTTTCATCTTCCTTTTCCCACTGAAATACCCGTAGGTGCCTTTATTATTCTTAGTTTTGGCATGCTTTTCCAAATTCAGCTTCAACTGAGCCTTAGCTATACTGATCCCATCCTCACACACTCATGTCTTACCACTGTATTTTTCCCATGATTTGCCTCGCTGTGTATCGTCTGCATATTACCTACTTGCATCACATCTATTAATTTTCAATAACCTTCTGGCTTTAACTTGTTTTCAAAAAAAACCTTTTTGAACCTTTTCACCTCAGAAATTCACCTGGGAAGCCCCAAATCCCCAAAATTCACCCCGAAGTCCCCCCTGGGATGCTCAGCACTCACCTGGCAACTCCCAAAATTCCACAAATTCACCCCAAAATTCACGGGGGACCCCCAAATCCCAGGGCTTCACCCCAAAATCCCACCTGCAACCCCCAAAATCCCTCAAATCACCCCCAAGACCCAGACCCCCAACACCTCCCAAATTCACCCCAAAATGTCTCCAATCCCCCTCAAAACCCGCCCAGATACCCCCAAATCCACCAAACTCACTCCAAGACCCATCTGGGAATCCCAAAAATCACCAAAATTCCCCGGAAAATCCACCTGCATCCCCCCAAATTCATCCCAAAATTCTCCCACGACTCCCAAATGCTCACCTGGATACCCCAAAATCGACAGAATTCACCCCAAAATTCGCCTGGCATCCCCAAAACTCACCTGAGAACCCTAAAATTCACATGTATACCCTAAAATTCACCAAATTCACCCCAAAATTCCCCTGAGATCCCTGGAATTCCACAAATTCCCCCTAAAATTCAACTGAGACTCCCCACATTCCACAAATTCACCCCAAACCTCGCTACCCGGGATCCCCCAAAATTCCACAAATTCTCCCCCAAAATCAACCTGGGACCCCTCAAAACTCACCTGGATCTCCCCAGATCCCTGCCCCCTCCCCCCCCCTTCACCTGGGGACCCCCAAATCCCCAGAATTCGACCCAAAATTCACCTGGGACCCCAAAAACCTCCAAATTCGCTCCAAAATGATTGGCAACTTTACACACTCCGTTTTCCCACGAAAGGATCTAGAGCCCTGTGCACTTCGTATACAAACTAAATGCAAAAAACTTTTCTATTCATTCTCAGCAAAAAGACTTCCTATTCCTCCTTCTTTTGGACAAAACTGCCTTCACTTTCAAACTTATTCTCTTGCTCACTTACCTGCATAATGCTTAGTCCCTGTTCTGCATGCTCATTTTCTTCACTTTTACAAGGAATCCTCTCCTCATCTTCTTCTTCCTCTGCTTCTTCCATTTCCTGTGCCAAGATCACCTGTTTCTCTGTTAGATTTCTTTCTCCAGCTGATTTTTTGACAACTGTCCCTATCTTCTGGCACCGCTCGCTCGAGAGAGGTGATTGTCCTGCTCTGCTCTGGGCTGGGACTGCGCTCTCTTCAAGCCCTGGGGGCAATTTTGGATGCCACAGCGTCAGAAAGACCTCAGGCTATTGGAGAAATGTCCAAAGGAGGGACACAGGGATAGCGAAGAGGCTGGAGGGAAAGCCATACAAAGAGTGGCTGAGGGCATTTGGTTCAGCTGCAGAGAGGACACTGAGCTCACACCTCACTTGGGACCTCTCAGCTCCTCTCAAGGGCAGCACAGGGACAGCTTTGCTCTCTGCTCTCTGCGACCAGGGACAGGAGCCAAGGGAATGCCAGGAGCTGTGTCAGAGGACGATTAGGCTGGCTATCAGGGAAAGGTTTTTTTCCTCAGAGGCTGGTCAGGCACTGAATAGGTTCTCCAGGCAATGGGCACAGCCCCAAGGCTGCCAGAGATCCAGGAGCGTTTGGCCAATGCTCTCAGGGATGCAGAGGGTGGGACTGTTGGAGTGTCTGTGCAGGGCCAGGAGTTGGACTTTGACGATCCCTAGGGGTCCCTTCCGACTCAGGAAACTCTTCCCATTTTCCCCTCTTTCCTCTCCTTGCACAATGCTCTCAGCTTACTGTTCCACCACATGCTCCACTTCTGAAACCTCTGCTACTTCTTTCCAGTTCAAGCACAGTTCTACTGGTTACAATCCAAAGATAGACAGATTGAAAAACAACCAAAAAGAAACACCTGTTTGGAATGTCGTGCTCTTATCTGCATCTCAAACTATGAAGTCGATTGTGCCTTGCAAGTTCTAAAAGCAAAACAACAACAAAAAACACCCACCACACCATTTTAACATAGGGATTTGCCTTCTTCTAAGAAATCCATATCCCTTCTCAAAATGGATCTATTTCAGGAAGAGATCATCTTGAATAGATCACTTACTATCTAAAGAACCTGGAACACTCAAATCCGTAATGATAAGCCTGTTACCTTGTCGTTTTCTGTTCCAAAGGCAAATGAATTTGCTCAAATGCCGTTTGTAACAAGGACAGAGCTCAAAGTGTGGCTCTGAGAAATGTTTTGGTTTCCCTCTCCTATCTCTATCAAAAGCACTTTCTTCAATGGCTGAAACAATACTTGATACAGTCTGAATTTTAAAGGTCATGAAAATTTTCTCCAAAGCGAAAACGTAATATAGCAGTCAGGTTTGAAACCAACGGGAATTTTTGTTTTACCTGTTTGAAGATTCCCTTCACACTAAAATGCTGGCTGATGGATACCTAGAAGAAATCAATTCCCACAAAATGCTTCTGGGTAAGCCATTACGTCATCCATTACAATTTGCTTCAGTGTCCCGTTCCTGTCCAATTGAAGGTCCCTGTTTAAGAGACTCAAGTAGGGAGAGAAATAAAATTAAAAATGACTACAGTGCCTTTAAATCTAAATCGAACTTCCTGATCAATCTCATAAAACCTTTAGGCTAAATGTTGCCATTGATCTGTTTCTACTGAACACAGTCACGTCCTGGCTTGTTAGAGATTAGTTCATTACAAAGAAAGAAACACAGAGAAGTTAAAATATTTCCAAAGAAGCATTTAACATCCTTCCTTTTGGATGGGGAACCATTCCAACACTGCTTACATAAGAGGTCAAATGACTGTCTTCCATGTTAGTTCTGCACTGTGCTCAGCGGAGCCTTTCTGGTTTATTTGCCTTTGACTTGGACATAAAGCTGAGTCTTGATTCAAGAAAAATCAATATTCACACTTGTTTTCATTTACACGGACATTGGCTTGGTCTCCTAAACAAAGAGAATGATGGGGAATTTTTGTAGGAGTTCAGATAGGTAACATTCTCTTTCCGCAACCTGGCATTGTATTTTCACTTGGTCTGTTACCTCTGGCTTTGTTTTAACGGCTCAAATTATTAGGAAGCGTATCAAACCTCCAGCTCTAACCACAGTCCCACTGCGAGGTGTGTGAAGGTATGTGCATCTGCCCCTCAGGTCCATACTGCTCTTCTAATGTGCCTCTGATCGAGCAGGTAGGAAAGACCTCCTGGGTGTGTGAACAGTGCTGCTTCCTCTACGGCTTCAGAGCTGCTGCTAAGATCTTCAGGAAGGAGAGCAGTATTGTACCCATTTTTAGATGGTTTTTAAAGTTGCCGGTGCTTGGCTGTCTTAAACGTCTGAGTTCCTAGAACTTTGAATGAGATCAAATCTGTGAGTGAAGAGATGATGGTGCAGACCAACTTCTGATTCTGGTGATCCAAGAATCTGCACTACTACTTTTACCTTCTGAATAAGGCATGGATGTGATGGTATGCACAGTAATACTGATGTGCTATGGTTTTTGAATGCTGGCAGTCTTCCTTTGTCCCATTCCTAAAGCGTGGGCATTATTTGCCTTAACCTTGTTCAGTAGGAACATTATTCTATATTATTACATGAAATGAAAAGCACTCTTTTTCCATACCTTCACACAACAGCATGAAAACAAGGCCTAAGTAGTACAACCAATGTTCAAAGATCCTCTACCTTTTAAGTTTACCATACCAAATTCATACCTTGTTCTAATTTGATCTCAAGAAGAAAGGGTGTTCTCCAAATACTCCTTCAGCTCTTCCTCACAGCTCACCGTTTGCCTTTTTTCTAAGATTGTATCCAGATCACTTTCATCATCTAAGGCCACATAAAAAAGCTAGTAAAAATGGCTTTGCAGATACTAAAATCTCCCCAACTCTTTAGGATTCAAGGAAGTTAATTATGCACATATCTTCTACACCCAGAAGAGAAAGCCACCTCAGCAAAACTCATCGCCTATGAAAATCTTCCTAGATAATGAACACCTCTGACACTGCCACCCCAAGTTGGTGTTCTGAAACAATGAGAACCTCACATCCAATCAGACTCTAGACCTGCACAAGATCTCATCATAGCAACTTGCAGCCACTTTCTACAGAAAGCAGCAGTGATCTCTATCGCTGTTGCCATACCAACAATAAGACAGGACTGTCCATTCAGCGTGAATCAAGCAGTTAGCAAAAATGCACCTGACAGAATGAAACTGAGGAGTAGAAATTCCCATCTAAAAGTCAAAGATTACATTTTTAATTTTATAGCAGGTATTTTGAATTTCAGAGGGCTCTTTGCATTAAGAAGTCCTGTCTTTATAGCACACCCTTGTTTTTATGTTTCTACCTGGATTATGGCCATTTAGCCGTCTCCTTCAAATCACTCCAAAGAAAAACATTCAAGTGAACAAGTTCTTTCTAAACTGCTGGAAGGTGAAATGAATGAGTAAGAGGATATGTAACATGATAAAAGGCTGCCTGGAATTTTACGACTGGTATCCAACATGGCGCCTTCTATCTGGAGAGTAAAAAAAATCAGTCTCCAAGTAAACTGGTAAGAATGCGGATTAACAAAACTTCTGTTTATTCTGGCACCATAAAGCACCAAATCACATTCTATAATTTATCCCTTTAGAAACAACTGCCCGACTTTTTTTATGTATAGAAAAGATTGGAAGACATTTGGGAGATCATTTCCAGCTATTCCTAAAGTCTGATCTTAAGCAGACTGGGCCATACGTCATTCATCGCTATCATATGTATTTCAGATAGAAATGATCATAAAAATACAATCTATTTCTATTACAAATAATAAACACAAGAATTATGAACACTTCCACATGAAACTCTTCCACACCAAACTGTTTCTCTGGAGTGTTTTGTCACACTATGGACCTCTTTCTAAGGTGACATCAATAGCCTACCACGCAGAAGGCATTGCAGGTGGGAGCACAGGAAGAACAGACTAATCCCAAGGAGTGATGAAGATATATGTCATCAAATAAAAGAAACGTACATCCACGTGCTCCACTTCTTCTTCAAACCTACATTTTCGTTTCTCAGTCATCTGAAGCATGTTGGAGTGCACAACTTCAGCATCTTCTGCTGTGCAAATGTTCACATCCAACAGGGTCATCTGAAGGAAAAGAAGAACAAATTATTGACATGCACAGAAGAAATACTGTGTGGCTTTCAGAGAGCCTGGCTAAACGTAGTGTTTCTTTTCTTGTGATGGACAGAGATAGATTCAGCCTCCTACATGCCATATTAGATTACTAAACAATACCATCTGGTTGGACACAAAGGGAGAAATTGAGGCAGAGGTGGAATTTCTTTCCCAAGATAAGACAGATTTAGCACAAGGGCTGAGGCTCCTTGCATCTTCCACATTCATATAGGACAGCACTCCCTTCATTACTGGCATTTGTTACGGCTTTTCCACATTTCAAGCACAAATACCAACTACTACTGTGAAACCAAACGGATGGCTTACTTTTTGAACAGAGTAAGGCGGAGGTTAAAAAGGAATTCCACTTGTTATCTCAATGTCTGGTGCATCCTCAGACGCATTTTACTCTAATGACACATTGGACCGCGGCTATCACAGCCAAAAGCTGTGGCACTCAACTTGCACATCTGCCCTTTCTCCTGACATTTGCCCTCGATCAGCTCATACTGGATGCTCATTTTCTCCACGCACTCCACATTAGGGCTGTCTGAATGATACGGAACAGACCACAGTCAAAATTCCCATCTTTCACAGTGCAGTGTGACATGGAAACATGACAGAGGCCATGGGCTGAATCTCAGCACACAGAACAGATGCCAGCAGTGCCTACAGACACCAGACATTACCAGCCAAAGAAATCAAGACATTTTCATACACAGCTGTTTATCATTATGCTTCAAAGTAGCAAGGTACTTAACAATCGCTACCAACTTCTTTGCTACCATACAGGCTACAAACATCCCAACTGGATGTGCTCTGGAGCAAGAGAAGGCAGACACAGAGCGGGAAGGCATGCTGCAAGGACACAGAGAAAGGAAGTATCTCCAATACTTCCCCTCTTCTTCTCCAAGAGTTAAAAAGGAGTATTTTTGTATGATTGAGAAGGGATCCATGTCAAAATTAACTTTTGATTTCCCCCAGATTCATTCTAACCGAGCCAGTTCCTGCTAGATCTCCCCATGCACAGGTGTTTGTACTGGCCAAAGGAAAGCCATGCCACAGGCAGCTTCTTTGGCTCTTACTGCCACCTCCGAGCAACTGAGAAGGTATGTGGCAACACACGGAACAAAGAATAGAGCAAACATGCACTCTCAAAGCAACCGTCTGCCTCATCGTTGCCCGGGAGAAAAGAAAATATTGCTTGAATTACAGACTGTTCTTAGGATTTCCCGACCTACCTAGACTTTTGTTTCAATTCTCCAGAGTTCTGCACCATTCGCTTCCATCAGATTTGGCACGTGTTGGAGGCAACAAGGTGCTATCAAAGTAGTAAACAAGAGTCAGGTATCCTAGAATACAAACCAGTCAGTACTTCAAATATAAAATTATGAATCTGAATATCCATACTACTGGGCTTTCTTTTATTTACAGCCATCTTGGCAATGAAAATAAACCTGAGATTGTTGTTGTTCAAGGCCAACTGTTTACTGCCCGATAAGGAAGTAACTGTCATCTACCTTGTTCCTACATCCACTGTAAAAAAACCTCCCTGTAAAGATCGTAATGCATTGCACCCTGTTGGAGGTTGAATTATTCCCTTTTCTTTCAGTGGAATTTTCTCCCATTGTTATGCTAAGTAATTGTGGCTACACCTTAAAACGACAGATAATGTTCTCTCGTAGGGGGGTGGCTGGAGGGGGAGGGGGGGGGAACCGGAAAAGGAAAGGTGGGACGGGGGGTCTGGAGCTGGGCTCTCTCTCGCTTGGCTCCTGGAGTGGGAAGACAACCTGGGCTCTGCTCTGGCATCTTCCCCTGCCATCCCAGCACTGAGATCCACGCTCCCTGCCTTTGGACATCACTCTGCTGCTCTCCTAGCTCACCCTACTACCTCCGGACACTCTGCTGAGCACCACAACCAACACCGTGAGGGGGGAGTCACTTTCCCCATCCCCGCTCACCCCTGGGCCGCGGCCGCCATCACCCAGCCCTCTTCAACTGCGCGGGACCTGCCCTGCCCCCACAGCACCGGTAACAGCACAGGGAGACGGCCTGCGGCCAGAAGGGACTGGAGCGGAGCTAGACTGTCTCTTGATTTGGCTCCTCTGGAGCTCCTGTGAGACTGCAGTGCTGCTGCCGGGCAGGTTGGTCGGGCTGGGGGAGACCCTGAGGGGACGGATCCACAAAGCTGTGAGGGGCTGCGGAGGCCCCGATGGGACAAGGCAGTGGGAAGGCACGAGGGGGATGTTTGAGTTGTGCTAGGAGGCTACAAGGGCAGAGAGGCACCTGAAAGGCTGGGGGCAGTGGGAAGCCCTGAGGAACTGGGTATCAGAGGCCATAGGCAGCTCCCAGGCAGCCGCCTTGTTCTGACACCTGCCTGCTCTGGTGCTTCCCCAGAGAAGAAGCAGGGGCTGTTTTGCAGCCGTTCCCAAGGGAGAATGGAAGGGTGCCCTCCCTCTGGTCTCGCTTGTCTTTCTGACTGGGTTGGAGGCAGGGGCTGCGATTCCTCACTTGTGGGGACCAGAACCACACCCAGGATCCCGGCACTGCCTGACAGTGCTCCGGACACTGGCAGGGTCATGTGTCCGAGTCTCGGGCACTGTGCTGATGCTTCACGTGCTCTTTGGCACACCCAAAGCTCCCCGTTAAGCCCTGATGGTCTCTGGTTCTGCCCTCTTCCTGACCCTGTGCAGTGATGAAGCATTGCTGTGGTTTCAGGAAGCTATTCTTGAAACCTTCCAGCATTCCAAGCTCCTTTGCCCTCTGTGCATGCTTGCCATGGAATCCCTCCCAGCTGCGTTCAGAGCATACTCAGGTTGGCTTTTCTAAAACCCAGGGCTTCAGGGTGCTGAGCAAGACCTTTAACTCCACAGTGTTGTGGAACTGGACCTTCAGCACAGAGACGTTTCCAGTGTGACCTGTCCTCGTTCCTGTGAGTGTCTGCAGAAAGCACGGCACTGAAGAGAACAGCAGGAGGGGCCTGCGTGTCCCAGGGCTCTGGATTTGCGCCACTTGAGCTCCACAGCGATGCAGGCAAAGTGAAGAAGCCAAACTGTTTATTGATGGAAGGTGAAGCAAGGGGATGATCTGGAAGAGAAAAAAGGGGATGGGGAGGGTGTGAAGGCTGGATGGAGGGAGCAGGCAAAACGGACAAATACTGGAAAGAAAAAAAAGAGGATGGGCAGTGTCTGAAGGCTAGAGGGAGGGAGCTATCTACAAGCAGGGAGAGGGCTGAAGCCTCAAGAACTGTGCCAATCATCATCTCTGCCTGGAGCTGCAGCAGCCTGGAGAGGTGGTCCCCTCTTGAATGTCTCCTGGTGTGTTCTTGGGACACTGCTCCACTGGATCCTGAAGATGATTCTAATTCTTTAGCTCTCTGGGGAAACTGGGCTTAATTGTCCTGGCGAGAGCATGATGGGCTGGCGTCTTGTGTCTGGACTTAAATAGCAGGAAGAGATTTGAACAGATCCATGGTCAGATCCCAGATCTGTGGTGACACAACGAGAACCCCATGCCAGGGCCATCCCAGCCGCTCCAGCCATGGCCAGCAGGGAGCAGGGACCACTGGGATCAGCCCAAAGCTGCTGGCTACAAATCCCCCACATGCCCCTGAAATGTCTGTGTGCTCTGCCCATGCCACCCTTTGTCCACACAAGGAGCATAGCCCTCTGCAGCCAGGACAGGGCTTGTAGCTCCTCCTGCCAGCCCCCGCTGCCAGCCCGCTGCCCTCACTCACCTTCATTGAGCACCTGGAGCTCTTCCTTCTTCCCCCTCATGAGTGCCCCGGCGAGCGCTGGGAAGACAGAGCGTGTCATGGCTCTGCCCAGCGGCACAGCTGCCTGCCAGCTGCCAGCCCTGTGGCCACACGCCCTCCTGGCCCGGCAGGGCTCAGCCCGGGCCCTTGCCGCATACTGACGCCCAAGGGCACGGCTGTGACAGGGCGGCAGCAGCCCCGAGGGCAGCCGGGGCTCCACGGCGCCGGGCCTAGAGAAGAGCCATGTGCAGCACTGGGCAGGGCCACAGCTGCCAAGTTCACACAGTGAGCACCGTGCTCAGGGGCCTTCTCCAGGCTGAGTCTGGCACTTCCAGGCCCTCCTTACCAGGCACTCTGAAACTTCCAGAGCTTCTCTGTCTTCACCAGTTGCACGAGATTCCTTCTTTTCAGGAACTTGGTCATACGAAGCAGTGTTTCCCGAGAGGCCTGGAGAGCAGCAGAGATGTGCAGATGGCACCACATCTCAGGGCACAGGAGTTGTGTCCCTGTGCCAAGGCCTGCAGGCGGCTGCAGCCCGGGAGGTGCCATGGCAGGAGGCAGCCCAGGCCCTCCCAGAGATCCACCAGCATCACACAAATCCTCACCTTCACCAGGTGCTGTTTCTCATCATGGCAGTAGATTAGAAGTGGGTACTGACTGTTGTGAATAATTGTCTTCAGGGACTTTTTTCCCTCACCCACTACCAATTCCATCACTTTACAGAAGAGGTGAATGGAGAGCAGCTGCACTTGGCTGTTGTCCTAGAGGAAAATGAAAAACTTAAGCGCTAACTACTCCAGGCCCACCAAGGCAAAGGCCTTAAAATGCAGAGGACACAAAGTTTCTGGGAAGCACCCAATGCCTGTGGCTTGGGATGCAGAGCCTTAGGTGGTCAAAGAGCTCCAGGAGTGCCTCGGCCAGCTTCGGGGCGGTGGTGCTGGATATCAAGATGGCTTTGTCCTGGAGCACATTCGTGAACACACGGAGGGTCATGCCAATCACCTCTCCATCTGCATCACCCAGCAGCTCCAAAAGACTTGGAGACAGGCTGCGCATTTTTCTGGCCTATGTGGAATAAAAGGCTGTGCTGTGAAGCCATGAGCAGCTGCAGCACCACCACCGTGCTGGCACTGCAACCCCACCCTGCTGCTGCAGGGCCCAGAGGCCAAAGGCCTGTCCCGAAGAACTCAGGGAGATGAGGCAGGAGAGCTCGGACCATCTGCTGCAGCTCCTGAAGCCCAGGCAGCCCAAGGAGCTGCTTTCCCCAGGACAGCTTCAGCAGCTGCCCCCTTCTCACCGTCGAGGGATCCTTGCTGAGCACCACAAGGCCTCTGAGAGCCAGGCGACGTCTCCCCCTGCACTTGTTCTGCAGGTGCCTTGACATGATCTCAAGGATGCTGTCACCACATTTAGTGAAATCCAAGCAGTCCAGGACCTGAAAGGCACAGGCCAGTGATGGGATCCAGCCGGCAGGAGCCTGGAACCACACAGGGCTGGGCTCAGAGAGCAGCAAAGGGCACGGGCACCGTCCCAGGCAGCTGTGGTGATGAGAGGACAGAGAGCTGGGAGGGAGCTCAGCGAGGCAGTGCTGGCCATCAGGCTCACCTCCACAAGGAATGCCAGGAAGGGCAGATCCCAGGATGGCTCTTCCTACTGAGCCACCCAAGCAGGTGGTGTGGAAATCCCTGATCAGAAAGAGAAGGAGACATGACGCATCTCCCTGGTAGGGGAGAAAAGGCACCAAGACACTGAGGTGGGCAGGCAAACCACTCCCAGCACAGACTCACAGAGATCCAGTCTTTCCCCAGCATCCCTGGAGGTCATGTGGGCACTTTGGGAGATGGTTCCTTCTGGACACCTCATCTCCCAGCCTTTTCCAGTCTGTTTGGCCATCCCTCAGTGACAAGGCTCTCTGGCCCATGACCACAGGACTGTGTGGGGCACCCCGGGCATTGGGCACAAATGTTGGGGTCAGAGGGGAAATGGGTGGTCTCACCTGTCCAGCAGAGCCACGGCATAGTGTTGGGTGTCAGCACAGAGCAGTGTGTCCCAGCTATGGTTGCACTCCATGGCCATCACCTCAGGGTCATACTACAGACAGAAGAGCAGAGCCTTCATGGTCTGCACTGTAAACCTGTCTGGAGAGCAAAACCCAGGTCACACCTGGTGCTGGCCACAAGGGCATGGGAAGGACAGGAGGGCCAGAACCTGTTAGACTTGCTGGGAAGGTGGTGATCCTACCAGCACACCCTTCAGAAGTTATCAACTTCCTCTGGCATCTGCTGTGTTGTGATGACAACATGGAAGAGATGTCAATATCCATCAAATTGGATTTAGAGCATGTGTTCCTATCTCGCTGTGCACGTCTCCAGCATCAGTGGGGATCATGAGTCCTTGCTGTGCTCCACTGCTGAGCTGGAAGCTTGGTGGACACGGCCAGGACGTTCTCTGTTTCCCCCACAGCTGGGACCTGCAGGCACCTTGGCACCCCTTGGCACAGGCTGTGCCACCCAACAAAGCCCAGAAGGCCGGGAGGAGAGCCCGGGGGCAGCACAGCTGCTTGGGCAGTCACTCCTTCCAGGGACCCGGCCAAACCCATCCCTGAGCAGCCACTGCCAGCCCTGACCCTCCTTGCCTCGTGACAGCTCCCCCAGCCCAAGGGGACAGAGTCAGGCCCTCTCAGGACACACTGGAGCCCTGCTCTCCCCCTCTGCCCTTTCCCCACCATGGTTACCCCTTGCAGCCCCTCCCAGCTTTCGGGCGGTGTCTCCCATGGAGGGACTCCAGCAGGAGTGCTCAGTACCCGAGTGCCCTGAGCCTGTTCGGGATAATTCCTCTGGGCTGTGCCGGCCTTGCCCAGCCTGTGCAAGAGTAAACATTAAGAATTGATACAATTTTATTATTTATTGCAGAAGAGTCCAAAGATTCTAGGTTTTGTTATAAATGAGAAAAAAAAGTCTCAATATTCAGCAAAATTTAGATTGCTTTATTTGATATAGATCGAGCAATGCAGCACTGGAGAACATGAGGGGTGACTGCCCACTCCATGCTCCACCGAACCCTGGCCTGCAGCCTTTTCTTATACTATGGTTTCTCTCACTAATTAATAATTTTTGGTTTTTTAGCTGTCATAATTTTGCCAGGTAAGCAGTGGCAGTCAAATAAACATCCTTATACAAATTCACAAAGTCTCTGGTGATAGTCAGTTTCACAGATAACCATGTGGTCCTTGTAGATAACCACCAGCGAAGTTCTGGAAGTCTGGTCCTTGAGATAGGCAGAATTGATCAAACAAAGGCAGTAAAGATTATCGGGAAGTCTGATTTTGCAAGTTGGTAGTAGATGCAACTTACTTGGAAAACATAACATAACATAACATATAACATATAACATATAACATATAACATATAACATATAACATACAACATACAACATACAACACACAACACACAACACACAACATACAACATACAACATATAACATATAACATATAACATATAACATATAACATATAACATATAACATATAACATAACATAACATAACATAACATGGTGATTTAAACTGGAATGATTTAATCATATAATTTCCTTTATCTAGTGTCCATGCTTCACTTCAGGGCTTAGTATTCTGGTTTATACTAACCCAAATACTTTTGTGATTAACACAACTCTTTTATCAATTATCACAGTTTCTATAACTGCAAAACTACTTTGATAAATACAGGACTGTTGGGGGAAAGGGAAATAAACATTTCGGATTTATGTTCTATGAAAACTGTTTTTAATTGCTGGAAATGAAAAACAAAGATAACATGAAGTGTCTGTCTGTATCAGGAGCCCCATGCCCTGGCTGTGCCAGACAAGGAGCTCCACCAGTGCTGCTGGTACCACTCAGACACCAGAGCTGAAGTCCAAAGGTGATGCTGGACTCAAGCACTGTGTTGGCTGGAAGGCTCCACCTCCTGCCCTGGCTGGAGAGTGGGGCCAGTCCCTTTGGGGACAAAGGGACCTGTTCAGCATGCTGGTAGCAGCATATACACAGCAATTAGCTGGTATTGCCGTTGTGGCATGGAAAACGCACACGTGCTTGGAGATGCAAGATGACAGATCCAGTCTATCCAGACTGAAGTCGTCGGCCAGTCTTGAGAAGGGTCAGAAGTGCTCCTGTGGAGAGAGGAGTGTCTGAGGCCCCAGCTGCCGCTGGCACACAGGGAGCCTCCTGCACAGCAGGGCCCAGAGCTGGCAAGGCTCCCCAGCACGGCTGCAGCTGCTGGCACACCTTGGCCCAGCTGCACAGCTGCCCCTCAAGGCCCCGGCCAGCAGGGGATGGCTCTGGGCAGGGTCCCTGGCCAGGAGCGGGCCCCAGAGCTCATCTGCCTTCCAAGGGCAATCTGGTCCCTGCTCTTTCTCCTCCCCACCTTGCTTTGTCTCTGCCCTGCTGCTCCTGGGGCTGCTCTTGGCCCCGCAGCCTCAGTGGGAGCCAGCACTGGCTGCAGCCCCAGCGGGCTCCCCTGGACAAGGCCCAGCAAGTAAGAGGCCAATTAAAGCACTAGGCTGCAGCAGAACCCTCAGCAGAGTTATATGGACAACCACTGACCATCCACAACTCCACAGCAGCCTCACTAGGAATGTTTCCTTTCTACAAGCAGCCATCAAACGAAGCTGTGTGAAGGGGAAAGCAACAAAACACTCACCATTTTCTCTTCCAGCAATACCAGATTCTGACACACAAAATGAAGACAAGCTCCAAAACAAAGAGGCCTGCCATTATCTCTACCCAACAGCGTGTTCCCTGACAGAAACCCTTTCCAATGCCCTTCTGGGAATCAGGAAGACGTGTTGAGGTGCTGGCTGCATCTGTGGGAGCAATGGGGACCGTGAGCCTGTGCTGTGCTCCACTGCTCATCTGGCAGCTCGCTGGATATGGCCAGGACGTTCTCTGTTTCCCCCACAGCTGGGACCTGCAGGCACCTTGGCACCCCTTGGCACAGGCTGTGCCACCCAACAAAGCCCAGGAGGCCGGGAGGAGAGCCCGGGGGCAGCGCAGCTGCTTGGGCAGTCACTCCTTCCAGGGACCCTGTCCAAATCCATCCCTGAGCAGCCACTGCCAGCCCCGACCCTCCCAGCCCTGTGACAGCTCCTCCAGCCCAAGGGGACAGAGTCAGGCCCTGTCAGGACCCAGTGCAGCCCCTGCCCAGTCGGGAGCCAGGGCTGGCTGTGGCCCTGGGCTCGCAGCAGGGCTCCCGCTCGGGGCTGCTCCTGTGCCTTGGGCCTCTGGGCACTCAGGGCAGCTCCAGGAGCAGCTGCAGCAGGAGGCACCTTGGTGCACGACTCCCGTATCCCAGGGGCTGGGAACGAACTCCAGAGGCCTCCAAGCCAAAGCACCTCCAGCTTTGGCTGCTGCCAGGTCATGCAAGGGCAGGCCCTGGGAGAAGAGCTGCTGCCACACAGCCCTGCCCAGGGCTGAGCCTGGCACAGCAATTACCTCCTCTGCCTGTGCCCGTGCCTGGCATTGCCTCCTTTCCTTCTGGAAATGCCTCCTTCCATAGAGTCTCTCTGTCCATCCCTTGAGAAAGGAAGAGGTAGAGCTGCATCAGATGGAACCATTACATACCAGGGAATTGGCCTCGTCAGGAGGCAATACATGTCAAAGACATGGATAAGGATCAGGAAAAGGCCCAGGCTCTTGGGGCTATGACAGGGCTCTCTCTTGTCCAAAGCAGCACCTCTCCTGACCTACCCTGAGACCAGGAAATGGCAGGGATCTCAGGGTGTGCATGGCCCACGGGGCACTTTGGGCTCCCTGTTAGCTGATGCCAAATGCCTTCCTACAGAGGCTGGGGAGAAGCTGCAGCCAGGCCAGACTGGGAAACAGCCCTGCAGGGTGTGACAGCAGCAGCAGGGCAGCGAGACTTCCTGCTGTGCCAGGCATGGTGTGTCCAGATGTGCAGAGAAAGCCCCTGGCTGCTGAGTGTCAGGAGAAGGCTGAGGAAAATGCTCCCACCTTGTCTTCCCTGCCACATTTCCTTCAGCTTTTGCTGCCTGAGTTTGGATAAATCATGAAGTTTCTTGTGTTCTGAAGCTTTGTTCCTTCCTCTTGGAGGACCTTAGAGCAACAAAATTCCATTTCCCAGAAATGGATCCCCCAAAGCAGTGCTCAGCCTGTGGGGTCAGCAGGGACACACAACTCACCCCTGCGATGGGAGCCAGGCTTGTGTGCAGCAACCAGCAGAGTTGGAGAAATCTTCCCTGCAGACACACCTGTAACTCAACAGCCAAGGAGGCTTCTGTCATCTCTGCACTGCTGGCCGATGTCTGGGCTCTGAGCTGGCAGCTGTCACAGAGGGTAATGCCTTGACCTACCCTCACCATCTCCCAGAGGCTCACTCCTGAACGTGGGTTGGGAAGCCACATCACCTTCACCAACACGTTCATCTGCAAAGAAAGGCAGGACAGAACAGCTCCCAGCACTGCAGGAGATCCTCAGGCTGCCTGGGTGTCTGGGTTTGAAAGACAGGTACCTGCCAAAAGAGACAGGGGCCTCTTTTTTTTGATAGGGAGAGTATAATCCCCCTTCTTCACTCTACTATGATTTTGAAATTAAAGGGCTCTCAGGCGAAGATATGGGGGTAGGAATAACAGTTCTTTACTTATATATATATATATATATATATATATATATGTAACAAGGGAAACAAAACACAATAGCTGCGAGATCAACAACAATAGAGCAGAAAACCCAGCAAACAGTTCTCTCGGCTGTGGACACCTTTCCTCTGAGGTCCAGTTACAGTTCTGGTGCTGCCTGCCAGCCCCTGGTGAGCAGGGAGGAGACGTGGTGATCTCACGTGTCTGGAGGGGCGCTGCGGTGAATTGCGTCTGTGTCCCACATGGGAAGAGCGGAGGGGAGACACTACTCACAGGTTCCAGGGCAGTGTCAGTCCTGATGATCCAAAAGGATGTGCTGGAGTCAGTAGGACGTGCTGGAGAGTGTCCAAACAGGGAGGTTGCAAAATCGCACAGCCAAGGAAGGCAGCTCCCGGCATCAGCGTGGCAGAGCCGAGTTTCTAGGGACCGTCCTTCTCCGAGCCAGACCAGCGAGAGAAGCAGAGAGCAGCCCCTACCCCACCTCTCCTTTTCCGCTATTGCCCCTTCTCCTCCCACTTCGAGAGAAACTGTTAACTTAGCTATCCCAGCTTCTGGATGTAGCTCCAAATACTTAGCATAACAGTGGGAAAAATTCCACAGAAAGAAAAGGGGAAAATTCAACCCCCAACACTGGGGCCAGCAAAGGAGCCCAGCAAGGCACAGCTCCGGGGCACAGCCCTGGGTCCTTCCCTTCTGTCCTGGTTTTGGGCAAATTTGGGGGAAAACCTCCAGAAGGAGCCCCCAGACAGCAAACCCCACGACTCCTCCCCCCCACCCCACCGGGTTCGGGAAGAATTTCCTCGGAGAAGAGTGGGAGAAAAAACCTGTTTATTTAACAAGCAAGACACTCCCCAGCACAGGGAAAAAAGACAACACCAGCTGACAAAAAAAAACTCTTTCACCGTTCTGAAGGGATGACAAGTTCAGTCTCTCTGGCGAGTGGTCGCTCAGTTATCAGTCTCTGGCGCTGGGGATGACTGCTGCAGGTGACAAAGTGTAGACTCCCGGTGTTTCTTGGGGTTTCCCAGGTCCCCGTCCGGAACAGGTTCAGATGGTATCCAGGAGAGGGAGGGGACGGGGTGGAAGAGAAAACAGTCCAGGGAAAAAGTTGGACTGCCTAGCTGAACTAACTAATAAGAAAAAAGCAAGGGCAAAGCGAAGGAAAGAAAAAGAGGCAGAAGCGAGCAAGCAGGCAAGCAAGCAGGCAAGCAAGCAAGCAAGCAAGCAAGCAGGCAAGCAAGCAGGCAAGCAAGCAGGCAAGCAAGCAAGCAAGCAAGCAAACCGAGCTAAAACCTCTCCTAAACATAGACCATGGGGGAGGTGAGCCGGCTGATAACAAGACAAAACAAAGCTTCACTCTCAGAGTCAGTCCTGGAAGCACAGGACATAATACCAAACATAATCAGGACACACGATTGGAGATAGAAACACCATAACATCACCCTAGGACACCTTCCCTCTCTGCTCTTCTCTGTGGCTGCACAGAGCACACGGAAGGAGACACTGGCATTGCACATGGGAAGAGGATTGACAGCTAAATGCTCCTTCCTCCCACTGACAGCAATCCGGTGGGATCATCAGGGCTCAAAAAGCGAGCAGGGCAAGGATTCCACTATCCTTCAACCTTGAGGTGATCTTAAGGGAAATGGCACATGAGTGAGCTCTTGCCCCAGTGACACTGCATATTCTATCAGGAAAGGCACATTGAGAACTTGCCTCCAGCATCTCAGAAGATCTTCAAAGCACCATTCACCAGCAATTCCAAATAATTCAAGCCAGGTTCCCAATCTAGAAGGAAGCACAGATCAGAACTATTTCCATGGTGTCCTGGGATCCCCTTCTGCCTTAGGGAACTGGGCACTGCAAGGGGGTCGGGTAAAGCTGTGGGAGCCAGATCAGAATGGATGTGGCCAAAGCTTCAGAGAGGCCTGAGGAGCTCTGGGCTGGCTCCTGATTGTGAAAAACGAGGTCGACTTTCCTGGTAGATTTTAACAAGTTTAATAAAAGACGATAAAGCAAAAGGTTAACAATGGCCCAGTGCTTGGCATTCTGCCAAGAGCACACTTTAACTCAGAGAACATTTCCTTAAATGCATCAACTTGTTGCATATTCGTGAATCTTCATGCATAATTCAAAATCATCCCCCAACCTCTAAACCAACATTTTTACTTTTTTATTTTTTTTCCTTGTGGATTCTTCTTGTCAGCGCACTCTCTTATAATGGAGATCAAAGAATCCTTTCCTTAAAGTTCTGATGTTCATCACCCCGCCTTCATCCAGAAAGGATAATCCAAGAATGTGAAGAATTTCCTGATTATCTTTTTACCAATCTCTGAGTTAGTTACATGAACAGAAGCTTTTCACATCGCCATGTTATAGTCCAAGAAATATATTTATCACACTATTCTTTTCAAGTTCTGTTAATAACAGAACTAAAAGAAACTATATTCATTCAGCAAAGTTTTCCAACATTCTACATAGAGCATTCATTTTAATATTTGTGAAAACCCAATAATATAAGATGTACTTATGACACTCATGTCACCTCAGTGGCATGTAGGGCACCAGCCACCCACTTCCCCATCAGTGACCTCCCTGTCACCTCAGTGGCATGCAGGTGCCTGGCATTCAGAGACCATCATGACACCTCAGTGGCACACGGGACATCCACCTCCCTTGAGTGATGCATGAGGCACTTGTGTCAGGAAAATTAATCCACAAACACCAGAGGTTTATGTCCAAATAGGAGACAGAGGAGTCCTGTTACTTTATCTGAATAAAGGGACAGGCCATGGGACATTCCCCTAGGGAGTTTCAAATTTTTAGAGGATGCAGCCTCCTTTTTGTCCTCATTTCCTGGCCGCATTTCCCTCTCTCTAACCCCATTGGCTAATACAGGTACTAATACAGACCCCTTCTAATGTAGACCTGCACTTTTTCTTTTCCTATGGAATTGATGGTTCCACCCATTGCTTCTTTCATCTCTCATTATCTAGCTTTACCCATAGTTTGTTTGTAAGACAAATCTCTCTCATTCCTTTCACCTGCAACCTGCTCTGGGACCCTAATATCCTCTCAGTGACCAAATGTCCCCTCAGCATCACCTGGGACACCCACCATTTCCTCAGTGACTCTCACGTCCCATCAGCAAACCCAGGGGCAGCAGCCACCCTCTCAGAGACACAGCCCCAGCAGAGTGGGTCATGCTGGCCCTAAGCCAGCAGCAGGCAGAAAGCCGTCAGGGCTGGGGAAAAGGCTCTGCTCTGCTTACAGTCTGGACCATGGGCTGGGACAGCTCCATTTCCCCCTTCAGGATTTGGAGACAGGGGGCTTGCACTCTCCTTATAGGGCTGCTCTTGTCTCCTCGCAGCCAGAGGAGCACAACAGCAAAAGGCCAACGACAGCAAAGCAGAGAGTCAGCTCTGCACACAGGGAGGTCACACAGCCCCAGGCCAGCCATGGCACCCTGAAAGTGCTCACCACACTTTCTGTGTCCCTGCCCTGGCAATGCCACCAATGCCCTTTGCCCACAGGGCCTTTCTGCAGGGCTTTCTCTTGGGCTCGAAGCCGCTGCTCGTCTCACTCAGTCATGCCTAAAGCCAAGGATCTTGGCCTCCCTCATCACAACAGGAACATGACTCAGCACCCAGGCAGTCGAGCTCCTGGCGTGAGGCTGAGGGGACTCCAGTGCCGAGGACAGGGTGGGCACACACCCAGTGCCAAACCTCCTGGGTCCACAGCTCAGAAAAGCTGGCATCGGGGTGACAGTCCTGGTTATAGGGAGCCCCTTAAACAGCCTGCTGTCGGAAATACATTGGGAAAGCACCAGAGTGGGCAGGTTACAGGAACAAGGCAGCTGTCCAGGAGCTACTTATGGCCTCTGACACCCAATTCCTCAGGGCTTCCCACCACAGCCCCTCAGGTGCCTCCTGTCACCTTGTAGCTGAGAGGAATGTTGAATTTGTCTTTACAAATGAGCTGTGGATCTGCTTGTAGATAAGGCTAGCACTGATAGATAAAAGAAACAATGGGAGGAATTCCACTGATTGATGAATGGAAAGAGATATTTGCTTTTACAAACAAACTGTAAGGCTGCTGATAAATGAAACTGGATATCGAAAGATGAAAGAAGCAACGCGGGGGGGGAAACTATGAATTCTGTAAGAATTAAAAATTAAAAGGGAGGGTTATACATTAGAGGGGAATTTCAGGTATCAGGCGTTCCGGGAAGTCTGTGCCTCTCAAGTACCTCAGCCAATGGGGAAAGAGAGAGGGAAATGCGGCCGGGAAAATAGGATAAAAAGGAGGCTGCGTCCTCCGAAAATTTGAGAGATCCCAGGGGAATGTCCCATGGCTTCTCCCTTTATTCGATTAAAGCAAAAAGGACTCCTCTGTCTCCTTTTTGGACATAAACCTCTGATGTTTGTGGATTAATTTTCCTGACAATTTTGGGGGCTCGTCCGGGATCTTTCCACCGTCCGGGGCAGCGGGCGGCGAGCGGAGCTGAAGGCGCCTCACCCAGTTTGGGTGATCAGCTCCCCTTGGTGCCGGCCGGTACCGGGCGATCCATTGGGTTCCCGAGACTGTCCAGGAGACAGACGAGTGGCGGACCAGGGGGGTCCGTGAAGAGTCCGCAGGGAAGGACCACTGAAAATCTCACCGGTGAGTAAAATGGGATCTTCGGGGAGCAAACCTGGGAGGGCACCCATGAAGGGTAGCACAGGTAAACCTGGGAGGGCACCCATGGAGGGTAGCACAGGTACACCTGGGAGGGCACCCACGGTGGGTGGCACAGGTAAAACGGGGCACCCAGAGAGGGTTGGAAGGGTGAAGCCACGAAGGGGCCCCGGCAAAAGGATGACAATCCCATAATACCCCCGGAGAGTCCCTTGGGGAGAATGCTGAGGTCTTGGGACAGATTGTATATTCACCCAGAAGTAACTATGGAAATTATGGCAAAATATTGTTATTTTGTGTGGCCAGAGTATAAACTGGCAAGGGGACTTATATGGCTACCTTGTGGAACAGATAAAATTAATTTGTGTTGAATTTTGTGGAGGTATTTAGACAAATTTATATGTTAAGGAAAAAAAAAAAAAAAGGAGAAGAGGAAAGTGGTGAAGATTGGGATGTTTTTCAGCTCCTTTCCCCGTCTTGTCCTCCAGTGTCGCCAGCTGACCCAGGGCCAGCTGCAGGTCGTCTGTATCCTCAACTTCCAGAGCAAAAGGATCAGGAAAATGTTATTCCTACAGCCCCACCTGAGAAGGATAATGGTGTAGGGGGAGGGGAGCAGCATGTTGTATCACCCCCCAGAGCTAGAAGAGGAACTCAGTTTAGGGCATCAGAAGCCCCCCAAGAGACAGGGGTACACCAGATGCCACTCTGTCAAGTTCCTTTGGGGGGTCAAGGGGGAGGATTTGGGTTTGTAATTGTACCACTCACTACCCAGGATATAAGAGGGTTGAAAAAAAAAAATTTGAATGATCCCATAGGGGTGGGGGAAAAGATAGAGAAATATTTGGGAAATGCGGATTATACGTGAAAGGATTGGGATTTTCTTTTGGGAATTTTGTTTGGGTCATCAAAGAAACGAATGATTTTGCAGAAAGCTCGGCAGCTGTGGGAGAATGAACATCCACAAGCAGCAGGGGGGGCTGGACCCAATGCACCTACGGTGGGTGATGCCATCCCCCAGGCAGACCCCCAGTGGGACCCAAATAACCAGGCCAGTCTGGCTCACTGTGATTGCCGTGCTTATTTGATCAGGGCAATGAAGTCAGCGGCTCCCAGAACTAACAACATAGCTAAGGCTCTGTCGTTAGAACAGGAGAAACAGGAAAGCCCTCATTGGTTGGAGAGGATTAGGGATGCCTTGAGGAAGCACAGGGGGATGGATCCTGAAGGGCCTTCAGCACATTGCTTAAGGTACAATTTGTTACTAAAGCCTGGCCTGATATACGGAAAGGAGTACAGAAAGATGAAGAGTGGCAAAATAAGCCTCTAGAGGAATTGGTTAGAAAAACACAGCAGATATATGTAAGAAGGGATGAGGAAAAGGCAGAAGCTAAAGCAAAGATGATGGCAGAGTTTTTGCAGCCCTGGAGGAATAAACCGCAGGGTCCAAGGGGTCCCCAGGGACAGAGGGGACGGGGTCGGCCACAAGGAAGGGGCAGAGGGATTCCCTCCTCGGCAGGGGACAGCCCACCCAAACAGCGGCTGGGGAAGAACCAGTGTGCTGTCTGCAGGGCAGAAGGGCATTGGAAAAACGAGTGTCCGCAAAAACAACTGGACCCTCAGGAGGAGGAAGTCCAGAGAATAATAGAAATGGATTGTTAGGGGTGTCAGGGGCTCCTATTATACCACCACTCAGGAGCCCTTGATAACTTTTAAGGTGGGTCCGGATCGAGAGGAGGTGTGTTTTCTGGTAGACACAGGGCCTCTCCGTCCACCTTAAATTTTATACCTAAAGGAGGAAAATTGTCAAAAAGATCCTTGGTTATTCAAGGAGTAAGCGGGAAGGATGAGTGAGTGCATTTTATTCAACCGCTGTTAATAGATGTGGGGGACAGATTTGAACTGCATGAATTCTTGTTTGTGTCTTATTGTGATTGTAATTTACTGAGAAGAGATTTGATGGCTAGAATGGGAATGCAAATTAGCATTGTAAAAAAGTGACATGGAGTCCCAAACTGTGATACCTTTGTGTAAAAAGTCTGAGAAGGCTTATGCTGAAATAAATCAGGAAGTATGGGCAGCCCCAGGGACAAATTGGTTAGTCTTAGCTCTTCCAGATGCAGAAAAGGAATTTCAACTATACGTGGATGTCAAA
The DNA here is from genome assembly GCF_052056855.1 of Sturnus vulgaris. Classification (NCBI taxonomy): domain Eukaryota; kingdom Metazoa; phylum Chordata; class Aves; order Passeriformes; family Sturnidae; genus Sturnus; species Sturnus vulgaris. Next base: position 2,570,178 of record NC_142272.1, read on the forward strand.
CAGGGTCATGCTAAAGGAATTTTGGTGCAAGAGCATGGGGGAACACGGAGGCCTGTTGCCTGTTTTTGTAAGTTGTTAGACCCGGTGGCCAGAGGCTGGCCCCATTGTCTGCAGAACTGTGCAGCCACAGCTCTGATGGTGCCTGAAGCCCGAAAGCTGACAAGGGGAGGGTATCTCATTGTTAAAGTCCCACATCACATTAAAGCTTTGTTAACTGAGAGAGCCTCTAAGTGGATGACGAGTGCTCAATTATTACAGTATGAATCTTGTTTAATGGAACAGGAGGATTTAGAACTTAAAAGTGAAGAAGATTTTAATCCAGCCTCTTATTTAAATGGCCCTAGAGAAAAGGGGGGCCAGGAAGAAATCCATGATTGTATCCAAGTTATAGACCTCCAGACACGGGCTAGGGAAGATTTACGAGATATTCCCTGGCCTGAGGGAAAGAATGTGTTCATTGATGGGTCCTCAAAGGTGGTAGAAGGGAAACGATTTACAGGATACTCTATCGTGAATAGGAAGCAATTAAAGGAAGGGGGGAGGTTACCACACACCTGGTCAGCTCAGACAGCAGAGCTGTACAGGCTTGTGAGAGCCTGTGAATTATACCAGGACAAGACAGTAAATATCTTTACTGATTCTAAATATGCATATGGGGTGATACATGCATTTGGAAAACTATGGAAAAAAAGAGGTTTATTAAGCTGCAGAGGAAAGACGTTAGCTCACGAGAACTTAATCTCTCGCCTATTGGAGACAGTGAATTTACCAAAAAAGGTGGCAATAATCCACATTAAGGGGCATCAGGCAGGATGGTCGGAAGAGGCAATAGGAAACCGACTGGCTGATAAAGAAGCTCGAAAAGCTGCATTGTTGCCAGAAGTCTCTAAGATCTTGCCTTTGCTCCCAGTAACTACACCGATGCCAGAGAAACTCTCTTTTCCACCAGAGGAACTTGAGGTAATTAAAAAGAGTAAGGCAGAGGAAAGAAGAAAATAATTGGTTTACAAGGGATGGTAAGCAGTGGATACCAAAAGCTCTAGCCTTACAATTGTTAAAACAGCTTCATGAAGGGAGTCATTGGGGCTCCCGAGGACTGGCAGAAGCCTTCCTCAAAACGAACACTGCTGTTGGTCTCTTTAACCTGGCAAAGCGAGCCACTGAAGGCTGTTTGACTTGTGCTAAAACCAACAACAAAGTTCCAAAGAAACTGGCCAGAGGAGGGAGGCGTTGTGCAGTACGTCCCTTCCAGAGATGCCAGGTGGATTTTACTGAAATGCCTCGAGTGGCAAGATTTAAATATCTTCTGGTAATACTATGTATTGACATAACCGGGTAGCCAGAAGCATTTCCAACTGTTTCAGCAACTACAGGATCAGTTGTTAAAGTATTTTTGGAAGAAATAATTCCAAAATATGGGATAGTGGAAGCAATAGATTCAGATAAAGGAACTAATTTTACAGGAAAAATTCTTCAAGGAATTATGACTGCTTCAGGAATACAGTGGAACCTCCATACCCCCTGGCACCCACAGAGTTCGGGTCAGGTTGAGAGGATGAATGGAGAAATAAAGAAACACCTCCTGAAGCTGGTGATAGAAACTAAAATGCCCTGGGTACGGCTCCTGCCCCTGGCTTTAGCAAGAATAAAAGCCAGACCCAGGGGAGATATTTAATTATCTCCGTTTGAATTGATGTTTGAAATTCCTTACCCTTGTAATTCTCAGCCTAGTGGGGGGATAGAAATAAGTGATGTGTATTTGAAACAATATGTGGCTCGGATACTGTCTCTTGTGAAATCTCTTGGACAGGAAGCTCAGCTGGCACAGACGCTGCCTTTGGACTTTGCTGTTCACAACATCCAACCGGGACACTGGGTCCTGGTTAAGGAGTGGGAAGAAGCACCACTGGTGGCCAAGTGGCGTGGACCTTTCCAGGTGTTGCTGACCACAGACACAGCCGTCAAGACAGCTGAACACGGCTGGACCCATCACACTCGGGTCAAGGTCTCTGCAGCCCCAGAGATTTGGACATCTCAGCTGGAGGAGAAGGACGGGAAGCCGCGACTGACACTCGGCAGGAGTGGACTGGAGCAGCAGCCAGGGCGTCGACATCGGGGGAAGCCTCGTGTGCCCACCCACAGAGTGCCTGCTGAAATAGTCTGTGTGGGCATCCCTCCTCTCAGATCTCCAGTCACTGGGGGCCAACCCTTGTTGTTTCTCTTAATAATGTTTCCCTTATATTATCAATTAGGTTAGGGCCAAGAATGGGAAAATAATTTTTTGACCTTAGGAGAAGAGGTAGGAAAAACCTTTAACCTTAGCAATTATTGGGTCTGTGGAGAGCCAGGAGAATCTGAAAACTAGCCATGGGTGGCCAGCCCAGTAAAACCTAAATAGTAGATTAGCACCCTGAGTAAGGTCCATAATGGAACAGGATTTTGAGATGAAGAAGGAAGTCCATGGCGGCTTCATTCTTCTGAAAAAGGCACTTATTGTCTAAATAAGCAAATAGATGACAATGGAAAAGTGGTGAAACAAATAGCAAAATGAATAAAAAATTAGCTCATGTGCCAGTCCAAACATGAAAAGGATGGGAATGGGACATGTTTTCTTGGCTACCTGGTGGACTATAGGTTAAACAACTGCCTTTTTCCTCTAATGTGCTGTAGCAACTCTAATCTTTTTTCCAGGCATGATCCCTTGCTTAGTACAACTTACTCAACATGTGATCAGAAGGATGCAAGTAATAGCCACGCCTACTAATCCAGAGATGGTTACAAAAGGACAGAAATTGATGTCACTCCAAATAATTACAAAACCAAAAAAGACTCAAGAACAAGAAATTAAGTCAATGATAGCTAAAGTTTGTAAAGACAATTATTAAAAAATAAAAGAGGAGGGATTGAGAGGAATGTTGAATTTGTCTTTACAAATGAGCTGTGGATCTGCTTGTAGATAAGGCTAGCACTGAGAGATAAAAGAAACAATGGGAGGGATTCCACTGATTGATGAATGGAAAGAGATATTTGCTTTTACAAACAAACTGTAGGGCTGCTGATTGATAAATGAAATTGGATATCGAAAGATGAAAGAAGCAACGGGGGGAAAACTATGAATTCTATAAGAATTAAAAATTAAAAGGGAGGGTTATACATTAGAGGGGAATTTCAGGTATCAGGCGTTCCGGGAAGTCTGTGCCTCTCAAGTACCTCAGCCAATGGGGAAAGAGAGAGGGAAATGCGGCCGGGAAAATAGGATAAAAAGGAGGCTGCGTCCTCCGAAAATTTGAGAGATCCCAGGGGAATGTCCCATGGCCTCTCCCTTTATTCGAATAAAGCAAAAAGGACTCCTCTGTCTCCTTTTTGGACATAAACCTCTGGTGTTTGTGGATTAATTTTCCTGACATAGCCTCCTGGCACGCACTCCCTTACATGCACCCCTCGTGCCTTCCCACTGCCTTGTCCCATCAGAACCTCCATAGCCACTCATCCCTTCATGGCCGCCCAGTGCCTGTCCCCCCAGGGTCTCCCCCAGCCCGACCAACCTGCCCGGCAGCAGCACTGCAGCTCCAGAGGAGCCAAATCAAGAGACACCACAGGAGCTCCCAGCAATCCAGCCAGCAACACCCGGGCAGGAGGACACTGATGGTGGTTCCCAGCTGGAACAGGGGTCGTGGCCATCTCCACGCATCGGTCTCGCAGGGATTCCCGCAGCTCTAGCCCCTGCCCACCCGCTCTGTCACCAGCACAAAGGCTTCAGCAGAACCACCAAAGGCCAAGGGGCATCTGGCCATTTTCCCTACAACATTACATGCCTGGGCAGCTTGCTGAGCACAAGCACCCTTCTCCCCCTCTTCCCCAGTGCCCTGCAGACCCTTGGCAGCAAAAGAAATCTCCTGGGAATCTGTCTATTCTAACATATCCTATATTTCTATCCTAAAACTAAAGAAAAAGAAGAAATGAACAGTCTTGAAGAAAAAGAAAATCCAACTGGCTCGGGTGGCCACAGCAGACAGAGCCTCCCAGATCAGCTCAATGCAGATCTCCAGCAGGACAGATGGCCGAGGCCTGACAGACGAGGCCGTGTATTCCATGCCCGGCGGAGCTGATCTCGCAGCCTCTGGAACACGGAGATGCGAGGCCGCTCCACTGCCCGGAGCATGCACCAGGTTTGAATTGCCAGGCTTCCGACGGCATGGCTGGTGTTATCTGCCATCTCTTCAACGGCTGGAAGAGAGAAGAACAGGGCCACAGTGAGAGCCTGGATCTGTGGGGACACAACGAGAACCCCATGCCAGGGACATTCCAGCCTGCTCCAGCCATGGCCAGCAGGGAGCAGGGACCACTGGGATCAGCCCAAAGCTGCTGGCCACGAATCCCCCACGTGCCCCTGAAATGTCTGTGTGCTCTGCCCACGCCGTGTGGACCACCGTCCGCACAGGGAAGAGCCCTCCACCGCCGGGACAGGGATTGCAGCTCCTCCTGCCAGCCCCCGCTGCCAGCCCGCTGTCCTCGCTCACCTTCATTGAGCACCTGGAGCTCTTCCTTCTTCCCCCTCATGAGTGCCCCGGCGAGCGCTGGGAAGACAGAGCGTGTCATGGCTCTGCCCAGCGGCACAGCTGCCTGCCAGCTGCCAGCCCTGTGGCCACACGCCCTCCTGGCCCGGCAGGGCTCAGCCCGGGCCCTTGCCGCATACTGACGCCCAAGGGCACGGCTGTGACAGGGCGGCAGCAGCCCCGAGGGCAGCCGGGGCTCCACGGCGCCGGGCCCGCCTGCCACTGCCGGGGCAGCAGGCGGGGCTGAGGCCGAGCTGCGGCGTGGAGGGGAGGGGAGGGAGCCGGGGCTCACCCATGAACCTGATGGCCGCCTCTCGCAGGGGCTCCTGTGGGCTCCGCAGGTACGGCAGGGCCTGCCGCAGGTGCTCGGCCGCTCGGCTCCTGTCGTCTGCCAGCTAGAGACAGCGGCGGGAGGGAAGGGTCCAGCCGGGCCGGGCTGTGTCCCTTTGCCAGACCCCGGCCTCCGCTGCCCGCACAGCCCTGAGGCGCGGCCAGCAGCCGCTGGTGCCGGGCTCGGCAGGGGGCAGAGGGCCGGGTGCTGCCCGGGGAGCCGCGGTGCTGCCCCGCCCCGCTGGGCCGGGGCTCCGTCGGCACCCGGCTCGGGCCCACAGGAGCCTGGAGAAGAGCCCGTGCGGCCCCCGCGTGCAGCACTGGGCAGGGCCACAGCTGCCAAGCGCACACAGTGAGCACCGCGCTCAGGGGGCTTCTCCAGGCTGAGCCTGGCACTTCCAGGCCCTCCTTACCAGGCACTCGGCGAACTGCAACAGCTGCTCCTGCTTCAGCAGCATCTCGAGATTCCTCCTCTTCAGGAACTTGGCTGCGCAGAGCAGGGTTTCCCGAGAGGCCTGGAGAGCAGCAGAGATGTGTAGATGGCACCGCAGCTCAGGGCACAGGAGCCACATCCCTGTGCCAAGGCCTGCAGGAGGCTGCAGCCCGGGAGGTGCCAGGGCAGGAGAGGCAGCCCAGCCCCTCCCAGGGGGACACCAGCAGCCCACGAGTCCTCACCTCTGCCACATGTGGATTCTTATCCTGGCAGTGGAAGAAGAGAGGGAGCAGGCTCTGCTGCACATGTGTCTTCAGGGCCTTTTTTTCTTTCTTGAGTAGAAGAGTCAGCAGTGTTTGAAACATTAATATGGACACCTGCTGCACCTGGCTATTCTCCTGTATGAAAGGAAGAAAAAAAGACTTCAGCATCGTGTGCTCAGGGCTCATCTGGACGCTGGCCTGCAAATCCACAGGGCACCGCCAAGTGTCCGAGTCACACCCAGTGGCTGTGGCTGGGGGCACAGAACCTTACATGGTCAAAGAGTGGCAGGAGCACCTCAGTCAGCTGCATGGCAATATGGCTGGGTATCAGCATGGTGTTTTCCAAGACTATAAAGCTGAGTGCCATGACTGTCATCCTAACTATCTCGGCGTTTGTGTCCCGCAGCAGCTCCAGAAGACTTTCAGTCAGGCTGCACATTTTTTTGGCCTGTGCGGAACAAAAGTCTGGGAAACACCACCCTGCTGCCTCAGGCCGCAGAGGCCAAAGGCCTGTCCTGAAGCACAGGGGCAGCTGAACAGGGAGGCAGGAGCGCTGGGAGCAGCTGCCTCAGCACCCTAAGCCCAAGGGGCTGCTTTTCCCAGCACAGCTTCAGCAACTGCCCCGTTCTCACCATGGAGGGATCGTCAATGAGATGCAGAAGGGCCCTGAGCCCCAGGCAACGCCTCTCCCTGCACTTGCTCCTCAGGTGCCATGACATGATTTGTAGGACACATTTCCCACTTTGTTCACTCAGGTCCTGGTATTTCAGGATCTGAAAGGCACAGGGCAGTGGCAGGGGACCCGGCCAGCAGGAACCCAGAACTGCACAGTGCTGGGCCCAGACAGCAGCATGGGGCTTGGGCACCATCCCAGGCAGCTGTGGCGATGAGAGGACAAAGAACTGGGAGGGAGCTCAGCGAGGCAGCGCTGGCCATCAGGCTCACCTCCACAAGGAATGCCAGGGCAGGCAGATCCCAGGATGCCTCTTGTGTGCTGAGAAGCCAGAGCAGATAGTGAAAGATCCGGGAACACAAGGGTAGGGAGACACGAGACATCTCCCTGCAGGAGTAAAAGACTGTGAGCCAGGGGGACAAACCTCTCCCAGGATTGACTCCCGGAGTCCTGGTTTTTGCCCACCATCCTGCAAGGGGGCCTGGGCCATTTGAGAGGCAGTTCCTTGTGGGCACCCTCCTCTCCCAGCCTTTTCTGTCTGCTTGGCCATCCCTCGGTAACAAGGGCCTCTGACCCAAGACCACGGGATTGTGTGGGGCACCCTGGGTACAGAGCACATATGCCGTGGGCAGAGGGCAGAGGGGGATCTCACCTGGCCAGCAGACCCATGCCACAGTAGTGGAGGTCAGCACACAGCAGCATGTTCCAGCCATTGTTGTGCTCCATTGCTGTCGCCACATCCTTATACTGCGTTTGGCAGAGCAGGAACTTCAGTGTCCGCACTGCAAACCTGTGTGTAGAGCAAAGCTGAGGCCATGCTGGGAGCACTGGCTCCTTCCCTGGGGACATGGCAGGGACAGAAGGACTGGCCTGGTGAACCTTTTGGGGTTGCTGGCAAGGCCGTGTTCTTCCTGGCATCCCTTCCAGAAGCTATTGACCTCCTCTGGTGTATCCAGAGTGCTGAAGAACACTTGGAAGAGCAGGTGGACAAATAGGCGGGGAAAATACATCTGCACTGTATGTGGGACACAGGGTAGATGGAGGATCTCCCACATCACCAGAGTTGCCTGCAAAGGACAAAGCACCCCGAGACAGCACTCAGTGCTGAGGTGTCGGTGCGGCAGGGCCCGAGCATGGCAAGGAGAGACCGGGGAGACGCAGGGGGAGCACCGGGCCTGGTGCACCTGAAGCTGCCCCTAGGCCAGGATTCAGCCCAGCACCTGAGACAGGGAGATGCAGAGGGGAAAGGAGGGTGGAGAGCTGCTGGAGAGGCGGCCTTGGGGTGAGCAAAGGCCACTTCCAGAAACTCACAGCCAGGGCAAAGACACCCGTTCTGTCCCCGTCAGATGTGCATGTGCTGTGCTCTGGCCAGTTCCGCATCACGTCCAGGAGTCTCAGCTGTGCCAGCTTCACAGTCCTGCTCGAGCACAAGATCGTCTTCCACATGGTCATGGCAGCTCTGTGGGGCCAGAGCTCTGTCTCAGGGCAGTCTCAGACACAGAACTGTTGCCTGGGCAGCAGTGGGGAGCTGAGCTGGCTGCTACCTCTGCCTCTGCCCACTGCCCATCACCAACAGTACTCAGGCAGCCCAGCCCTGTGGGGACAGGCCCCTGAGGGGCAGGGAGGGAGCATAGCAGCAGGCTCAGGGGCTGACATGCCAGGGCTGGGAAAAGGAGCAGCTAGAGGGCCTGGAACTCTCTGTTGTTCAGACACCTGGAACAGTCTGTACAGGGTCTGGGCTGGTGAGCCCTGAGCCCTCTGGGCAGGTGGGCCCCATACGATGGGGCCACACGCAGGAGAGTCATCACCACATCATTGGGCTGTGCCTCAGTGAGATCCATCAGGGTTCTGTCCAGCCTGTGCTCAGCAAACTGATTTGACATGAGCCACTGGTGGATGTACCTAACCATGGCAGGCACCTGAAGGAGGCAGGAGGAGACTTGGAAAGCTGCCAGAGGGAGTAATGTCCCCAGCTTTCCCAGAAAAGTGCTTCCCTTCCCACCACACTGGAATGGCCTCAAAGGCTTACAGGGACCAGGAGGCCCTAGTGGCTTGAGAGGCCAAGGAATTCCTGGGAGGATCAAACCCTGGCCACAGGCTGCTTACTTGCTTTGGACTCGGCAAACCCTCTTCTACAAGCATATCCAGCAGGGCAGCACTGGCCTTGGTTTTGAAGATGTGTGGGTATGCTCTGACCCCAGTGCCCACGGTCTCTTCCTCCCGAATTCTCTTGAGGAATTTGCAAACCAGCTACAGGAGAAGGGCAGGAAGACAGGGATGTTCCATGGAGTTGGGCTGAGCAGTGACAGCAGGCCCAGCCCAGTTGGGGATGGCTGCAGGTACCTGTGCTGTTCTGGGGAAGCGGCCACCAGTGGGTTCCTGCTCTTGTTTTGGGTCCATGGCTGTCCCTGGCAAAGAGTGAGCGCAGCCAGAGCTGAGGGGCTGCGGGAGAGGCCGGAGAACACAGCCCAGCCCTGCCCTCCCTAGGCAGGGCCAGCCCTGGGATGCCCCAGCGGATGGAGCAGCACGGCCGCTGCAGGGTGTCTGCTCAGCCCCTCTTCCGTCCTGTCCCTGGCTATGTCCACAGTGGGTGGGGTGGAATGGGGCCAAGGTGGCAGCAGCCATCAGCGCTGTGGCCCATCTCTGCCACTCACCCTCCTGTGCTGGCTGGAACGGCACCACCTCTTCAGTGTCCTTTGCTGAGGCAGCTCCAGGGCTTTCTTCCTCCTCCTTCTTCACCCTGGACAGCTTGGGCACTCTTGGGGGTCTCTGCTCCATGTCAGAGACTGGATTGATGGCTACTGACAAGAGAGATGCCTCAGCAAAGCTCCGAGTCAGCAAGTCCTGCAGTCATGCCTGGAAGGCACCTGCAAGACTGATCTCCTGGGACGAGTACAGGACAGCAGGTCCTGCACTCTGGTCTAAAACATTCATACCACAATGATGAGAGACTCCTCGTCAGGGATTGTGGTCAGCAAATCCCTCAATGTGGTCTCGAGGGCAGCTGCGGCAGGGATGGGCGATGCTTCGAAGAAGCTGTGGGGCACCAAGTCCCACACTCTGCCCTCAAGGGCACCTGCAGAATAGCAGACTCAGGAAGGCCACAGATCACCAAGCCCTGTGGTCTGCCCTCGAGGTGACTGGCAGGAATAAAGCTTTGGAAAAGCTCCGGGTCAAGCACAAACGAGTGCACTGTGCGGGGGCTCCTCACAGCACTGCTCTGGCCCGTCCTGTCCCGTCGCGTGCTCCGAGCACTCTGGCGTGGCTGTGTCACCACCAGCTCCTATGTCACCACGTGTTACAAGGGGTCCTTGGATACCCTGTTCCGTTCCGTTCCACGGTAACCATGCTGCACTGTGTCACAACGGTCTGTGAAGGGATGAGGGGCTGTGGGGGCCCTGATGGGACAAGGGGAAGGTACGAGGGGTGCATGTGAGGGAGTGGGTGCCAGGAGGCTACAAGGTGACAGGAGGCACCTGAGGGGCTGTGGTGGGGAGCCCTGAGGAATTGGGTGTCAGAGGCCATAAGCTGCCCCCAGGCAGCCGCCTTGTTCCTGACACCCGGCTGCTCTGGCGCTTCCCCAAAGCCTCTCCCAGCCCTGCAGCTGAAGCCCTCGAGGCCGGGACAGCCCCCCAGCAGGAGGGTGGGGACATCCCCAAGGTGCCCAGGCTGGGCTGGCTGAGGACAAGGAGCACAAGGCTTCTCTGCTGGGGCACATGATGAGGTAGTGGGGAGTCAGATGAACTGAGATTTTACCCCCAAAATGTTCCCCATTCCTGCCTCGATGAGCCCAGAACTGCAAATTGGCAATGAGTGAACTTCCTGTGTTTGGAGTTGGCAGGAAATTCCTCAAATGTGGTGGTGGATTTAGCTGGAGGAGTTGAATCATGGTAGGAAAAAAGCTGGAATTGGAGCAGATTTATCTGAGGGGGATGAGAATGCCAGGATGTGCCAGCATCGGAGCACTTGAGGTTCCAAGGAATAAACCATAAAACCCTCTTTTCCAGGAGATACCAACCCTCTTGCATCATTCCTGGGATTTGGATCACCAGAATCACTGGACTGCTGAGGACTGCAACCCTGGCAAATCAACCTGGACTTTCATTAACCTGATGGAAAATGATCCAGGAATTCAGGTTTTTTGGGGGGTGCCATAGCTGCTCCAGGCCTGAGGAGTTCTGTAATCCATCCATCCTGGATTGAGGAACGGATGTTCCTGGGATGAGGCAGGATTAACAAACCTCTCCCTCAGGTATGTGATCAAGGATTTTCCAAGTTTTTTCCAGCCCAGGTGAGCCATGTGCAGCATTCCAAAGGGACTGGTTAAAACTGGGAAGGATTTTATACACCATGGGAATAAAACCTAACTCAAAAATGCTCCTGGAATGGCAAAATCCCAATTTTAGCAGCTTTCTCCACCTCCACATTGCCAGAATTCATGGATCATCTAGATAGTGAATGCTCATCCCGGATATTAGGCCCATTTGTCTAGGAACACTCCAATGACGGTGCTGATGTACCTTGTGCTGATTCCGTCTTCCGAGGGGTTTTTTTGGGATATTTTGTTGTGATTTCATGGGGCTGGGTATGGGCAAGAGAGGCAGGACACAATGTGGATCGTGAAAAATCCTGGATACCACAGGGAATATGGAGATTGCAGTGGAAACAAGCACAAAGGAACTGAAAAAAAAAGAGAATTTTTAAGAAGAAAAAATAAGGGGAAAATAAAATAAAATTGCAAACAAATCCATTGGAAATTAATAACTTGGAGGTGGAATAGAAGAAATTTTAATACAACTGGGCACCAGGGCTTGGGAGGGCCCACATTTTTGGTTTTATTTGGGAATTTTTGGGGGTTTAAAAAATATATTTTTGTCTTTTTTTCCCCAAAATAATCCCACTTTTCCTTTCTGATGGGACTGGAAGTTGCCTCCTGTTTGTAGAGTGCTGCTTTTGCCCATCCTCCTTCTGGAATATTTTTGGAAACTTCTGTAAAATGGTGAAAATGATGATGGACTGTGGCCTTTTTTCATTCTCATTACTTTTGATGCAATTGCTTTGAAAAGAAGAGGTAAAAAAGCAATAAAAAACCTCCCAAAATATTAACTTTACCTTGTCTAAGTGCCTGGCTTTTTGTTATAAAGCTGTGTTGGTTTGAAAGTAAAACCAGTGCGAGACTCCAAGTCAGTAATACAATTTAATAGGAGAAAAGAGAAAAAATAAAATACATGCAATAATATAAAAGAAACAACCACCGACACAGTCAGAAATACAACCTGACACCCTGTCAGTCAGGGTGTTGGTAGCAGTCCGTATAAATGGTGGCTGCAGTCCTCCTGGATGACAGATGTGGTTCAGTTGAAGCAGTGCTCCTGTAGAAGGTGCAGTTTTCCTCCCAAGATCCAGCAATGATGTGGAAAAAGGTCCGACTTTCCTCTGGGATCCAGTAGAAAGGTCTGCCCTCGGGTCCCAAACCCCAGTTTTTTATCTAGGTAGGAAAGGCTTGGCTCCTGCCCCTGGTTGGGGCATCTCCCAATGGGATGATGTAATCTTATCAGTCACACAATAGGACTTAATGGCCCATTAATGGAATATATCTTCTGGAGGAAGGATGGGTTGTGAATAGATAACGATGATCATCCCCGATCTTATCAGATGGCACATCAGCAGAGGATATCTCCCACAGAGATAAGGATCTCCACCCCTCCTACATTTTAACAGAGGGTGATAGAATACACATTTTTGCATTGTACCCCAGGACAAAAGCTTTCTTTGTCTAGTGCTCATTTTGCTCTAAATCAGAATCGTAGGACACCATGGGTAGGTAAAAAGAGAAAAAATTGAAATAAAAAAAAATCGACAAGAATCTCAATATTTCTTCTTTGCAGTATTTTTGGGGAGTAAATTTTGGTACATTATTTGTTTTGGTGGGAAGTGGGGAGGAGAGCTGCAGGATTCCAAATTGCCAAAGCTTGGAATGCCGTAATTCCATGGGAATATGGGAGGGGAATTGGAGGAGTCCAAATTCCCAGTGCCCAGAAGGCCATGATTCCATAGGAGTCTCTAAGGGGAACTGGAGAATTCTAAATTCCCAATGCCCGGACTGCTCTAATTCCATAGTCTTGGTGGGAATCTGGGAATGGAACTGGAGGGTTCTAAATTCTCACTGCCCATAATGCCATTATTCCATGGGATTTTGAGGGGGAAATTAGAGGGTTTGAAATTCCCAATACCCTGAATGCTGTAATTCCATGAGAATTTGGGAGAGCATATGGATGATTTGAGATTCCTGACGCCTGGAATGCCAGCATTTCATCGGAAATTGAGAGGGGAGCTGGAGGTTTCTAAATTACTAATACCTGGAATGATGTTTTTCCATGGGAATTCGGAAGTAATTTGAAAGGGTGTATGGGGAATTAGAAATTCCTGATACCCGGAATGTTGTTATTCCTTGGGAATTTAATGGGAATTTAGGACAGCTTATGGGGGATTCCAAATTCCCGACACTCGGAATGCCATTATTCCATGGGATTTTGGGTGGGGAACTGGAGTATTTGAAATTCCCAACACCCAAAATGAGGTTATTTCCATGGGAATTTGGGAGAGGAATTGGAGGATTCTAAATTTCAAGGGCCCAAAATGCTGTAATTTCATGGTTGTGGTGGGAACTTTGAAGGGGAACTGGAGGATACTAAATTCTGAACACCCGAATTGTCATTATTCCATGGCATAATGGCAGTTTGGAGGGAAATTGGGAGTGGAACTGGAGTATTCGAAATCCCCAACACCTGAAATTTGGTTATTCCATGGGAACTTGAAGGGAGAACTGGAGAATTCTAAATTCCCAAAGACTAGAATGCTATCCTTCCAAGGTTTTGGTGGGAATTTGGGAGGGAAGCAGGAGGACTCTAAATTCTCAACACCTGGAATGCCGTTTTTGCATGGGAATTTGTGAGGGGAACTGGAGGGTTCAAAATTCCCCAAACCGGGAATGCTGTAATCACATGGGAATTAGTGTGGGGAATGAGAGTATCCTAAATTCTTGACACCTGGAATGCCATTATTCCTTGGGAAATTGGGAAGAGGACTGGAGGATTTCAAATTCCCAAGACTTTGAATGCCATTATTTCCAGTGAATTTGTTGAGGGCAGCTCAGGGATTCTAAATTCCTGATACCTGGAAGGAATACCTTTATTACATGGGAATTTGGGTCCGGAAAAGGAATATGCTAAATTCTTGACTCCAGGAATGATGCTATTCCATGGGAATTTGGTGGGATTTTGGGACGGCTTATGGGGGATTCTAAATTTTTGACACCCGGAATGGCAGTATTCCATGAGAGTATGGGAGGGGAACTGGAGGGTTCAAGATTCCCAACACCCAGATAAACCATTATTCGATGGCAATTTGGGTGCGGAACTGGAGTATTCGAAATTCCAGGCACCTGGAATGCTCTTATTCCATGGGAATAATGTGGAATTTTGGGACTGCTTCTGGAGGATTCTAAATTCCCAACACTCAGAATGCCATTATTCCACAGAAAATTGGGAGGGGAAATGGAGGATTCTCAATTCTTGACACCTGGAATTCTGTTATTCCTTGGGGATTTGGGTGCGGAGCTGGAGGAGTCCAAATTCCTAATGCCCAGAATTCTGTTATTCCCTGGGAATTTGGGAATGGAAGTGGCAAATTCTAAATTCCCAATGCCCAGAATCACGGAATTCTATGGGATTTTGGGAGGGGAACAAGACGATTCCAAATTCCCCATGCCTGGATGGTTGTTATTCCATGGGAATTTGGGAGGGCATAAGGACGATTTGAAATTCCTGTTGTCTAGAATGCCATTATTCCAGTGGAATTTGGGAAGGGAACTGGAGGATTCAAAATTCCCAGCACCCTGAATGCCATTATTCCAAGGGTTTTGTGGGAATTTAACAGGGCATATGGAGGATTCAAAAATCCCGACACCAGGAATGCAGCTATTCTATGGAAATTTGGGAGGAGAGCTGGAAAGTTCGAAACACCCAATGCCTGGAATGCTCTTATTCCCTGGTTGTGGTGGGAATTTGGAAGGGGAACTGGAAAATTCTACATTCTCAACACCCAAAATGTCATGATTCCGTGGCAGTGTGGTGGGAATTTGGAAGAGGAACTGGAGTATTCAAAATTCAAAACACCTTAGATGTGATTATTGCATGGGAATTTCAGGGAGGATGTTGAGGGTTCAATTTTTGCCAATTTTTTTTTTTTGTGTAATTTTTCCCATTGTTATGCTAAGTGTTTCAGGCTACACCCAAGCTCAGATAGCTAAGGTGACAGTTCCTCTGGCAGGCGGTGGGGAGACGGGGAACATCGAGAAGGAGAGGTAGGGTAGGGGCCTGCCATCTCTGGCTCTGGCTCTCTCTCGCTGGTCTGGCTCGGAAAAGGACAGTCACTAGAAACTCTGCTCTGACTTCCTGACGAGGGGGAGGTGCCTACCTGGCTGTGGGATCCCACAACCTCCCTGCTCGGATGCTCTCTCTCTCCCCTGAACATCCTTTTGGAGCATTGGGATCCGTGACCAGAGTCTCCCCTCTGCTCTTCCCGTGTGGGACGCAGACGCAATTCACAACAGCACCCCTCCAGACATGTGAGATCACTACATCTCCTACATGCTCACCAGGGGCTGGCAGGCAGCACCAGAACTGTAACTGGACCTCAGAGGAAATTGTCCACACCCGAGACAACTCTTTGCTGGGTTTTCTGCTCTGGTGTAGTGGATCTCACAGTTATTGTTGTTGTGTTTCCTTTCCCTTCTAACATATATATCTACATATCACTAAAGAACTGTTATTCCTACCCATATATCTCCGTCTGAGAGCCCTTTAATTTCAAAATCATAGTAAAGTGAAGGAGCGAGAAGTGTCCCTGCAATGCGGTGCTAAGAACAGCTTCCTCGCGGCGGGGGCGAGCTCCGGCCACAAGACATTCTCGTCCTGGCAACGGATCTCTGCGAAGGGCGTAGGCGAAAAGCTTTCGTTTTCCATTCGAACTGCGAGAGAGGCAGACTGTTGCACGGAGCTCTAAGAACAAAGGTGCACGCCCTAGGCGGGCTTGGGCAGAAGCAGCGTTCTCGAGCTCTTGGCTGCCGGCACACTGCCGGCTGCGTGGTTCCCCTGCAGCGGCTTCTGGCAGCCGGGAAGTGAAAGCGGCGGCAGGCGAGGGCGACGGCGAGGGCGGTGAACTAAGCGGCACAAGCGCCATGCTTGTGTGCACCACGTTACAGGCTACTAGGAGAGGAAAGAGGTTGACTCTCGCTTGCCTTCCCAAGTGCCATTAGCAGTCGCAAGGAGCAAGCTGAAGCACTGCTGCTTGTGCTGCTCCTTGGTTCCCTTGCAACCCGCTGTGAAAGCATTGGCGGTCACTTCCAGGCGCCGAGTAGCACACAGCACCACGATAAGTGCCGCGGAGAAGGGAAATCCAGAGTGCAGCGAGGAGCTGGACGTGGCTTACGTGCAGTAAGGAGATGGTGTACCAAGGCACTGCCTCTTCAATCTGGCCGCCTCTGCTCTGGTAGCAACTTTTGCAAGTCGGCAAAGGGAGCCGCGAGTATGTAGAACGGAGGGCAGCGAGACGCCGTGTGTTATGCGCCCTTTCAGGGCTGCTGCTAGGGGTCTTCTTTAAGAACGTCGTCTTCATCTTCCTCGCGTCCTTGTCGCTTCGCTCTAGCTGCATGGAGTACAGCACAGCGAAGGAGTGAGGACGGGCGCTGCCCGAGATTTTGCCCTGGCGTGCAACGGCTGTGTGCTGCTTTTCCAAGCAGCAAGAGCAATGAGAAGTGAAAGCGATTGTGAAGGAGCTCTTTGGCTGCTCGTGTGCTCTTCGCTACACTGCGCCGCTCGCAAGCGACTTCGTTCTTCGCTTCCTGGCGTCCGGAGGGAGCTGAACTCCAGCGGTCAATTTCAGCTCTGCCCAACAGCGTGCTCTCAGTTCTGCGGACAAGCACGCCCTGTTGCCTCGGCTCCGAGTGCAAAGTCCTTAGCGAGCACTCACTCAGTGCAATGCACCCAGAAAGACGCTCTCGCTCGTATTTCAAGGAGCGATTCTTAACAGCAGAACCAGCAGAGGCACAAACTGGATGACGAGAAATGACCATGTAGAACACGTCTCTCTCCTGCCGCAGTTTCGTGTGCGATAAGTCCCTCCGGGTCTTCGGTCCTTGCCAAGCTCTATGTACTGCGAACGCTGCTACTTGCAGCTGAGAAGGACCGTGGAGCTAGCGGCGAATTTGGAGAGCGTTAAGCACGAAGTCAAGAAGCGAGACGTGCCTCTGCAATGCGGTGCTAAGAGCAGCTTCCTCTCGGCAGAGTTGAGCTCCGGCCACAAGACATTCTTTTCTGACAACGTATCTCTGCGAAGGGCGTAGGCGAAAAGCTTTCGTTTTCCATTCGAACTGCGAGAGAGGCAGGCTGTTGCACGGAGCTCTGAGAACAAAGGTGCACGCCCTAGGCGGGCTTGGGCAGAAGTAGCGTTCTCGAGCTCCTGGCTGCCGGCACACTGCCGGCTGCGTGGTTCCCCTGCAGCGGCTTCTGGCAGCCGGGAATTGAAAGCGGCGGCAGGCGAGGGCGACGGCGAGGGCGGTGAACTAAGCGGCACAAGCGCCGTGCTTGTGTGCACCACGTTAGAGGCTACTAGGAGAGGAAGGTGGTTGACGGTCGCTTGCCTTCCCAAGTGCCCTTAGCAGTCGCAAGGAGCAAGCTGAAGCACTGCTGCTTGTGCTGCTCCTTGCTTCCCTTGCAGCCCGCTGTGAAAACATTGGCGGTCTCTTCTATGCGCCGAGGTGCCCCGACAGAGCACCACGGTGAGTGCCGCGGAGAAGGGAAATCCAGAGTGCAGCGAGGAGCTGGACGTGGCTTACGTGCAGTAAGGAGAAGGTGAACCTAGGCACTGCCTCTTCAATCTGGCCCCCTCTGCTCTGGTAGCAACTTTTGCAAGTCGGCAGAGGGAGCCGCGAGTATGTAGAACGGAGGGCAGCCAGACGCCGTGTGTGATGCGCTCTTTCAGGACTGCTGACAGTGGGCTACTTTAAGAAAGCCTTCTTCTTCCTCGCGTCCTTGTCGCTTCGCTCTAGCTGCATGGAGTACAGCACAGCGAAGGAGTGAGGACGGGCGCTGCCCGAGATTTTGCCCTGGCGTGCAACGGCTGTGTGCTGCTTTTCCAAGCAGCAAGAGCAATGAGAAGTGAAAGCGATTGTGAAGGAGCTCTTTGGCTGCTCGTGTGCTCTTCGCTGCACTGCGCCGCTCGCAAGCGACTTCGTTCTTCGCTTCCTGGCGTCCGGAGGGAGCTGAACTCCAGCGGTCAGTTTCAGCTCTGCCCAAAAGCGTGTTCTCAGTTCTGCGAGCAAGCACGCCCTCTTGCCTTGGCTCCGAGTGCAAAGACCCTAGCGAGCACTCACTCAGTGCAGTGCACCCAGAAAGACGCTCTCGCTTGTCTTTCAAGGAGCGATTCCTAACAGCAAAGGAAGCAGATGTACAAACTGGATGACGAGAAAGGATAATGTAGAACACGTCTCTGTCCTCGTACATTTTCGTGTGAGATATGTCCCTCCGGGTCTTCGGTCCTTGCGAAGCTCTATGTACTGCGAGCGCTGCTACTTGCAGCTGAGAAGGACCGTGGGGCTAGCAGCGAATTCGGAGAGCGCTAAGCACGTAGTCAAGAAGCGAGACGTGTCCCTGCAATGCGGTGCTAAGAGCAGCTTCCTCGCGGCGGAGGCGAGCTCCGGCTACAAGTCATTCTCGTCCTGGCAACGGATCTCTGTGAAGGGCGTAGGCGAAAAGCTTTCGTTTTCCATTCGAAGTGCGAGAGAGGCAGACTGTTGCACGGAGCTCTGAGAACAAAGGTGCACGCCCTAGGCGGGCTTGGGCAGAAGCAGCGTTCTCGAGCTCTTGGCTGCCAGCACACTGCTGGCTATGTGGCGCCCCTGCAGGGGCTTCTGGCCGCCGGGAAGTGAAAGCGGCGCCAGGCGAGGGCGAGGGAGAGGGCGGTGAACGAAGCGGCACAAGAGCCGTGCTTGTGTGCACCACGTTACAGGCTACTAGGAGAGGAAGGTGGTTGACTCTCGCTTTCCTTCGCAAGTGCCCTTAGCAGTAGGAAGGAGCTGAACTCCAGCGGTCAGTTTCAGCTCTGCCCAACAGCGTGTTCTCAGTTCAGCTGGCAAGCACGCCCTGTTGCCTTGGCTCCGAGTGCATAGTCACTAGCGAGCACTCACTCGTGTGCTCTTCGCTGCACAGCGCCGCTCGCAAGCGGCTTCGTTCTTCGCCTTCTGCCGTCCGGAGAGAGCTGAACTCCAGCGGTCAGTTTCAGCTCTGCCCAAAAGCGTGTTCTCAGTTCTGCGAGCAAGCACGCCCTCTTGCCTTGGCTCCGAGTGCAAAGTCCTTAGCGAGCACTCACTCAGTGCAATGCACCCAGAAAGACGCTCTCGCTCGTCTTTCAAGGAGTGATTCCTAACAGCAGAAGCAGCAGAAACACAAAGTGGATGACGAGAAGGGAAAATGTAGAACACGTCTCTGTCCTCGTACATTTTCGTGTGCGATACTTCCCTCCGGGTCTTCGGTCCTTGCGAAGCTCTATGTACTGCGAGCGCTGCTACTTGCAGCTGAGAAGGACCGTGGGGCTAGCAGCGAATTCGGAGAGCGCTAAGCACGTAGTCAAGAAGCGAGACGTGTCCCTGCAACGCGGTGCTAAGAGCAGCTTCCTCGCGGCGGGGGTGAGCTCCGGCTACAAGTCATTCTCGTTCTGGCAACGGATCTCTGTGAAGGGCGTAGGCGAAAATCTTTCGTTTTCCGTTCGAAGTGCGAGAGAGGCAGACTGTTGCACGGAGCTCTGAGAACAAAGGTGCACGCCCTAGGCGGGCTTGGGCAGAAGCAGCGTTCTCGAGCTCTTGGCCGCCGGCACACTGCTGGCTATGTGGCGCCCCTGCAGGGGCTTCTGGCCGCCGGGAAGTGAAAGCGGCGCCAGGCGAGGGCGAGGGAGAGAGCGGTGA
This sequence comes from Sturnus vulgaris, assembly GCF_052056855.1. Lineage (NCBI taxonomy): Eukaryota > Metazoa > Chordata > Aves > Passeriformes > Sturnidae > Sturnus > Sturnus vulgaris. Next base: position 2,589,454 of record NC_142272.1, read on the forward strand.
ACGAAGCGGCACAAGAGCCGTGCTTGTGTGCACCACGTTACAGGCTACTAGGAGAGGAAGGTGGTTGACTCTCGCTTGCCTTCCCAAGTGCCCTTAGCAGTAGGAAGGAGCAAGCTGAAGCACTGCTGCTTGTGCTGCTCCTTGGTTCCCTTGCAGCCTGCTGGGAAAGCATTGGCGGTCGCTTCTAGGCGCCGAGTTGCACACAGCACCACGGTAAGTGCCGCGGAGAGGGGAAATCCAGAGTGCAGCGAGGACCTGGACGTGGCTTACGTGCAGTTACTAAGGAGAAGGTGAACCTAGGCACTGCCTCTTCAATCTGGCCGCCTCTGCTCTGGTAGCAACTTTTGCAAGTCGGCAGAGGGAGCCGCGAGTATGTAGAACGGAGGGCAGCGAGACGCCGTGTGTTATGCGCCCTTTCAGGGCTGCTGCCAGGGGGCTACTTTAAGAACGGCTTCTTCTTCCTCGCGTCCTTCTCGCTTCGCTCTAGCTGCGCGGAGTACAGCACAGCGAAGGAGTGAGTACGGGCACTTGCCCAGCTTTTGCCCTGGCCTCCCTGTGCTGCGCCTTTAGCTGCACACCTGAACAATGGCATTTCTTACCCACAAGGGAAAATACTTTAGTGCAGCTTTAGGCATGGCATGTGCCTAGGCATTAAGTTGAGGGTCCAGGTATGAGGGAGTCTTTAGCGGTTTCCTCCCCCATGGCGCAGGTGCATTCTCATTCTCGTGCTGAACTGAAAAGTCTGGGCATGGCAAGTCTGGCCTGCCTTGTGCAGGGACGAACACAAATGTGGGGCTATGATCCTCTGTGTTGGGAGCTCTGCTTCTGGGTGTGTGGGCCTCCATGAGCCCGCAGCAGCTGCCGAGGACACTGTGGATTGTGGATGAGGCTGGGCTGGCCCCCCGCCCCCCCGCTGGTCTGACAGCGGCAGGAGCTGCGTCGGAGCGGCATTGCCTGAGGGCCCCATGGGGGGCGGGGAGAGAGCCGGGAGTGACCCCGAGTGACACCGGAAGCGATATCCGTAGGGCCCGGAAGGCCAGCGTTGCCATCGAGTTTGGCCGGTAGGAGGCTTCTAAGGTGCTTTGAAAGGTGGAGCTTCTTTGCTCTAGGACAGTCTGGGAGAGCTGAGGGTGTCCAATCTGGAGAACAGAAGGCTCCAGGGAGACCTTCGAGCCCCTTGCAGTGCCTGCTGGGGCTCCTAGATAGCTGTGGAGGGACTTTGGAAAAGGGTCTGGACTCGCAGGACGAGGGGGAATAGCTTCAAACTGCCAGAGGGCTGCGGTAGCTGGGATATTGGAAAGGAATTCTTCCTTGTGTGGGTGCTGAGGCCTGGCACATGTTGCTCAAAGAGGCTGTGTGGGAGCCCCATGGCAGGAAGTGTCCAGGGCCAGGCTGGAGCGGACATGGAGCAACCTGGACTAGTGGAAAAGTGTCCCTGCCCATGTCAGGATGTGGGAAGAAGATAATCTGTCTCTAAGGTCTCTTCTAGTCCAAACCATTCTGGGATTCTAGGATTCATGGAAGGCCCTTTTCCAAGTGAAGTGTTGTATCTCTTGGCTCCCAGCTTGTAGTTGCCAGTTCTTCTGGAAGCAGGCGTGGCGAAGCAGCTGTGATGAGCCATGGGTTCTCAATAGGACGAGTGTGATATATTTGCAGAGAGGAAGGCTGCAGACAGATCTTCAAGGCCCAGGTAAAACAAGCAAAGGATTGAATAAAAGCAAAAAGTTGGTTGTGTTAGTCAGTTTGCTGGCTGTTGAAATGGCCCCAGGTCATTTTCAACATTTCTAATTTGGATTTGTTTGAGTAAAAAATGAATGTGTTACCTCCAGCGTAGGCTCTCCAATGCATCTCCATGTGCTCCCATCTCTTTGTTGTATATCAGGTTCTATTAACTGAAGACAGAATCATAACACAGTAGTAAAACATTTAGAGGTGTAGTTAGCCAGCTTCAGGAGTTTTCAACACTGCTGTTAACTCTTCTGGTAACTGTAAGCAAGGCAACACAATCCAGTTACTCCACTTTTCCTCTCTGAGGAAAAGATGATCTTTTTTTTTTTTTCTCATTTGGAAAATAGCCTTGAATGAAGAGAGTTATGTATGTGGCATGTAGGATTCATTATTTTACCTTTCTCTTCTGCTGTCTTTCACGTACTAGTCTTTTTAAAATTTTTTTGTCGCTGTTCTCCATTCAGTAGGTTTGAAAGAATTCTAATTGTTGAGATGATGGTTCTTTGAAGGCTCACTTAGCCCACCTTTTGGGTGAAGGAAAGAAGAAGACAAGGTCCTCTAGGAAGAGTAAAAAGCATACTTTCAAGAGACATTCAGAGATGTCTGCTGATGCCATGCAATTAGCGTGTAATCAGCAGAAATGTGTTGGAAAAACACCCATCAGTGACTTCACAAGAAAGCCACACTCAAGACAGGTAAAGAACAGAAGCATAAAACCCCAAAGGTATGAAATGGACAGATTTTCATTGGGAATGAACAACTCCTGAATTCTTGGTTCTAGAACTAGGGGCTTGTAATAAATAGACTGTCTCCTTGCCAAACGTAAATTTGGTGTCATGAACTGCTCACTGCCCGTTGAAGTGCAGTGTAGACTAATATTTGCCATGGCAGGCATATTGTATGGCTTTCCTGTTAAAAAGAAATTGGTTTTGCTCATAGCAATCTAGATATGTACCCAGTCTGACACCTATTTTTTAGGCTATATTTCCAAGTAAATGGCTTCCATGATGATGCAGTAAGTTTATGTCATGAACAGGAATGAAGTGATTGCATGCATCCTTTTTTACCCTAAGCCAGCTGCTGAATAATGAGACAGAGACTCTCACTGACGCCAAGGAGTGCCCGTGCTTTTGGGAAAAGCACTGGGCAGATAAAGCCTATTTCCACATTTCTTGCTAGCGTCTCCTTCAAAGTTCATGGGTTTGTTCATCTTTTAGAGCTGTTCTAGATGTCTTTGTAGTTTACATGTACTAAATGTAGCAGGTATTGCTTTCATGGCGTCCTACTAGATTTGAAGTTGGGATCTACTCAGGCTTCAATGTCTCAGAAGAAGCAACGTTGATTCTTTTAATTCTATTCTTGAACGTGAGAATGCTACTTATGTAGTTAATGAATTAATTAAATCGAATTCACTTGAATGGAAAAATTGTCTTGTTCATGTAGATTTTAACTTGGGAAATTGATATTTGAGTTCTACTTTTCATTGTTGTTGCTTTTCTGTATTGTTTGATTGCACAGATAGCAGATGTACTGACCAAGTATTGTGTGAAACTGGAGGAAAATATCCTTCCTCTTGGCAGCTGATGTTCACAAGCTGATTAACGCTAAGGCCATGGTAAATGTTTTACCTGGGGCAAGATAGCAGTCTGAATTTTCCTAGAATGTCTTTCTTTCCCCAGATGAAATTAATTTTTTCTGCTTATCAATCACTGAAATACAGAAGAAATTTCTACTTGGCAGGGTATTGGTTCTCATTTGTGTTCTTTTCTCCCCTCATTTTCTGTAGAAGAGACAATTTTTGGTTTGTTTTTGCATGTTGAAGCAGAGGAAGAAGAAGATGAGGAGAGGATTCCTTGTAAAAGTGAAGAAAATGAGCATGCAGAACAGGGACTAAGCATTATGCAGGTAAGTGAGCAAGAGAATAAGTTTGAAAGTGAAGGCAGTTTTGTCCAAAAGAAGGAGGAATAAGAAGTCTTTTTGCTGAGAGTGAATAGAAAGGTTTTTTGTCGGAGAAGGGAGACACGGACACCAATTCGGTCATCTGCGAAGTCTCGTTTATTGATAATTAGAGTGGCGATTAAATACAGTGCTTAATTAACTCATGCATATTGCAAAAGCTAAGCTCATCATTGGTTGCCTTGCCATATGCGTCACTATGCTGATCGGCTAAGTTTATAGCTACACTTTTGCAATTTCATGGCTAGCAGAGTTCTTCTAGTTCTTCTTTTACAGTCTGTCTTTGTTCATCTTATCACAAGTCTACGTGCTTTCCCTCTTGTTATGCCCTTGAGGCTGAGGCCTGCTTTGTCAGCCTGACTAAATTGATCTGACTATGGCCTCTCTCTTCTAGCCATTCCTGCACCAGGCTCTCTACACTTCCCCCGTTTTCTTTTTGAGCGAGAAGATTAGTGTGCCAAGCCTTGCTAACAGTTTTTTGAATGAAATTCTGTAAGCAAGTTATCAAGCAAGGAAGCAACAAAGCTAAGCATAAGAATACGCCTAAGATCATGATAGCATACTTAATGATGGTTCGAATCCATCCTCCAAGGCCCAGGCTTTTTAGCCATTCATCAATGTCCCAACCATCTTGCTTCTTTAGGTCATGTAGTTTGTTTTGTATGTCTCGTATCTTTTTGTGAATGGATTCAGAGTGGTCAGACAAATTCATGCAGCACATTCCTTCAAATTCCTCACAACCGTGTCCTTGCGCTAGAAGTAGGAAATCAATGGCTGCTCTGTTTTGCAGTACTGCATGGTTAACACTTGAGACATCCCTGGCCATCATGTCTAACACCTGAGAGGTGGTGTTAAATTCATCTTTTGCCCAGCACCCTAACTGTTCGGCTAGGGCCATAGCTTTCCTGGCTGCTGCGTGAGGGAGGAGTACAGCAGTTGCTACCTGTCTAAAGTCACTCCAAAAATGTGGTTGCCCTATGCCGGTGCAGTCAAGATCATGTAAACTGCGTTTTGTTCTATTTGCCTTGCTTGCAAGTTGCATGAGAGTAGTTACATTGGGGTGAAACATGGCTAGTTTCCCTAGATAGCAGGGTCCCCCTTGTGGCCTCACTGGAATACCATTCCAGGCACGATCCCCACAAATTAAAAATATTCCTGGGGGTAGTGCTCTTGCCTTTGTGATGTACCTGCCGTTACATTTGGGATAGAGTTGAGTATGAATTGTTGGTAGATTAGTAAGGGCCGAATTAAGGGTTGCAAAGTTTTTGTCTTTTAAGGGCATAAAACTAAACCATCCTCCTGCGTTTCTTCCCATTGATGCGTTAGTGCTTCCGAAGAGGTCAATCTCTTCTGGAGGGGAGGCTAAGGTTTTGCCTAAAGCTAGGACAAATTCACATTGCCAGCATCCATCGTGTTGTGAGGGATTACTACTAAGGAAAGTACAACCCTGCAACAAATCGTCATCCCTTTTTGTAGGTAGGTTGCTATTATTAAGATACCCTGCAAACTCTCTTGGTTTCCAAATTGGCAATCCTACAAGACAAGTTTTGAAAGGATTCTGCGCTCCCCCCAAGCTCAAGCAGATTGATTCTTGCTTTGTTATGTTAGCAAATGTTACCCATACATTTTCTCTAGGTGTGTACTCCATTGGAAAAGCATTTGTGTAAGCAAAGTTAGTAAGCGTAAGCAGTGTGATGAGTATCATTTTCGTTGCTTACGTGGCTTCTCCCTCCTATATTTTGGATTGTCTGCTGCTATGTGCCACTGCTTTACCTTTTCTATGCACTGGTCTAATACTTCTTCAGGGTCGGTACCTGGCTTAACTGGTCCTACCCGAGGGAAAGGTAGATATGGCACTTTAGTCATGCACCTGGCAGCAACAATGCAAGATTTTGCAGTGATTTTCTGCCTCCAGAGCCAATTAGTTACTTCCCACCGGGCCCAAGCTAACATAAGCTGTTCTGGTGCTTCATATACACTCCGGACTTGTACAAACGGTACTCCTGCTTCCCCCTCTAATGCTGCACCCCAGCTTGAGCGTCTTTGGTCTTTCCTTTGACACTCTTGGCACCACAATTTATATACTGCTCTTTGTCTTACCCATGAGCAGTCCCCACAGCCCCCACACTTTAGAGCCACCCAAGCTTCACACCACGCTTTCCCACACGCGCAACAAGGGCGACCGTTAAGGCGTTGTTCCTCCCGGTAGGCGTGGTAGGCGTGATACTCGATCCACTCCACCCAGTTCGGTGGCGGCCGTTGTAGTGCCTTGCGGACAGCGTGTTTATATGGTGCTAGTTTCTGTAAATAGGGCCGTAAGGTCACCGTCAACTTCTGTTGTATCCGCTCTCGGTCGTCTGGAGCTAATGGTGTCCTCAGGAATCTTTCCACCAACTCGCTCATTTAGGATAGGTTTCACCCACCTAGCAGGGACCCAAACTGTTCCTGTGGGAGTAGAAACACAAACATAACCTCTGCCCCAGTATATTACCTCAGCGGGGCCATTCCATATCCCTGTTTTTGGATCCCGATATTTTACCCATGCTTTTGTGCTTTCTTCCTTGCTACCTTCCCTTTTTCCTCTATGCCTAATTGCAGGCGGCTCCACCTCTTCCCCAAACACACACAAAAAATTCATGACATAAAGAACCTTAGCTAACCTTTCTTGTGGATCTTCTATGGATTTGTGCTTGAGTAAGTACTGTTTGAGTGTCCCATTGGCTCTTTCTACTATGGCTTGTCCTGTGGGTGAGTGTGGTACTCCTGTGATGTGTTTAATTCCCCAGAGTCTCATGAACTGGCTTACTCTCTTGCCGACATAGGCTGGTCCATTGTCGGTCTTTATTTCCCTAGGCATTCCCATGACTGCAAAGCAACTTGTTAGGTGCCTTATTACATGGATTGCCTTTTCTCCTGTTTGTGCGGTAGCCCAAATGTACTTGCTGTAGGTGTCTATTGTGACGTGTACATATTTGAGCCTACCAAATTCTGCTACGTGTGTAACGTCCATTTGCCAAATTTCATTACTTTCTAGACCCCGAGGATTTACCCCACACCCAAGACCCACCCCGCTATTGTGATGACTGCAGGTGGGACAAGCTCTCACTATTGCTTTAGCTTCTTGTATGCCTATTTTGAACTCACGCACCAATCCCTTAGCATTCTGGTGAAATCGTGTGTGTGACTCTCTTGCCTCAATCCCCCTATCATCTGCTACATTCATAACCAATCTATCTGCCCTGGCATTGCCTTCACCCAAGCCTACATCCCACTTGTGGCTTCTGATGTGTATGATACAATAAGGCTTAAACCTTGCTCCTACTGCTCGCTTTAGCTGCAGCAAGAGTTCATAGAGTCTTTTGTTTTGCACCTCTTTCACAGAGGCGTCCTCAATTCTCTGTGCTACTCCTGCAACATAAAATGAATCAGTGACCACATTCAAAGGCCCTTGCAGTTCACTTAATGCCCACACAACAGCAAGCAATTCCAATGTTTGTAAACTGTCCTCTGGAGCAGCGTCTATTATCTGCTTTTTCCATCGAGGGCCTTCTTTCCAGGTGATGGCTGCCCTCCTCGATTTCTTTCCGGCATCCGTGAATGCTGTGATGGCACCCGCTATTGGCTGTTCCGATCGTGTTGGCTTTAATACCCAGTCCCAATTTCCTAACCACTGAAGATGACGTGGTGTCAGCGGTCCTGTGTTGACTGCTGCTCCAGCTTCCAGCAAAGCCGTTTGTAAGTCCTCAGAGTTGAGGAGGTACCAATCTAAGTCCTCCTTTTTCATGGGTAGGTGGATTGCGGTCGGGCCTGTTCCGGTGATTTCCAGAATCCTTACCCGACCCTTACGAATCAAGGTAGCTACTTGTTCGATTTTTGTACTGATTGTCCTTTTTGTTTGTAAAGGTGGAGTTATCCACTCTAGTACCTGTATCTCCCCCGTTTTCTTTTGTGTCTGTGTAAGTGCTCCAAGTAGATGATCAGGAGTATTCCAAATGGTAAGGTCTATAGGTAATGATACATTCCGGCGGGAGACAAATCCTTCATTGACGCAGCGAATAATGCCATTGAGAGCGTCTTTTTGTTGTGGTGTCATGGTTACAGGTGTGGTTGGATCAGTCCCCTTGAGCAGTGGCCTGAGGGATTCTAGCAGAGAGTTGGGTATTCCAACAATTGGTTTGAGCCACTGTAGATCTCCTAGTAAGCGTTGTGCTTCATTGAGATTGGTGATTTTTGTTGTAATCTGAAGTTTTTGCGGCCGTACGATTTGATTTGTAATAGTCCATCCTAGGTACTTCCATGGTGTAGATTGCTGTATCTTTTCTGGAGCTATCATGAGAGATGCTTTTACTAAGGTGTTTTGAATTTCTTGCATTTGAACATCTGTAAATGCTATTTCCTGGGCGAATAGGATATCGTCCATGTAGTGGTAAATAATTGTGTCGGGCCATTTTAGTCTTAAGGGTTGCAAGGCCGCATCAACATATAATTGGCACAAAGTAGGCGAGTTTTTCATACCTTGTGGGAGAACAGTCCATTCATATCTTTTGTCAGGTTCCCCTCTGTTAATTGCCGGTAGGGTAAATGCAAATCTTTTTGTATCCTGGGGGTGTAAGGCTATGGTAAAAAAGCAGTCTTTTAAATCAATAATTAAAAGAGGCCAATGTTGTGGGAGCATGGCTGGATTGGGAAGTCCCGGTTGTAATGCTCCCATTGCTTCCATTTGATCATTTACTGCTCTTAAATCATGTAGAAGACGATATTTCCCTGATTTCTTTTTAATCACAAAAATTGGTGTGTTCCATGGGCTTGTGGAAAGTTTTAAATGTCCTTGTTGAAATTGTTCTTTCACGAGTTGATGTGCTTGTATTAGACTTTCCCTTTTTAAAGGCCATTGCTTAACCATTACCGGTTCTTTGGTAGTCCAGGTGATTGGGATTGGGAAAGTCCAAGCAATGGCAATTACTCCAAAGGGTGCTCATTGGATAAAACAACTCCAAGTTGAGCTAAAATGTCCCTTCCAATTAGACAATGTACCATGGGCGGTAATGCAACTATTGACAACACAGTTACCAAGTCTTGTCCATCTATAGTAACCTTTATTGGGGGCGTTTTCTTTGCGAGGGTGAACCCTCCGACGCCCGTCACGGTATCCGTGGTTTGTAATGATGGCCAATCACAGGGCCATTTTTCTGGAGAAACAATGCTGGTATCTGCTCCAGTGTCTAAAAGTCCCATCATTTTTATTGTACGTCCTGCATAGGTGAACTTCACCTCCTTTTTGGGTCTAGTATTGAGATCCATTGTGAGCAGAGCAACACCAGAGGACCCAAAACCTTGGTCCTTGCGCGGGATTTGTGTTTGTGGTTGAACACCCCGGCTTAACTGTGGAAGTGGAATAAATTGAGCAATACGTTGATTTGCCTCAATTGTTAGAGGAGGAAAAGGAGTATAAACTATTATTTGTATTTCCCCAGTGTAGTCTGCATCGATGACACCTGGTAGTACAAACAGTCCTAAAATGGAGCTCGATGAGCGTCCCACTATTAGTCCTCCAAAAGCTTGTCCTTTAATAGTTACCGGGCTTTGTACTCCAGTTGGGACTTTAGCGGGGCGTGTTGTTAATAATGATGTTTTTATTGCGGCTGCCAAGTCAAGTCCCAGGCTCCCTGTTGTGGCTGGTTGCAGACAGGAGATGGCGCTGATGCTACGGCGGCTACTTGTGTCTGGGCGCGGCTGCCGGACGCGCTCCGCCTGGAGTTTCCCGATTTGCGGCGACAAGCTGACGTGTTATGGGTGTTGTTTTGGCAGTTCTGGCACCACACTCCTGAGGCTCGGCAGTCTCGTCGAAAATGGCCTCCGTTTCCGCATCTAAAGCATCGCGTTGAAGGAGGTCGGCGGTTGTTCGCTGCGGCCGGTGCTGCTGTGGAAGCACGGAGCGGGGCAAGAGCAGCTAGTACCTGTGACTGTGTGGACTCAGCTTGTTTCTGCAGCCCTAAGCCTATTTCTTTTAGTGCATTAATTAAGAAAACTTGTGACCCTGATGGCTGCAGCGCCATTCTTTCTAATGCCTCTTCTATCGTCCAATTAGCTCCTAGAGTTGACAATACCCTCTTTGTTGCCTCATTGCTATTTTGTAACGCACATTGCTTTAACATCGCCCCTCTCATATACTCTGGAACTCCTGCCTTGTCAATAGCAGCGGTAGCCTTATCTACAAAGTCCCCAAAGGATTCCTCCCTTCCTTGCTTTATTCCCATATACATGGGTATACCTGAGCTATCTTTCACCTGATCAATAGCGGTTCTTACGATACGCATGGCTTCTCTGACCCTGTCAGCTCCCGGGAGTAACTGAGTTTCTGACCTGCGAAATGCGCCCACTCCCATTAACTCATCTGCTGTAATTCCGACTAAGGGATCACCCTGACCCCTTTGTACCGCAACTGCCTCGGCAACAAGAGCTTGCCAGTGAGCATTAAACAGCATTTGCTGATGTGGTGTGAAAATTAATTTTGCTATGCTTTTTAGATCATTTGGCAGTAACAAATATGTGTCAAATAGATAGTCTAGCATTTGCTTGGCTGGCTCGCTGCGAAACCCGAACTGACTCACTGTCTGTCGTAACTGTGCTAGCAACTTCCAATCAAGTGGTTCATACTCTCCCACTTGTACAGCTTGTCCTTGTTGGTTTACTCCCTGTGTATATGTGACAGGAAAGGTCCAGACTTTAACTGCACTCACAGCAGCGTCATCCCCAGTCTCCAGGCCATGTCTAGCTAGCATATTCCATGCCTCCCTCCTCTGCCTTGCCACTTCCCCCCGCAGGTCGCTTTCCGCCCTAGGGACAGGATTTGGCTCACTGGCAGGTTTAGGGATGCTAGGTTCAGGCCGGCAAGGGGATTCTACGCCGCAAGGTTGAGATATTTCGCTCTCTGCAATTACCTCCTCTGCTTTAGCAGCAGTATTTTCCAGTTCTTCTGAGGGGGGTGCAGAGGGCCAAGTGCAACTAGCTCCATCAGCCATTTCTGCCACGTCTCTAAGAATAGGTATTTCAACCCTTCTTGTGCTTGGTGCAAGGGGCTCATTATCACCATACTGAGCATTTCTTTTATATGCCTCTACTGCCTGCTGTGCCGCCCTTTTCTCTGCCTGTTGCTTTAAGAGCGCGTTATGAACTACTTGCCAGATTTTTCCTAACTTTTTTGCTGTCTTATCATCTGCTAATACTGCCTCCCACAGTACATCCCCTAACTTACGCCACTCATTTAACTCATGTACACTATGAGGGTTAGTGAATAAGCCTTTAGCAGAACCCCAGGCTAACAACCCCGGTATGTCCTTCCTGGGATTAAGCTCTTTTAGCCCTAACTTATCTATATGTGCTATAAATAAATCATATGCTGCTTGCCTGTCCATTTTTTACCGTCGGCGCCGTTGCAACTCTCCGGCTTCGGCAGCACGTATGGCCCAGGACCACCTCTGTAGCTCCTGAGGGTGTCTTTCCTACGTCGTTTGACACCGACCCGGTTGCAGCAGGCCCCAAACTCAACTTCACCGACCGTGGCGCGTTCTCCCCCGTTTTTCTTTTTAGGCACGGAGAGACAGCGTCGGGGTCACCATTTGTCGGAGAAGGGAGACACGGACACCAATTCGGTCATCTGCGAAGTCTCGTTTATTGATAATTAGAGTGGCGATTAAATACAGTGCTTAATTAACTCATGCATATTGCAAAAGCTAAGCTCATCATTGGTTGCCTTGCCATATGCGTCACTATGCTGATCGGCTAAGTTTATAGCTACACTTTTGCAATTTCATGGCTAGCAGAGTTCTTCTAGTTCTTCTTTTACAGTCTGTCTTTGTTCATCTTATCACAAGTCTACGTGCTTTCCCTCTTGTTATGCCCTTGAGGCTGAGGCCTGCTTTGTCAGCCTGACTAAATTGATCTGACTATGGCCTCTCTCTTCTAGCCATTCCTGCACCAGGCTCTCTACAGTTTTTTCCATTTAGTTTGTATACGAAGTACACAGGGTTTTAGATCCTTTTGTGGGAAAATGGAGTGTGTAAAGTTGCCAGTCATTTTGGAGCGAATTTGGAGGGTTTTGGGGTCCCAGGTGAATTTTGGGTCGAATTCTGGGGATTTGGGGGTCCCCAGGTGAAGGGGGGGGAGGGGGCGGGGATTTGGGGAGATCCAGGTGAGTTTTGAGGGGTCCCAGGTTGATTTTGGGGGAGAATTTGTGGAATTTTGGGTATCCCGGGTAGCGAGGTTTGGGGTGAATTTGTGGAATGTGGGGAGTCCCAGTTGAATTTTAGGGGGAATTTGTGGAATTCTAGGGATCTCAGGGGAATTTTGGGGTGAATTTGGTGAATTTTAGGGTATACATGTGAATTTTAAGGTTCTCAGGTGAGTTTTGGGGATGCCAGGCGGATTTTGGGGCGAATTCTGTCGATTTTGGGGTATCCAGGTGAGCATTTGGAAGTCTTGGGAGAATTTTGGGATGAATTTGGGGGAATGCAGGTGGATTTTCCGGGGAATTTTGGTGATTTTTGGGAGTCCCAGATGGGTCTTGGAGTGAATTTGGTGGATTTGGGGGTATCTGGGCAGGTTTCGAGGGGGATTGGAGACATTTTGGGGTGAATTTGGGAGGTGTTGGGGGTCTGGGTCTTGGGGGTGATTTGAGGGATTTTGGGGGTTGCAGGTGGGATTGTGGGGTGAAGCCCTGGGATTTGGGGGTCCCCCGTGAATTTTGGGGAGAATTTGTGGAATTTTGGGGATGCTAGGTGAGTGCTGAGCATCCCAGGGGGGACTTCGGGGTGAATTTTGGGGATTTGGGGTTTCCCAGGTGAATTTCTGAGGTGAAAAGGTTCAAAAAAGTTTTTTTTGAAAACAAGTTAAAGCCAGAAGGTTATTGAAAATTAATAGATGTGATGCAAGTAGGTAATATGCAGACGATACACAGCGAGGCAAATCATGGGAAAAATACAGTGGTAACACATGAGTGTGTGAGGATGGGATCAGTATAGCTAAGGCTCAGTTGAAGCTGAATTTGGAAAAGCATGCCAAAACTAAGAATAATAAAGGCACCTACGGGTATTTCAGTGGGAAATGAAAAGAAAGATGAAAAGAAACCTATCACACCTCCCCTATTCCCCCCCCCACCCCCATAAGCCAGACAGGACTAGTGACAACAGACAAGGAGAAGGCTGAGATACTCAACAAGTGTTGGTCTCAATTTTTACTGCCAGTCACTATTTCCACATCTCTCAGGTTATTGGACTGGTGGACTTGACTCTAACCCATAGTAGCAGGTCAGCTTTCAGACCACTTGAGGAACCTGAGCATGCAAGACCATGGCACCCACCCAGAGGCATGTCAGGGCCCTGAGAGAACTGGCAGCTGTAGTTGCTAAGGTGCTTCCTCCATCATATTTGAGAAATCAAGGCAACCAGCTGAAGTCTCCAGACACTGTGTTGTATTGACTCCAATCCTCTTGGTCTTTTTTGTAAATCTTAGAGCTCTGAGTCAATTTCTGCAGAGGATTCCCAATGCAGTTTCAAAAATGGTATCGTTGTTATTGGTCTTCATGTTGATCTTGGATATTTCCATTTTCTGCACTCCTTTATTTTCGAAACATTTGTAATGACTGAAAAGAAAGCTGAGACGAGGCATTATGCTCTTTCCAGTGATAGAAATGGACCAGTATTCTTTTCAGACAAATATATTTTTGCTGTGTCTAAGCACATGTGCATACCTGTGTTTGATTTATGTGTCCAGGTTTTGGCAATGGGGCAGCCACAGGGCCGTCCTGTGACAATGGCCCGGGTGCTGCCCCGTCCCGCTTTCTTCCAACTGGCTCCACTTCAGGATGTCCTCCCTGCTGAGAGAAGAGGCTGGGACAGCACCTTTAGAAATGTGACTTTCTGGGGTTTTTTTTGTTTTGTTTTGTTTTGTTACTTTTAAAGTTACTAAAAACCTTCACCCTGATTTTTTGTGTTGGGTTTGGGGCTTTTTTTCAGTTTTGGGTGGGTTTTTTGGGGGGCTTTTTTTGTCTCTTTGGGGATTATTGGTTGGGGTTTTTTGTGTGTTTGTTTGGTCTGCTTTTTTTGTTTATTTGTTTATTACAGTTTTGTAGAGTTTTTTAAGCAAATTGATTGGAAAACTGAATAGTCCTCCACTATAGTCTCCTGGATTCACCTGAGACTCTTCCTAGGCATCTCCCTGATCCTTTTTGCAATGAGTCTCACATCATTCTCCTGAAGAAACTGTCTGCTTATGGTTTGCATGGGTGGGCTGTTTGCTGGGTGACAAACTGGGTGATGGCCAGGCCCACAGAGTGGTGGGAAATAGAGTTCATCCAGCTGGTCCCCAAGGCTCAGTCTTGGGCCCAGTCCTGTTTAATATCTTGCTCAGTGATCTGGACAAGGGGATAGAGTACACGCCCAGGAAGTTCACAGATGATGCAAAGTTGGCTGGTAGTGTTTTTTTCTTCTGGAGGACAGCAGGCTCTGCTTCTTCTTCCTCCTGTTCTGAGGTCGCTGCTCCCTCTTCATCCCTCATTAAGTGTGCTGATTTTGTCACTTGGATGAGAAAACAAACAATTTTAGCAACAATACTAGTGGCAGGGTACAAGAAAGGAAGAGTTCACATGAATCCCCCCCCCCAACAACAGACAATACCTGATGGCTCCTCTGCCCAGCTTACTGACTACACTGGAACCCATTGTCCCCCAAAGATACTCCCTTCTCCCTGCCCCCAGCCATGATGTGAGATGGAATAGAATAACTAAGATTAAGATTCTCCCTATATAACTCCATCATACTTCGATTCTGGGAAAAAAAATTCTTGAAGTTCTATCATTTCAGATCATTTGAATTTGCATACTAAAAAGTCTAGCCAGAAACTCATGACAATATTAAGAGCTATTCTAGAATGTCCGAGATGATAGACACTTCTTTCAAGAGAATGTGATACCTCACGTGACTTCTCCAGAATTTAAATGAACAGCGGGAGTAGTCTACAAGATTCTTGCTGCCATCTGGATTTCCTGGTATTTGACTGGTCTATGTAAGCCAACCAGTTATTCAGCAGAGGGAATATAAGTGTGATACTTGATGGTATGTGAGATGGAACACAGTAATTTATGGCTTTTTGCATAGTGATGAAGCTGTAAAGAAAGCTCCATAATGCTCAGACAAGGAGGCTGCTGGACTTCAAGCAGCAAAGGCCCAAAACGAACCAGTGAAAAGGTGTCATTGAAAAAAAAAAAAAAAAAAGCCAGGTGGGGAGCAAAGTGATACTTAAGGGCAGTTTACTGAAAGAGGAAATCTAGTGAAAAAAAAGTCCAAGAGTGAAGGAATAACAGGGAAAATGAAACTAAGGAAGGAAATCAATCTCAGCTAATAATTTCAGAAGCTAACAAGTTGTCATTGCAATGATGCATAAAGTGAGAAATTATAAATATGTCTGCACCAAAATCTGAAATATGAACTTTATTGCATTCTGTCTTTCACGGAATCATACAACAGTCTGTGATTAAAGATCATCTAGTCCAACTTCCTTGCTAGGTAGATCTTACAGTAGATCAAATTGCTCAAGACTAGCCAAACTGATAAGGAGAACTCTCAATGATGGGGCATCCACAACTTCTCTGGAACAGCCGTTTGAGTGTCTCACCAGCTTCATTGTAGAAAAGTTTTTCCTTTTAGCCAATCTAAACCTAGTCTCAGTTTGAAAGCATGGCCCCTTGTCCTGTCTCTGCAAACCTTCCTAAAAAGTCTTTCTCCATTTGTCTTATACCCTCTTTACATATTCAAAGGCCACAATACTGTCTCTCCAGAAACCTCTCTTCTCCAGGCTAAAAGATCCTACTTTTCACCAGAACCAGGTCATAAACTGAGATAGAAGACCTCTCAGGAGATCAGATCATCCAACAGCTCAGCGTAAGAATAGCTCTGAAGTCAGATCAACTAGGTTAGGGCTGTGTCTGTTTGAATTTTGAAAATTAGCAGGACTTGAAATGCTTCAAGGAAGAGAACTCTGGGTGGCTCCAGAAACAGCCTGAGAAACTCGAGCAAAATCGAAACCTCAGAAACTACCACTGCTTTCTCTCCCTCAGCCCAAGCAGTCCCAAAGAAGAAGTGTTCCCAGCAGGCTGGGATAGCACACATATACACTACATATACATGACAGGCATCGCCAGCAGCCACATCCTGCTCCTTTCTGTGGCTGGCAAGAGTGAGACTGGATGTTTACATGTGGGCAACCTGGGTCCCTCCAGCACCTCAGACACTCAGCCTGCCCCAGTGACCCCACTGAATTCCAGTATTAGCAGTGTGCCAAGGCCACAGCACTACTCCGCTTGCTGACACAGGCCATCACACGCCTCCTAAATCAGTCAGGACTCCCCTGGTCCCACAGCCAGCACCCCACTTGCTCTCCCCCAGGCCACTGCCATTGTTCACCAACTTCTCCACTTTGATCTTTGCTGGTGCTCTCAACACTGGCACTCCCAGATGTTCTGCAGCTGTTGTCTCCTGGTGGAAAGGACTTGTAAAGCCGTGTTTCCACACAGGACTTCCACAACCTTTCAAAGCAACCTTTTCTGGGGTATGAACAATCTCATTCAAATGTCAACATTTCTTTTCCCATATGTGAAATCAGAATTTCCTTCTTCCGGGCATGCCCAAAACAAGGCACAAACTACATTGTGCCTTCTGTTTCACATGCTGAGTCGTTTGTAAACAATGCTAGGAGATACCTGTTTTGATCCAAGCTAATCTCTGGCCCTTATAGTGCTTCCCGTAGTTAGTTTTGCTTTGCTATTTACTTGATGTCCCATTGAATTGTTGAATCATAAACAGACTGTCTGTATAGCAGCATAGCAGTGATGAATAAATGCAAGAGAAGGAGCAAGGTGATTGTTTGCTAGACTCTTCCTAGAAACTGAGAAATCTGTTACTAAATGCTGACCACAGCAGATGGAGGAAGCATCCTACATGATGTCAAAGCAATGAAGCTGTAATCACTTTTATGATTACAGTCAAGGCACTGCTTTTGCCACCATAAGTGGAGTGCAGGGAATCTTAAAAGACGACACTCTAACTGTTGTCCATGCTCACTGAGAAAATAATGCTTTTACAGCAGAGCAGGCATAATGGAGTCAGGGACACCACTGATACTGAAATCTGCTGGATAACAACTTTTGAACACAGTTTTGAGGATTTGAGAGCAGGTATTCTTTATTACACCATGGTGGTCGCTTGGGCAATCCTTCATCTACTCGAGTGCACTGGCCACCAGGCAATCGGAGCTTTTATCACTCACACTGATGATGTATTCATTAGTTAACCCCACCTGGAATTTATTTGCCATAATTGCACCCCTTCTCACAAGTCCTTCTATGGTTCTTTGGAGTGTGTCTTCAACATGCACTGTCCTTTTTAGGTGACTGCTCTTTGATCCCCGCTTTTGAGGAAGGGCAATATTATTGTTGTGTATAACTTCTGCTTTTGTCAGCCTTGCAGAGCTGAGCTGACATTCTCCTTGCGTTTTGTGCACGCTCCGTTTGCCTCGGCTACATCCTTTGTGCGTTTCTCCAAGACTGTGCTCTTCTGTTCTCTGCCCTTGGTAAGTGTAAATGTTGTTCTGTTCTCCTGTCCTTGTCACAGTGCTCGCCCCACGAGGCGTGTCTGCAAGCCCCTCCAACCCATGGACTTGGGATGGGCAAGTGTTCCTGAGGGAACAGGGATGGGACAGCTGGGCTGGACTGGCCCAAGGGATGTTCCATTCCATGTCACACCACGATCAGCAATCAACTGGGAGAAGCAGGGGCATGGGGGATGGGGGGGGGGTGTGTCACCATCTGCCAACACAGGCCGAGGATTGTTCGATCTCAGAGGTGCAAACAGGTAAATAGCGGGGGACAAATCAGTTTATTCAACAACAGCAATACATTTTTATTGAATGCCAAACAATTCAGTTGCGCTAGAGGGGAGAGATATAGGAAACGGAGTATAGAGAGAGAAAAGGAGGGGAAGGGGGAAGTAGCTACCAACAGACGAGACCAAGGTCATGGTGGGCCAGCCAATGGAAGGGTGGTCATCCGTGGGGAGTACTCAGGGTCTTCTCCAGAGGATCGCTCTTTTATAGTCCTTTTCCAAAGCGAGTGGCTTGTGGCCAAGAGGCGGGGAGATTTATGGAGCATTGTGTGGTGCTCCAAGAGACAGGTGCGGTCGTGCAGTACATGCAGGCTTCAGCTGGTACCATGACAGCACAGTCCAGTGAGCACAACACACCTGCAAAGAGTCCCTTGGCAAGCACCCACCTCAAGCAGGCCAGAAAACCATTGTCCAGAGTCAACCTGGGCGGGGGTCCTTGAGGTCTTCTTGAGAGGGTCATGAGGCAAAAATGAGGGAAACTTCACACCGACCCTTAGAGTGGTAGATGAGAGGCAGCCCTCAGGAAACGGTGGCCACCCAGAGCTGTTACTCCTAGCAGATTTTGGCTGGGAGCAAGCCTTGTATGTAGTGCTTTTTCAGGGGGAATATCAGTTTCAGCCGTGGGAACCTGCAAAAGGGGCTGGTACTTTTCCATAGGAAGGAAAGCACAGAGCCTTAGTGCTCCAGGAGCTGATGAGAGGCAGTCCTCAACATTCCAGGATCAGCCAGTCTTGCCAGGTGGCCCCCGGGAGGCCCAGCCAGCCAGACCTGTTCCATGTTGCCTTGGTTCCATGGGGCCTCACAGTGTCACAATGTTCTCCTTGATTCCAGGAGTCCCTGTAGTGTCCCGATATTCTCCTTGTCACAATATTCTCCCTGCTTCTGTAGTGTAAACAATGGCCCCTTGCTTCCCTAAGGTCCTGCAGAGTCACCACGGCCCCTGGGCTCCATGTGGCCCTGCTGTGTAACA
Source organism: Sturnus vulgaris (assembly GCF_052056855.1). Classification (NCBI taxonomy): domain Eukaryota; kingdom Metazoa; phylum Chordata; class Aves; order Passeriformes; family Sturnidae; genus Sturnus; species Sturnus vulgaris. The sequence goes on from NC_142272.1 coordinate 2,608,042, forward strand.
AAGGCTCCTTGGTTCTCTGGGCCGCACAGCTTCATCACTGACCCTTGGTTCCATTGGGGTCCTGAGTCTCACAAAGGTGCCCCCGATTGCATGAGGCACCAGAGTGTCAAAATGGTCTCTTTGGTTCCATGAGGTTCCGCAGTGTCCCCATGGTCGCTGTCAGAGGCTGGATGACATCAATGTCCCCAGACCCGTCGGGATGCTCGGAATGCCCGAGTGGGGCCGGGGCTGGGACAGACCTTGGAATGAGGTGGGACAGAGCCCCGTCCCCAGCCATGGCCTGGCAGATCTGCCAATCACACAGCAGGGGCAGAGCAAACCCAGCTGTGACTGCCTGAGCCGTCAATCAATCACACAGCAGGGGCAGCGCCCAGCCAGCTCTGATTGGCTGAGCCGTCAATCAATCACACAGCAGGGGCAGCGCCCAGCCAGCTCTGATTGGTTGAGCCGTCAATCAATCACACAGCAGGGTCACCGCCCAGCCAGCTCTGATTGGCTGAGCCGTCAATCAAGCACACAGCAGGGGCAGCGCCCACCCAGCTCTGATTGGCTGAGCCGTCAATCAATCCCACACAAAGGCAATGAAACACAGCAGTGCGTGGGAAGAAAGCAGATGTCCCTGAAAAGAGGAGAGCTTAGAAAACGCTAGGGATTTAAAAAAATCGGGCATGACGTCAAGCCCTGGTCTGAATCCTGAAATCTCCTGGGTCTGTGTCTCAGCCACACTGGAAGCCTAGCAGCTGGTAGCTCTCTGCATATCTATCTGGAGATCTTCTGTCTTTCTGTCTCTTTTTTCTCTTTTAACCTTCTTATCCTCTTTTACTGGAATGTTTTTGGGTAGTTTAACATTTTTATGCCTAAAGGTTTCCATCTTACATGGGCCGAGTTAATGATGTTCCTGCTACGCTAAGTGATGCACGTTGAATTGGATGTTGTATGAAATCATTTGCCAAAGGAGCTCGGTTTTCTGTATTTTTCCAGTACACTTTTGTGTCGTTTTGAGCTCTTGAGAATATCTGGCTGGGGTTTCTACTCTGCACCAAACTCGAGGAAAGGAGCCTTTGCTCACCCTCAGCATTTCAGTGTTCTGGGGTGTTACAGGCGCGCAGGCTCAGCACGGCCTCTTGTTTCCATGAGGCCCCGCTGTGTCACACTGGCCCTTGGTTCCATGAGCATCTGGAGTGTCACACAGCTTGATGACATTTGTCCTTGCTGCCTCTCCCATCCCAGTGCTCCAGGAATAGCCCCGAGCCACCTGTGAGGGACAGGCCCTGCTGGCCCAGGCCTGGGCTCAGGCCTTGGCCTTTCTGCTTCCTCCAACCAGCCCAGGCCTTGCTCAGCATTGCAGTTCCCTGCTCACAGCCTCGGGCTCCTGCAATCCTGGCCTCAAGGATCTGCTCTCACCACTCCCTGGGGAGCCTTTGGCAGTCCCTGCCCTCAGTGGGGCCAGTGATGCTCCAAGGGACTTGGAGTTTTGCTTCTGACTCCTTGAGCAGCTTCTTCAACCTTCTCTCAGTGCCTGGGGCTCCTGGACTCAGCCCCAAATCCACCGTTGGGGATCATTAAAATACAGAAAACCCTCAGGAGCTCTTTGTCTTCTTTCCAATGTCTTCCAGTCTCCAGGCCTTGTGCAGCTGCTTGGAGTCACTTTGGAGTTCTCTTAAGGAGGAAGATTTCAAGGTACAGCTCATGATTTTCAGTTTTATAAAAGGGAGTAATTTTTCTTTTTCAGTTCAAAGAAGAAGCAACTTAGGCATTCCCCAGGTGATCTTGATGCTGAATGTCTCCTTAGGAGGTGTGGGCCCACTGAAGAATGAGCCCCTTGCCAGGCTGACCCTGTTTGGACAAGCTGCTCCCCAAGCCCAGCCTGGGGACATGTCTGACATGGCCCAGCTGGGACTGACATGCCTGGCCCTGCACCAGAAGCCCTTCCCCCTGAACTCTGCAGCTGGCTGTCCCTGCCCACTGCACCATGTCCCACGTGCTCTCCTCAGGGCTCTGCCTGCATCCAGGCCCAGGACAAGTATTCCTGTTTGTGAGGAAAGAAGGGAAAAGCCTGAGCAGGTTTTCCTAAACGACAAACCCCCACTGTAGAAGCACATGCTGAGTACAGGCTGCCTGGAACCTGGAATGATGACACCTTTCTACTAGGGACAGTGGGACCAGAAATGATGTCTGGATGCAGAATTCTCGGAGTCTTGCAGCTGAATTCTCTGTCCTTGTCCTTTCCCTGCATCTCTGTTGCAGATGGAAGCTGCTGGTGCCTTTCTCAGCTGTGACCTGTCTTTTGAATGCAGACAGATGTTCCCAGGTGTGTTAAGCAGGTGCTGCTCAATGTTTATGCAAAGCTTTGGTGTGCTCATGGAACCAAGGGGACCCTTGTGACACAGCGGGGGCTGATGGAACCAAGGAGACAGTTGTGACAGTTCAGAGCCTCACAGAAACAAGGCTCCATTGTGACACTGAAGGCAATTACGGAATCCACATCACTGTGACACAGCCAGGCCACATGGAACCAATGGTCCCTGATGACAATGCAGGTCCAAGGAGACCATGGTGACACTATGGGACCGCATGGATCCAAGGGGCCACTGTGACACTGAAGAACTTCATGGAAGCCAGGGTGCAGTGTGACACAGCGGTGCCTGATTGGAACAAAGGAACCACTGTTGACAGCCCAGAAACTCCTGGAACCAAGGGGCTGTGGTGACACAGCAGGGCCACATGGAACCAAGGAGACCTGTGACATTTAGGAACCTCATGGAACCAAGAGTCCACTATGACACTGCAGAAACAAGGAGACCATTGGGACGTTGTGGAAGCTCACAGAACCAAGCAGCCCTCGAGACACTCCAGGGCCTCGTTGAAGCAGGGAGACCACTGTGACAGTCCAGAACCTCATGGAGCTAAGGCTCTCTTGTGACACAGCAGGCTCCCATGCAACCAATTGTCCATTGTGACAATGCAGATCCCAGGAGACCATGGTTCCACTACGGAAGCTCATGGAACCAAGGGTCCATTGTGACAAAGCAAGGCCTTGTGGAACCAAGGAGAGCATTGTGACGTAATGGAACCTCGTGGAACCAAGGGTCCGTTGTTAGAGTCCAGAACCAAGGACACCATTGTGACAGTCCAGAACCTCATGGGACCAAGATTCCCTTGTTACACAGTGGCACTTGATGGAACCAAGGAGCCACTGTAGCACAGCAAAGCTGCATGAAACCTATGGTCCGTAGCGATACTGCGGATCCAGGGAAACCATGGCGATACCACGGAACCTCATGGAACCAAGGGTCCAGTGTGACCCAGCAGAACCTCTTGGAATCAAGGCACCCATGTTACACTATGGAACCTCATGGAGCCAAGGGTCCGGTGTGCCGTTGCGGGGCCTCACTGGAGCAAAGGACATGGTTGATGGGACAGAAGCTCATGGAAACGATGGGATATTGGGACATTGCAGAGCCTCATGGAACCAAGGAGACCACTGTGACACTGAGGAAGAATTATGGAAGCAAGCAGCCACTGTAGAACCAAGGAGAGCACTGTTGACAGTACAAAACCTCCTGGAACTGAGAGGCCATTGTTCTACAGCGAGGCCTCGGGGAACCAAGGGGCCATGGTGACACTGTGGGGCCTCATGAACCAAGTAGTCGTTGTGACACAGCGGGGCTGCTTGTAACCAATTGTCCATCGTGATACTGCAGATGCAAGAGACCGTGCTGACACTATGGCAGTTCATGGAACCGAGAGGCTGTTGTGACACACCAAGGCCTCGTGGCACCAAGGAGAGAGCATTGTGGCAGTGCAGAACTAAGGAGGCCATTTTGACAGTACAGACCCAAATGGAACCAAGGGTCCACTGTTATCCAGCAGGGCCTCGTGGAACCAAGGGGCCCTCGTGAAAGTGTGCAAGGGGCATAATGGAGTCAGGGACACCACTGATACTGAAATCTGCTGGATAGCAACTTTTGAACACAGTTTTGAGGATTTGAGAGCAGGTATTCTTTATTACACCATGGTGGTCACTTGGGCAATCCTTCATCTACTCGAGTGCACTGGCCACCAGGCAATCGGAGCTTTTATCACTCACACTGATGATGTATTCATTAGTTAACCCCACCTGGAATTTATTTGCCATAATTGCACCCCTTCTCACAAGTCCTTCTATGGTTCTTTGGAGTGTGTCTTCAACATGCACTGTCCTTTTTAGGTGACTGCTCTTTGATCCCCGCTTTTGAGGAAGGGCAATATTATTGTTGTGTATAACTTCTGCTTTTGTCAGCCTTGCAGAGCTGAGCTGACATTCTCCTTGCGTTTTGTGCACGCTCCGTTTGCCTCGGCTACATCCTTTGTGCGTTTCTCCAAGACTGTGCTCTTCTGTTCTCTGCCCTTGGTAAGTGTAAATGTTGTTCTGTTCTCCTGTCCTTGTCACAGTGCTCGCCCCACGAGGCGTGTCTGCAAGCCCCTCCAACCCATGGACTTGGGATGGGCAAGTGTTCCTGAGGGAACAGGGATGGGACAGCTGGGCTGGACTGGCCCAAGGGATGTTCCATTCCATGTCACACCACGATCAGCAATCAACTGGGAGAAGCAGGGGCATGGGGGATGGGGGGGGGGGGGGGGGGGGGTGTGTCACCATCTGCCAACACAGGCCGAGGATTGTTCGATCTCAGAGGTGCAAACAGGTAAATAGCGGGGGACAAATCAGTTTATTCAACAACAGCAATGCATTTTTATTGAATGCCAAACAATTCAGTTGCGCTAGAGGGGAGAGATATAGGAAACGGAGTATAGAGAGAGAAAAGGAGGGGAAGGGGGAAGTAGCTACCAACAGACGAGACCAAGGTCATGGTGGGCCAGCCAATGGAAGGGTGGTCATCCGTGGGGAGTACTCAGGGTCTTCTCCAGAGGATCGCTCTTTTATAGTCCTTTTCCAAAGCGAGTGGCTTGTGGCCAAGAGGCGGGGAGATTTATGGAGCATTGTGTGGTGCTCCAAGAGACAGGTGCGGTCGTGCAGTACATGCAGGCTTCAGCTGGTACCATGACAGCACAGTCCAGTGAGCACAACACACCTGCAAAGAGTCCCTTGGCAAGCACCCACCTCAAGCAGGCCAGAAAACCATTGTCCAGAGTCAACCTGGGCGGGGGTCCTTGAGGTCTTCTTGAGAGGGTCATGAGGCAAAAATGAGGGAAACTTCACACCGACCCTTAGAGTGGTAGATGAGAGGCAGCCCTCAGGAAACGGTGGCCACCCAGAGCTGTTACTCCTAGCAGATTTTGGCTGGGAGCAAGCCTTGTATGTAGTGCTTTTTCAGGGGGAATATCAGTTTCAGCCGTGGGAACCTGCAAAAGGGGCTGGTACTTTTCCATAGGAAGGAAAGCACAGAGCCTTAGTGCTCCAGGAGCTGATGAGAGGCAGTCCTCAACATTCCAGGATCAGCCAGTCTTGCCAGGTGGCCCCCGGGAGGCCCAGCCAGCCAGACCTGTTCCATGTTGCCTTGGTTCCATGGGGCCTCACAGTGTCACAATGTTCTCCTTGATTCCAGGAGTCCCTGTAGTGTCCCGATATTCTCCTTGTCACAATATTCTCCCTGCTTCTGTAGTGTAAACAATGGCCCCTTGCTTCCCTAAGGTCCTGCAGAGTCACCACGGCCCCTGGGCTCCATGTGGCCCTGCTGTGTAACAAAGGCTCCTTGGTTCTCTGGGCCGCACAGCTTCATCACTGACCCTTGGTTCCATTGGGGTCCTGAGTCTCACAAAGGTGCCCCTGATTGCATGAGGCACCAGAGTGTCAAAATGGTCTCTTTGGTTCCATGAGGTTCCGCAGTGTCCCCATGGTCGCTGTCAGAGGCTGGATGACATCAATGTCCCCAGACCCGTCGGGATGCTCGGAATGCCCGAGTGGGGCCGGGGCTGGGACAGACCTTGGAATGAGGTGGGACAGAGCCCCGTCCCCAGCCATGGCCTGGCAGATCTGCCAATCACACAGCAGGGGCAGAGCAAACCCAGCTGTGACTGCCTGAGCCGTCAATCAATCACACAGCAGGGGCAGCGCCCAGCCAGCTCTGATTGGCTGAGCCGTCAATCAATCACACAGCAGGGGCAGCGCCCAGCCAGCTCTGATTGGTTGAGCCGTCAATCAATCACACAGCAGGGTCACCGCCCAGCCAGCTCTGATTGGCTGAGCCGTCAATCAAGCACACAGCAGGGGCAGCGCCCACCCAGCTCTGATTGGCTGAGCCGTCAATCAATCCCACACAAAGGCAATGAAACACAGCAGTGCGTGGGAAGAAAGCAGATGTCCCTGAAAAGAGGAGAGCTTAGAAAACGCTAGGGATTTAAAAAAATCGGGCATGACGTCAAGCCCTGGTCTGAATCCTGAAATCTCCTGGGTCTGTGTCTCAGCCACACTGGAAGCCTAGCAGCTGGTAGCTCTCTGCATATCTATCTGGAGATCTTCTGTCTTTCTGTCTCTTTTTTCTCTTTTAACCTTCTTATCCTCTTTTACTGGAATGTTTTTGGGTAGTTTAACATTTTTATGCCTAAAGGTTTCCATCTTACATGGGCCGAGTTAATGATGTTCCTGCTACGCTAAGTGATGCACGTTGAATTGGATGTTGTATGAAATCATTTGCCAAAGGAGCTCGGTTTTCTGTATTTTTCCAGTACACTTTTGTGTCGTTTTGACCTCTTGAGAATATCTGGCTGGGGTTTCTACTCTGCACCAAACTCGAGGAAAGGAGCCTTTGCTCACCCTCAGCATTTCAGTGTTCTGGGGTGTTACAGGCGCGCAGGCTCAGCACGGCCTCTTGTTTCCATGAGGCCCCGCTGTGTCACACTGGCCCTTGGTTCCATGAGCATCTGGAGTGTCACACAGCTTGATGACATTTGTCCTTGCTGCCTCTCCCATCCCAGTGCTCCAGGAATAGCCCCGAGCCACCTGTGAGGGACAGGCCCTGCTGGCCCAGGCCTGGGCTCAGGCCTTGGCCTTTCTGCTTCCTCCAACCAGCCCAGGCCTTGCTCAGCATTGCAGTTCCCTGCTCACAGCCTCGGGCTCCTGCAATCCTGGCCTCAAGGATCTGCTCTCACCACTCCCTGGGGAGCCTTTGGCAGTCCCTGCCCTCAGTGGGGCCAGTGATGCTCCAAGGGACTTGGAGTTTTGCTTCTGACTCCTTGAGCAGCTTCTTCAACCTTCTCTCAGTGCCTGGGGCTCCTGGACTCAGCCCCAAATCCACCGTTGGGGATCATTAAAATACAGAAAACCCTCAGGAGCTCTTTGTCTTCTTTCCAATGTCTTCCAGTCTCCAGGCCTTGTGCAGCTGCTTGGAGTCACTTTGGAGTTCTCTTAAGGAGGAAGATTTCAAGGTACAGCTCATGATTTTCAGTTTTATAAAAGGGAGTAATTTTTCTTTTTCAGTTCAAAGAAGAAGCAACTTAGGCATTCCCCAGGTGATCTTGATGCTGAATGTCTCCTTAGGAGGTGTGGGCCCACTGAAGAATGAGCCCCTTGCCAGGCTGACCCTGTTTGGACAAGCTGCTCCCCAAGCCCAGCCTGGGGACATGTCTGACATGGCCCAGCTGGGACTGACATGCCTGGCCCTGCACCAGAAGCCCTTCCCCCTGAACTCTGCAGCTGGCTGTCCCTGCCCACTGCACCATGTCCCACGTGCTCTCCTCAGGGCTCTGCCTGCATCCAGGCCCAGGACAAGTATTCCTGTTTGTGAGGAAAGAAGGGAAAAGCCTGAGCAGGTTTTCCTAAACGACAAACCCCCACTGTAGAAGCACATGCTGAGTACAGGCTGCCTGGAACCTGGAATGATGACACCTTTCTACTAGGGACAGTGGGACCAGAAATGATGTCTGGATGCAGAATTCTCGGAGTCTTGCAGCTGAATTCTCTGTCCTTGTCCTTTCCCTGCATCTCTGTTGCAGATGGAAGCTGCTGGTGCCTTTCTCAGCTGTGACCTGTCTTTTGAATGCAGACAGATGTTCCCAGGTGTGTTAAGCAGGTGCTGCTCAATGTTTATGCAAAGCTTTGGTGTGCTCATGGAACCAAGGGGACCCTTGTGACACAGCGGGGGCTGATGGAACCAAGGAGACAGTTGTGACAGTTCAGAGCCTCACAGAAACAAGGCTCCATTGTGACACTGAAGGCAATTACGGAATCCACATCACTGTGACACAGCCAGGCCACATGGAACCAATGGTCCCTGATGACAATGCAGGTCCAAGGAGACCATGGTGACACTATGGGACCGCATGGATCCAAGGGGCCACTGTGACACTGAAGAACTTCATGGAAGCCAGGGTGCAGTGTGACACAGCGGTGCCTGATTGGAACAAAGGAACCACTGTTGACAGCCCAGAAACTCCTGGAACCAAGGGGCTGTGGTGACACAGCAGGGCCACATGGAACCAAGGAGACCTGTGACATTTAGGAACCTCATGGAACCAAGAGTCCACTATGACACTGCAGAAACAAGGAGACCATTGGGACGTTGTGGAAGCTCACAGAACCAAGCAGCCCTCGAGACACTCCAGGGCCTCGTTGAAGCAGGGAGACCACTGTGACAGTCCAGAACCTCATGGAGCTAAGGCTCTCTTGTGACACAGCAGGCTCCCATGCAACCAATTGTCCATTGTGACAATGCAGATCCCAGGAGACCATGGTTACACTACGGAAGCTCATGGAACCAAGGGTCCATTGTGACAAAGCAAGGCCTTGTGGAACCAAGGAGAGCATCGTGACGTAATGGAACCTCGTGGAACCAAGGGTCCGTTGTTAGAGTCCAGAACCAAGGACAGCATTGTGACAGTCCAGAACCTCATGGGACCAAGATTCCCTTGTTACACAGTGGCACTTGATGGAACCAAGGAGCCACTGTAGCACAGCAAAGCTGCATGAAACCTATGGTCCGTAGCGATACTGCGGATCCAGGGAAACCATGGCGATACCACGGAACCTCATGGAACCAAGGGTCCAGTGTGACCCAGCAGAACCTCTTGGAATCAAGGCACCCATGTTACACTATGGAACCTCATGGAGCCAAGGGTCCGGTGTGCCGTTGCGGGGCCTCACTGGAGCAAAGGACATGGTTGATGGGACAGAAGCTCATGGAAACGATGGGATATTGGGACATTGCAGAGCCTCATGGAACCAAGGAGACCACTGTGACACTGAGGAAGAATTATGGAAGCAAGCAGCCACTGTAGAACCAAGGAGAGCACTGTTGACAGTACAAAACCTCCTGGAACTGAGAGGCCATTGTTCTACAGCGAGGCCTCGGGGAACCAAGGGGCCATGGTGACACTGTGGGGCCTCATGAACCAAGTAGTCGTTGTGACACAGCGGGGCTGCTTGTAACCAATTGTCCATCGTGATACTGCAGATGCAAGAGACCGTGCTGACACTATGGCAGTTCATGGAACCGAGAGGCTGTTGTGACACACCAAGGCCTCGTGGCACCAAGGAGAGAGCATTGTGGCAGTGCAGAACTAAGGAGGCCATTTTGACAGTACAGACCCAAATGGAACCAAGGGTCCACTGTTATCCAGCAGGGCCTCGTGGAACCAAGGGGCCCTCGTGAAAGTGTGCAAGGGGCATAATGGAGTCAGGGACACCACTGATACTGAAATCTGCTGGATAGCAACTTTTGAACACAGTTTTGAGGATTTGAGAGCAGGTATTCTTTATTACACCATGGTGGTCACTTGGGCAATCCTTCATCTACTCGAGTGCACTGGCCACCAGGCAATCGGAGCTTTTATCACTCACACTGATGATGTATTCATTAGTTAACCCCACCTGGAATTTATTTGCCATAATTGCACCCCTTCTCACAAGTCCTTCTATGGTTCTTTGGAGTGTGTCTTCAACATGCACTGTCCTTTTTAGGTGACTGCTCTTTGATCCCCGCTTTTGAGGAAGGGCAATATTATTGTTGTGTATAACTTCTGCTTTTGTCAGCCTTGCAGAGCTGAGCTGACATTCTCCTTGCGTTTTGTGCACGCTCCGTTTGCCTCGGCTACATCCTTTGTGCGTTTCTCCAAGACTGTGCTCTTCTGTTCTCTGCCCTTGGTAAGTGTAAATGTTGTTCTGTTCTCCTGTCCTTGTCACAGTGCTCGCCCCACGAGGCGTGTCTGCAAGCCCCTCCAACCCATGGACTTGGGATGGGCAAGTGTTCCTGAGGGAACAGGGATGGGACAGCTGGGCTGGACTGGCCCAAGGGATGTTCCATTCCATGTCACACCACGATCAGCAATCAACTGGGAGAAGCAGGGGCATGGGGGATGGGGGGGGGGTGGGGGGGGTGGGGGTGTGTCACCATCTGCCAACACAGGCCGAGGATTGTTCGATCTCAGAGGTGCAAACAGGTAAATAGCGGGGGACAAATCAGTTTATTCAACAACAGCAATGCATTTTTATTGAATGCCAAACAATTCAGTTGCGCTAGAGGGGAGAGATATAGGAAACGGAGTATAGAGAGAGAAAAGGAGGGGAAGGGGGAAGTAGCTACCAACAGACGAGACCAAGGTCATGGTGGGCCAGCCAATGGAAGGGTGGTCATCCGTGGGGAGTACTCAGGGTCTTCTCCAGAGGATCGCTCTTTTATAGTCCTTTTCCAAAGCGAGTGGCTTGTGGCCAAGAGGCGGGGAGATTTATGGAGCATTGTGTGGTGCTCCAAGAGACAGGTGCGGTCGTGCAGTACATGCAGGCTTCAGCTGGTACCATGACAGCACAGTCCAGTGAGCACAACACACCTGCAAAGAGTCCCTTGGCAAGCACCCACCTCAAGCAGGCCAGAAAACCATTGTCCAGAGTCAACCTGGGCGGGGGTCCTTGAGGTCTTCTTGAGAGGGTCATGAGGCAAAAATGAGGGAAACTTCACACCGACCCTTAGAGTGGTAGATGAGAGGCAGCCCTCAGGAAACGGTGGCCACCCAGAGCTGTTACTCCTAGCAGATTTTGGCTGGGAGCAAGCCTTGTATGTAGTGCTTTTTCAGGGGGAATATCAGTTTCAGCCGTGGGAACCTGCAAAAGGGGCTGGTACTTTTCCATAGGAAGGAAAGCACAGAGCCTTAGTGCTCCAGGAGCTGATGAGAGGCAGTCCTCAACATTCCAGGATCAGCCAGTCTTGCCAGGTGGCCCCCGGGAGGCCCAGCCAGCCAGACCTGTTCCATGTTGCCTTGGTTCCATGGGGCCTCACAGTGTCACAATGTTCTCCTTGATTCCAGGAGTCCCTGTAGTGTCCCGATATTCTCCTTGTCACAATATTCTCCCTGCTTCTGTAGTGTAAACAATGGCCCCTTGCTTCCCTAAGGTCCTGCAGAGTCACCACGGCCCCTGGGCTCCATGTGGCCCTGCTGTGTAACAAAGGCTCCTTGGTTCTCTGGGCCGCACAGCTTCATCACTGACCCTTGGTTCCATTGGGGTCCTGAGTCTCACAAAGGTGCCCCTGATTGCATGAGGCACCAGAGTGTCAAAATGGTCTCTTTGGTTCCATGAGGTTCCGCAGTGTCCCCATGGTCGCTGTCAGAGGCTGGATGACATCAATGTCCCCAGACCCGTCGGGATGCTCGGAATGCCCGAGTGGGGCCGGGGCTGGGACAGACCTTGGAATGAGGTGGGACAGAGCCCCGTCCCCAGCCATGGCCTGGCAGATCTGCCAATCACACAGCAGGGGCAGAGCAAACCCAGCTGTGACTGCCTGAGCCGTCAATCAATCACACAGCAGGGGCAGCGCCCAGCCAGCTCTGATTGGCTGAGCCGTCAATCAATCACACAGCAGGGGCAGCGCCCAGCCAGCTCTGATTGGTTGAGCCGTCAATCAATCACACAGCAGGGTCACCGCCCAGCCAGCTCTGATTGGCTGAGCCGTCAATCAAGCACACAGCAGGGGCAGCGCCCACCCAGCTCTGATTGGCTGAGCCGTCAATCAATCCCACACAAAGGCAATGAAACACAGCAGTGCGTGGGAAGAAAGCAGATGTCCCTGAAAAGAGGAGAGCTTAGAAAACGCTAGGGAATTTAAAAAATCGGGCATGACGTCAAGCCCTGGTCTGAATCCTGAAATCTCCTGGGTCTGTGTCTCAGCCACACTGGAAGCCTAGCAGCTGGTAGCTCTCTGCATATCTATCTGGAGATCTTCTGTCTTTCTGTCTCTTTTTTCTCTTTTAACCTTCTTATCCTCTTTTACTGGAATGTTTTTGGGTAGTTTAACATCTTTATGCCTAAAGGTTTCCATCTTACATGGGCCGAGTTAATGATGTTCCTGCTACGCTAAGTGATGCACGTTGAATTGGATGTTGTATGAAATCATTTGCCAAAGGAGCTCGGTTTTCTGTATTTTTCCAGTACACTTTTGTGTCGTTTTGACCTCTTGAGAATATCTGGCTGGGGTTTCTACTCTGCACCAAACTCGAGGAAAGGAGCCTTTGCTCACCCTCAGCATTTCAGTGTTCTGCGGTGTTACAGGCGCGCAGGCTCAGCACGGCCTCTTGTTTCCATGAGGCCCCGCTGTGTCACACTGGCCCTTGGTTCCATGAGCATCTGGAGTGTCACACAGCTTGATGACATTTGTCCTTGCTGCCTCTCCCATCCCAGTGCTCCAGGAATAGCCCCGAGCCACCTGTGAGGGACAGGCCCTGCTGGCCCAGGCCTGGGCTCAGGCCTTGGCCTTTCTGCTTCCTCCAACCAGCCCAGGCCTTGCTCAGCATTGCAGTTCCCTGCTCACAGCCTCGGGCTCCTGCAATCCTGGCCTCAAGGATCTGCTCTCACCACTCCCTGGGGAGCCTTTGGCAGTCCCTGCCCTCAGTGGGGCCAGTGATGCTCCAAGGGACTTGGAGTTTTGCTTCTGACTCCTTGAGCAGCTTCTTCAACGTTCTCTCAGTGCCTGGGGCTCCTGGACTCAGCCCCAAATCCACCGTTGGGGATCATTAAAATACAGAAAACCCTCAGGAGCTCTTTGTCTTCTTTCCAATGTCTTCCAGTCTCCAGGCCTTGTGCAGCTGCTTGGAGTCACTTTGGAGTTCTCTTAAGGAGGAAGATTTCAAGGTACAGCTCATGATTTTCAGTTTTATAAAAGGGAGTAATTTTTCTTTTTCAGTTCCAAGAAGAAGCAACTTAGGCATTCCCCAGGTGATCTTGATGCTGAATGTCTCCTTAGGAGGTGTGGGCCCACTGAAGAATGAGCCCCTTGCCAGGCTGACCCTGTTTGGACAAGCTGCTCCCCAAGCCCAGCCTGGGGACATGTCTGACATGGCCCAGCTGGGACTGACATGCCTGGCCCTGCACCAGAAGCCCTTCCCCCTGAACTCTGCAGCTGGCTGTCCCTGCCCACTGCACCATGTCCCACGTGCTCTCCTCAGGGCTCTGCCTGCATCCAGGCCCAGGACAAGTATTCCTGTTTGTGAGGAAAGAAGGGAAAAGCCTGAGCAGGTTTTCCTAAACGACAAACCCCCACTGTAGAAGCACATGCTGAGTACAGGCTGCCTGGAACCTGGAATGATGACACCTTTCTACTAGGGACAGTGGGACCAGAAATGATGTCTGGATGCAGAATTCTCGGAGTCTTGCAGCTGAATTCTCTGTCCTTGTCCTTTCCCTGCATCTCTGTTGCAGATGGAAGCTGCTGGTGCCTTTCTCAGCTGTGACCTGTCTTTTGAATGCAGACAGATGTTCCCAGGTGTGTTAAGCAGGTGCTGCTCAATGTTTATGCAAAGCTTTGGTGTGCTCATGGAACCAAGGGGACCCTTGTGACACAGCGGGGGCTGATGGAACCAAGGAGACAGTTGTGACAGTTCAGAGCCTCACAGAAACAAGGCTCCATTGTGACACTGAAGGCAATTACGGAATCCACATCACTGTGACACAGCCAGGCCACATGGAACCAATGGTCCCTGATGACAATGCAGGTCCAAGGAGACCATGGTGACACTATGGGACCGCATGGATCCAAGGGGCCACTGTGACACTGAAGAACTTCATGGAAGCCAGGGTGCAGTGTGACACAGCGGTGCCTGATTGGAACAAAGGAACCACTGTTGACAGCCCAGAAACTCCTGGAACCAAGGGGCTGTGGTGACACAGCAGGGCCACATGGAACCAAGGAGACCTGTGACATTTAGGAACCTCATGGAACCAAGAGTCCACTATGACACTGCAGAAACAAGGAGACCATTGGGACGTTGTGGAAGCTCACAGAACCAAGCAGCCCTCGAGACACTCCAGGGCCTCGTTGAAGCAGGGAGACCACTGTGACAGTCCAGAACCTCATGGAGCTAAGGCTCTCTTGTGACACAGCAGGCTCCCATGCAACCAATTGTCCATTGTGACAATGCAGATCCCAGGAGACCATGGTTCCACTACGGAAGCTCATGGAACCAAGGGTCCATTGTGACAAAGCAAGGCCTTGTGGAACCAAGGAGAGCATTGTGACGTAATGGAACCTCGTGGAACCAAGGGTCCGTTGTTAGAGTCCAGAACCAAGGACACCATTGTGACAGTCCAGAACCTCATGGGACCAAGATTCCCTTGTTACACAGTGGCACTTGATGGAACCAAGGAGCCACTGTAGCACAGCAAAGCTGCATGAAACCTATGGTCCGTAGCGATACTGCGGATCCAGGGAAACCATGGCGATACCACGGAACCTCATGGAACCAAGGGTCCAGTGTGACCCAGCAGAACCTCTTGGAATCAAGGCACCCATGTTACACTATGGAACCTCATGGAGCCAAGGGTCCGGTGTGCCGTTGCGGGGCCTCACTGGAGCAAAGGACATGGTTGATGGGACAGAAGCTCATGGAAACGATGGGATATTGGGACATTGCAGAGCCTCATGGAACCAAGGAGACCACTGTGACACTGAGGAAGAATTATGGAAGCAAGCAGCCACTGTAGAACCAAGGAGAGCACTGTTGACAGTACAAAACCTCCTGGAACTGAGAGGCCATTGTTCTACAGCGAGGCCTCGGGGAACCAAGGGGCCATGGTGACACTGTGGGGCCTCATGAACCAAGTAGTCGTTGTGACACAGCGGGGCTGCTTGTAACCAATTGTCCATCGTGATACTGCAGATGCAAGAGACCGTGCTGACACTATGGCAGTTCATGGAACCGAGAGGCTGTTGTGACACACCAAGGCCTCGTGGCACCAAGGAGAGAGCATTGTGGCAGTGCAGAACTAAGGAGGCCATTTTGACAGTACAGACCCAAATGGAACCAAGGGTCCACTGTTATCCAGCAGGGCCTCGTGGAACCAAGGGGCCCTCGTGAAAGTGTGCAAGGGGCATAATGGAGTCAGGGACACCACTGATACTGAAATCTGCTGGATAGCAACTTTTGAACACAGTTTTGAGGATTTGAGAGCAGGTATTCTTTATTACACCATGGTGGTCACTTGGGCAATCCTTCATCTACTCGAGTGCACTGGCCACCAGGCAATCGGAGCTTTTATCACTCACACTGATGATGTATTCATTAGTTAACCCCACCTGGAATTTATTTGCCATAATTGCACCCCTTCTCACAAGTCCTTCTATGGTTCTTTGGAGTGTGTCTTCAACATGCACTGTCCTTTTTAGGTGACTGCTCTTTGATCCCCGCTTTTGAGGAAGGGCAATATTATTGTTGTGTATAACTTCTGCTTTTGTCAGCCTTGCAGAGCTGAGCTGACATTCTCCTTGCGTTTTGTGCACGCTCCGTTTGCCTCGGCTACATCCTTTGTGCGTTTCTCCAAGACTGTGCTCTTCTGTTCTCTGCCCTTGGTAAGTGTAAATGTTGTTCTGTTCTCCTGTCCTTGTCACAGTGCTCGCCCCACGAGGCGTGTCTGCAAGCCCCTCCAACCCATGGACTTGGGATGGGCAAGTGTTCCTGAGGGAACAGGGATGGGACAGCTGGGCTGGACTGGCCCAAGGGATGTTCCATTCCATGTCACACCACGATCAGCAATCAACTGGGAGAAGCAGGGGCATGGGGGATGGGGGGGGGGGGGGGGGGGGGGGTGTGTCACCATCTGCCAACACAGGCCGAGGATTGTTCGATCTCAGAGGTGCAAACAGGTAAATAGCGGGGGACAAATCAGTTTATTCAACAACAGCAATGCATTTTTATTGAATGCCAAACAATTCAGTTGCGCTAGAGGGGAGAGATATAGGAAACGGAGTATAGAGAGAGAAAAGGAGGGGAAGGGGGAAGTAGCTACCAACAGACGAGACCAAGGTCATGGTGGGCCAGCCAATGGAAGGGTGGTCATCCGTGGGGAGTACTCAGGGTCTTCTCCAGAGGATCGCTCTTTTATAGTCCTTTTCCAAAGCGAGTGGCTTGTGGCCAAGAGGCGGGGAGATTTATGGAGCATTGTGTGGTGCTCCAAGAGACAGGTGCGGTCGTGCAGTACATGCAGGCTTCAGCTGGTACCATGACAGCACAGTCCAGTGAGCACAACACACCTGCAAAGAGTCCCTTGGCAAGCACCCACCTCAAGCAGGCCAGAAAACCATTGTCCAGAGTCAACCTGGGCGGGGGTCCTTGAGGTCTTCTTGAGAGGGTCATGAGGCAAAAATGAGGGAAACTTCACACCGACCCTTAGAGTGGTAGATGAGAGGCAGCCCTCAGGAAACGGTGGCCACCCAGAGCTGTTACTCCTAGCAGATTTTGGCTGGGAGCAAGCCTTGTATGTAGTGCTTTTTCAGGGGGAATATCAGTTTCAGCCGTGGGAACCTGCAAAAGGGGCTGGTACTTTTCCATAGGAAGGAAAGCACAGAGCCTTAGTGCTCCAGGAGCTGATGAGAGGCAGTCCTCAACATTCCAGGATCAGCCAGTCTTGCCAGGTGGCCCCCGGGAGGCCCAGCCAGCCAGACCTGTTCCATGTTGCCTTGGTTCCATGGGGCCTCACAGTGTCACAATGTTCTCCTTGATTCCAGGAGTCCCTGTAGTGTCCCGATATTCTCCTTGTCACAATATTCTCCCTGCTTCTGTAGTGTAAACAATGGCCCCTTGCTTCCCTAAGGTCCTGCAGAGTCACCACGGCCCCTGGGCTCCATGTGGCCCTGCTGTGTAACAAAGGCTCCTTGGTTCTCTGGGCCGCACAGCTTCATCACTGACCCTTGGTTCCATTGGGGTCCTGAGTCTCACAAAGGTGCCCCTGATTGCATGAGGCACCAGAGTGTCAAAATGGTCTCTTTGGTTCCATGAGGTTCCGCAGTGTCCCCATGGTCGCTGTCAGAGGCTGGATGACATCAATGTCCCCAGACCCGTCGGGATGCTCGGAATGCCCGAGTGGGGCCGGGGCTGGGACAGACCTTGGAATGAGGTGGGACAGAGCCCCGTCCCCAGCCATGGCCTGGCAGATCTGCCAATCACACAGCAGGGGCAGAGCAAACCCAGCTGTGACTGCCTGAGCCGTCAATCAATCACACAGCAGGGGCAGCGCCCAGCCAGCTCTGATTGGCTGAGCCGTCAATCAATCACACAGCAGGGGCAGCGCCCAGCCAGCTCTGATTGGTTGAGCCGTCAATCAATCACACAGCAGGGGCCGCGCCCACCCAGCTCTGATTGGCTGAGCCGTCAATCAAGCACACAGCAGGGGCAGCGCCCACCCAGCTCTGATTGGCTGAGCCGTCAATCAATCCCACACAAAGGCAATGAAACACAGCAGTGCGTGGGAAGAAAGCAGATGTCCCTGAAAAGAGGAGAGCTTAGAAAACGCTAGGGAATTTAAAAAATCGGGCATGACGTCAAGCCCTGGTCTGAATCCTGAAATCTCCTGGGTCTGTGTCTCAGCCACACTGGAAGCCTAGCAGCTGGTAGCTCTCTGCATATCTATCTGGAGATCTTCTGTCTTTCTGTCTCTTTTTTCTCTTTTAACCTTCTTATCCTCTTTTACTGGAATGTTTTTGGGTAGTTTAACATTTTTATGCCTAAAGGTTTCCATCTTACATGGGCCGAGTTAATGATGTTCCTGCTACGCTAAGTGATGCACGTTGAATTGGATGTTGTATGAAATCATTTGCCAAAGGAGCTCGGTTTTCTGTATTTTTCCAGTACACTTTTGTGTCGTTTTGACCTCTTGAGAATATCTGGCTGGGGTTTCTACTCTGCACCAAACTCGAGGAAAGGAGCCTTTGCTCACCCTCAGCATTTCAGTGTTCTGGGGTGTTACAGGCGCGCAGGCTCAGCACGGCCTCTTGTTTCCATGAGGCCCCGCTGTGTCACACTGGCCCTTGGTTCCATGAGCATCTGGAGTGTCACACAGCTTGATGACATTTGTCCTTGCTGCCTCTCCCATCCCAGTGCTCCAGGAATAGCCCCGAGCCACCTGTGAGGGACAGGCCCTGCTGGCCCAGGCCTGGGCTCAGGCCTTGGCCTTTCTGCTTCCTCCAACCAGCCCAGGCCTTGCTCAGCATTGCAGTTCCCTGCTCACAGCCTCGGGCTCCTGCAATCCTGGCCTCAAGGATCTGCTCTCACCACTCCCTGGGGAGCCTTTGGCAGTCCCTGCCCTCAGTGGGGCCAGTGATGCTCCAAGGGACTTGGAGTTTTGCTTCTGACTCCTTGAGCAGCTTCTTCAACCTTCTCTCAGTGCCTGGGGCTCCTGGACTCAGCCCCAAATCCACCGTTGGGGATCATTAAAATACAGAAAACCCTCAGGAGCTCTTTGTCTTCTTTCCAATGTCTTCCAGTCTCCAGGCCTTGTGCAGCTGCTTGGAGTCACTTTGGAGTTCTCTTAAGGAGGAAGATTTCAAGGTACAGCTCATGATTTTCAGTTTTATAAAAGGGAGTAATTTTTCTTTTTCAGTTCAAAGAAGAAGCAACTTAGGCATTCCCCAGGTGATCTTGATGCTGAATGTCTCCTTAGGAGGTGTGGGCCCACTGAAGAATGAGCCCCTTGCCAGGCTGACCCTGTTTGGACAAGCTGCTCCCCAAGCCCAGCCTGGGGACATGTCTGACATGGCCCAGCTGGGACTGACATGCCTGGCCCTGCACCAGAAGCCCTTCCCCCTGAACTCTGCAGCTGGCTGTCCCTGCCCACTGCACCATGTCCCACGTGCTCTCCTCAGGGCTCTGCCTGCATCCAGGCCCAGGACAAGTATTCCTGTTTGTGAGGAAAGAAGGGAAAAGCCTGAGCAGGTTTTCCTAAACGACAAACCCCCACTGTAGAAGCACATGCTGAGTACAGGCTGCCTGGAACCTGGAATGATGACACCTTTCTACTAGGGACAGTGGGACCAGAAATGATGTCTGGATGCAGAATTCTCGGAGTCTTGCAGCTGAATTCTCTGTCCTTGTCCTTTCCCTGCATCTCTGTTGCAGATGGAAGCTGCTGG
This sequence comes from Sturnus vulgaris, assembly GCF_052056855.1. Classification (NCBI taxonomy): domain Eukaryota; kingdom Metazoa; phylum Chordata; class Aves; order Passeriformes; family Sturnidae; genus Sturnus; species Sturnus vulgaris. The sequence continues at coordinate 2,627,364 of NC_142272.1, forward strand.
TGCCTTTCTCAGCTGTGACCTGTCTTTTGAATGCAGACAGATGTTCCCAGGTGTGTTAAGCAGGTGCTGCTCAATGTTTATGCAAAGCTTTGGTGTGCTCATGGAACCAAGGGGACCCTTGTGACACAGCGGGGGCTGATGGAACCAAGGAGACAGTTGTGACAGTTCAGAGCCTCACAGAAACAAGGCTCCATTGTGACACTGAAGGCAATTACGGAATCCACATCACTGTGACACAGCCAGGCCACATGGAACCAATGGTCCCTGATGACAATGCAGGTCCAAGGAGACCATGGTGACACTATGGGACCGCATGGATCCAAGGGGCCACTGTGACACTGAAGAACTTCATGGAAGCCAGGGTGCAGTGTGACACAGCGGTGCCTGATTGGAACAAAGGAACCACTGTTGACAGCCCAGAAACTCCTGGAACCAAGGGGCTGTGGTGACACAGCAGGGCCACATGGAACCAAGGAGACCTGTGACATTTAGGAACCTCATGGAACCAAGAGTCCACTATGACACTGCAGAAACAAGGAGACCATTGGGACGTTGTGGAAGCTCACAGAACCAAGCAGCCCTCGAGACACTCCAGGGCCTCGTTGAAGCAGGGAGACCACTGTGACAGTCCAGAACCTCATGGAGCTAAGGCTCTCTTGTGACACAGCAGGCTCCCATGCAACCAATTGTCCATTGTGACAATGCAGATCCCAGGAGACCATGGTTCCACTACGGAAGCTCATGGAACCAAGGGTCCATTGTGACAAAGCAAGGCCTTGTGGAACCAAGGAGAGCATTGTGACGTAATGGAACCTCGTGGAACCAAGGGTCCGTTGTTAGAGTCCAGAACCAAGGACACCATTGTGACAGTCCAGAACCTCATGGGACCAAGATTCCCTTGTTACACAGTGGCACTTGATGGAACCAAGGAGCCACTGTAGCACAGCAAAGCTGCATGAAACCTATGGTCCGTAGCGATACTGCGGATCCAGGGAAACCATGGCGATACCACGGAACCTCATGGAACCAAGGGTCCAGTGTGACCCAGCAGAACCTCTTGGAATCAAGGCACCCATGTTACACTATGGAACCTCATGGAGCCAAGGGTCCGGTGTGCCGTTGCGGGGCCTCACTGGAGCAAAGGACATGGTTGATGGGACAGAAGCTCATGGAAACGATGGGATATTGGGACATTGCAGAGCCTCATGGAACCAAGGAGACCACTGTGACACTGAGGAAGAATTATGGAAGCAAGCAGCCACTGTAGAACCAAGGAGAGCACTGTTGACAGTACAAAACCTCCTGGAACTGAGAGGCCATTGTTCTACAGCGAGGCCTCGGGGAACCAAGGGGCCATGGTGACACTGTGGGGCCTCATGAACCAAGTAGTCGTTGTGACACAGCGGGGCTGCTTGTAACCAATTGTCCATCGTGATACTGCAGATGCAAGAGACCGTGCTGACACTATGGCAGTTCATGGAACCGAGAGGCTGTTGTGACACACCAAGGCCTCGTGGCACCAAGGAGAGAGCATTGTGGCAGTGCAGAACTAAGGAGGCCATTTTGACAGTACAGACCCAAATGGAACCAAGGGTCCACTGTTATCCAGCAGGGCCTCGTGGAACCAAGGGGCCCTCGTGAAAGTGTGCAAGGGGCATAATGGAGTCAGGGACACCACTGATACTGAAATCTGCTGGATAGCAACTTTTGAACACAGTTTTGAGGATTTGAGAGCAGGTATTCTTTATTACACCATGGTGGTCACTTGGGCAATCCTTCATCTACTCGAGTGCACTGGCCACCAGGCAATCGGAGCTTTTATCACTCACACTGATGATGTATTCATTAGTTAACCCCACCTGGAATTTATTTGCCATAATTGCACCCCTTCTCACAAGTCCTTCTATGGTTCTTTGGAGTGTGTCTTCAACATGCACTGTCCTTTTTAGGTGACTGCTCTTTGATCCCCGCTTTTGAGGAAGGGCAATATTATTGTTGTGTATAACTTCTGCTTTTGTCAGCCTTGCAGAGCTGAGCTGACATTCTCCTTGCGTTTTGTGCACGCTCCGTTTGCCTCGGCTACATCCTTTGTGCGTTTCTCCAAGACTGTGCTCTTCTGTTCTCTGCCCTTGGTAAGTGTAAATGTTGTTCTGTTCTCCTGTCCTTGTCACAGTGCTCGCCCCACGAGGCGTGTCTGCAAGCCCCTCCAACCCATGGACTTGGGATGGGCAAGTGTTCCTGAGGGAACAGGGATGGGACAGCTGGGCTGGACTGGCCCAAGGGATGTTCCATTCCATGTCACACCACGATCAGCAATCAACTGGGAGAAGCAGGGGCATGGGGGATGGGGGGGGGGGGGGGGGGGGGGGGTGTGTCACCATCTGCCAACACAGGCCGAGGATTGTTCGATCTCAGAGGTGCAAACAGGTAAATAGCGGGGGACAAATCAGTTTATTCAACAACAGCAATGCATTTTTATTGAATGCCAAACAATTCAGTTGCGCTAGAGGGGAGAGATATAGGAAACGGAGTATAGAGAGAGAAAAGGAGGGGAAGGGGGAAGTAGCTACCAACAGACGAGACCAAGGTCATGGTGGGCCAGCCAATGGAAGGGTGGTCATCCGTGGGGAGTACTCAGGGTCTTCTCCAGAGGATCGCTCTTTTATAGTCCTTTTCCAAAGCGAGTGGCTTGTGGCCAAGAGGCGGGGAGATTTATGGAGCATTGTGTGGTGCTCCAAGAGACAGGTGCGGTCGTGCAGTACATGCAGGCTTCAGCTGGTACCATGACAGCACAGTCCAGTGAGCACAACACACCTGCAAAGAGTCCCTTGGCAAGCACCCACCTCAAGCAGGCCAGAAAACCATTGTCCAGAGTCAACCTGGGCGGGGGTCCTTGAGGTCTTCTTGAGAGGGTCATGAGGCAAAAATGAGGGAAACTTCACACCGACCCTTAGAGTGGTAGATGAGAGGCAGCCCTCAGGAAACGGTGGCCACCCAGAGCTGTTACTCCTAGCAGATTTTGGCTGGGAGCAAGCCTTGTATGTAGTGCTTTTTCAGGGGGAATATCAGTTTCAGCCGTGGGAACCTGCAAAAGGGGCTGGTACTTTTCCATAGGAAGGAAAGCACAGAGCCTTAGTGCTCCAGGAGCTGATGAGAGGCAGTCCTCAACATTCCAGGATCAGCCAGTCTTGCCAGGTGGCCCCCGGGAGGCCCAGCCAGCCAGACCTGTTCCATGTTGCCTTGGTTCCATGGGGCCTCACAGTGTCACAATGTTCTCCTTGATTCCAGGAGTCCCTGTAGTGTCCCGATATTCTCCTTGTCACAATATTCTCCCTGCTTCTGTAGTGTAAACAATGGCCCCTTGCTTCCCTAAGGTCCTGCAGAGTCACCACGGCCCCTGGGCTCCATGTGGCCCTGCTGTGTAACAAAGGCTCCTTGGTTCTCTGGGCCGCACAGCTTCATCACTGACCCTTGGTTCCATTGGGGTCCTGAGTCTCACAAAGGTGCCCCTGATTGCATGAGGCACCAGAGTGTCAAAATGGTCTCTTTGGTTCCATGAGGTTCCGCAGTGTCCCCATGGTCGCTGTCAGAGGCTGGATGACATCAATGTCCCCAGACCCGTCGGGATGCTCGGAATGCCCGAGTGGGGCCGGGGCTGGGACAGACCTTGGAATGAGGTGGGACAGAGCCCCGTCCCCAGCCATGGCCTGGCAGATCTGCCAATCACACAGCAGGGGCAGAGCAAACCCAGCTGTGACTGCCTGAGCCGTCAATCAATCACACAGCAGGGGCAGCGCCCAGCCAGCTCTGATTGGCTGAGCCGTCAATCAATCACACAGCAGGGGCAGCGCCCAGCCAGCTCTGATTGGTTGAGCCGTCAATCAATCACACAGCAGGGGCCGCGCCCACCCAGCTCTGATTGGCTGAGCCGTCAATCAAGCACACAGCAGGGGCAGCGCCCACCCAGCTCTGATTGGCTGAGCCGTCAATCAATCCCACACAAAGGCAATGAAACACAGCAGTGCGTGGGAAGAAAGCAGATGTCCCTGAAAAGAGGAGAGCTTAGAAAACGCTAGGGAATTTAAAAAATCGGGCATGACGTCAAGCCCTGGTCTGAATCCTGAAATCTCCTGGGTCTGTGTCTCAGCCACACTGGAAGCCTAGCAGCTGGTAGCTCTCTGCATATCTATCTGGAGATCTTCTGTCTTTCTGTCTCTTTTTTCTCTTTTAACCTTCTTATCCTCTTTTACTGGAATGTTTTTGGGTAGTTTAACATTTTTATGCCTAAAGGTTTCCATCTTACATGGGCCGAGTTAATGATGTTCCTGCTACGCTAAGTGATGCACGTTGAATTGGATGTTGTATGAAATCATTTGCCAAAGGAGCTCGGTTTTCTGTATTTTTCCAGTACACTTTTGTGTCGTTTTGACCTCTTGAGAATATCTGGCTGGGGTTTCTACTCTGCACCAAACTCGAGGAAAGGAGCCTTTGCTCACCCTCAGCATTTCAGTGTTCTGGGGTGTTACAGGCGCGCAGGCTCAGCACGGCCTCTTGTTTCCATGAGGCCCCGCTGTGTCACACTGGCCCTTGGTTCCATGAGCATCTGGAGTGTCACACAGCTTGATGACATTTGTCCTTGCTGCCTCTCCCATCCCAGTGCTCCAGGAATAGCCCCGAGCCACCTGTGAGGGACAGGCCCTGCTGGCCCAGGCCTGGGCTCAGGCCTTGGCCTTTCTGCTTCCTCCAACCAGCCCAGGCCTTGCTCAGCATTGCAGTTCCCTGCTCACAGCCTCGGGCTCCTGCAATCCTGGCCTCAAGGATCTGCTCTCACCACTCCCTGGGGAGCCTTTGGCAGTCCCTGCCCTCAGTGGGGCCAGTGATGCTCCAAGGGACTTGGAGTTTTGCTTCTGACTCCTTGAGCAGCTTCTTCAACCTTCTCTCAGTGCCTGGGGCTCCTGGACTCAGCCCCAAATCCACCGTTGGGGATCATTAAAATACAGAAAACCCTCAGGAGCTCTTTGTCTTCTTTCCAATGTCTTCCAGTCTCCAGGCCTTGTGCAGCTGCTTGGAGTCACTTTGGAGTTCTCTTAAGGAGGAAGATTTCAAGGTACAGCTCATGATTTTCAGTTTTATAAAAGGGAGTAATTTTTCTTTTTCAGTTCAAAGAAGAAGCAACTTAGGCATTCCCCAGGTGATCTTGATGCTGAATGTCTCCTTAGGAGGTGTGGGCCCACTGAAGAATGAGCCCCTTGCCAGGCTGACCCTGTTTGGACAAGCTGCTCCCCAAGCCCAGCCTGGGGACATGTCTGACATGGCCCAGCTGGGACTGACATGCCTGGCCCTGCACCAGAAGCCCTTCCCCCTGAACTCTGCAGCTGGCTGTCCCTGCCCACTGCACCATGTCCCACGTGCTCTCCTCAGGGCTCTGCCTGCATCCAGGCCCAGGACAAGTATTCCTGTTTGTGAGGAAAGAAGGGAAAAGCCTGAGCAGGTTTTCCTAAACGACAAACCCCCACTGTAGAAGCACATGCTGAGTACAGGCTGCCTGGAACCTGGAATGATGACACCTTTCTACTAGGGACAGTGGGACCAGAAATGATGTCTGGATGCAGAATTCTCGGAGTCTTGCAGCTGAATTCTCTGTCCTTGTCCTTTCCCTGCATCTCTGTTGCAGATGGAAGCTGCTGGTGCCTTTCTCAGCTGTGACCTGTCTTTTGAATGCAGACAGATGTTCCCAGGTGTGTTAAGCAGGTGCTGCTCAATGTTTATGCAAAGCTTTGGTGTGCTCATGGAACCAAGGGGACCCTTGTGACACAGCGGGGGCTGATGGAACCAAGGAGACAGTTGTGACAGTTCAGAGCCTCACAGAAACAAGGCTCCATTGTGACACTGAAGGCAATTACGGAATCCACATCACTGTGACACAGCCAGGCCACATGGAACCAATGGTCCCTGATGACAATGCAGGTCCAAGGAGACCATGGTGACACTATGGGACCGCATGGATCCAAGGGGCCACTGTGACACTGAAGAACTTCATGGAAGCCAGGGTGCAGTGTGACACAGCGGTGCCTGATTGGAACAAAGGAACCACTGTTGACAGCCCAGAAACTCCTGGAACCAAGGGGCTGTGGTGACACAGCAGGGCCACATGGAACCAAGGAGACCTGTGACATTTAGGAACCTCATGGAACCAAGAGTCCACTATGACACTGCAGAAACAAGGAGACCATTGGGACGTTGTGGAAGCTCACAGAACCAAGCAGCCCTCGAGACACTCCAGGGCCTCGTTGAAGCAGGGAGACCACTGTGACAGTCCAGAACCTCATGGAGCTAAGGCTCTCTTGTGACACAGCAGGCTCCCATGCAACCAATTGTCCATTGTGACAATGCAGATCCCAGGAGACCATGGTTACACTACGGAAGCTCATGGAACCAAGGGTCCATTGTGACAAAGCAAGGCCTTGTGGAACCAAGGAGAGCATCGTGACGTAATGGAACCTCGTGGAACCAAGGGTCCGTTGTTAGAGTCCAGAACCAAGGACACCATTGTGACAGTCCAGAACCTCATGGGACCAAGATTCCCTTGTTACACAGTGGCACTTGATGGAACCAAGGAGCCACTGTAGCACAGCAAAGCTGCATGAAACCTATGGTCCGTAGCGATACTGCGGATCCAGGGAAACCATGGCGATACCACGGAACCTCATGGAACCAAGGGTCCAGTGTGACCCAGCAGAACCTCTTGGAATCAAGGCACCCATGTTACACTATGGAACCTCATGGAGCCAAGGGTCCGGTGTGCCGTTGCGGGGCCTCACTGGAGCAAAGGACATGGTTGATGGGACAGAAGCTCATGGAAACGATGGGATATTGGGACATTGCAGAGCCTCATGGAACCAAGGAGACCACTGTGACACTGAGGAAGAATTATGGAAGCAAGCAGCCACTGTAGAACCAAGGAGAGCACTGTTGACAGTACAAAACCTCCTGGAACTGAGAGGCCATTGTTCTACAGCGAGGCCTCGGGGAACCAAGGGGCCATGGTGACACTGTGGGGCCTCATGAACCAAGTAGTCGTTGTGACACAGCGGGGCTGCTTGTAACCAATTGTCCATCGTGATACTGCAGATGCAAGAGACCGTGCTGACACTATGGCAGTTCATGGAACCGAGAGGCTGTTGTGACACACCAAGGCCTCGTGGCACCAAGGAGAGAGCATTGTGGCAGTGCAGAACTAAGGAGGCCATTTTGACAGTACAGACCCAAATGGAACCAAGGGTCCACTGTTATCCAGCAGGGCCTCGTGGAACCAAGGGGCCCTCGTGAAAGTGTGCAAGGGGCATAATGGAGTCAGGGACACCACTGATACTGAAATCTGCTGGATAGCAACTTTTGAACACAGTTTTGAGGATTTGAGAGCAGGTATTCTTTATTACACCATGGTGGTCACTTGGGCAATCCTTCATCTACTCGAGTGCACTGGCCACCAGGCAATCGGAGCTTTTATCACTCACACTGATGATGTATTCATTAGTTAACCCCACCTGGAATTTATTTGCCATAATTGCACCCCTTCTCACAAGTCCTTCTATGGTTCTTTGGAGTGTGTCTTCAACATGCACTGTCCTTTTTAGGTGACTGCTCTTTGATCCCCGCTTTTGAGGAAGGGCAATATTATTGTTGTGTATAACTTCTGCTTTTGTCAGCCTTGCAGAGCTGAGCTGACATTCTCCTTGCGTTTTGTGCACGCTCCGTTTGCCTCGGCTACATCCTTTGTGCGTTTCTCCAAGACTGTGCTCTTCTGTTCTCTGCCCTTGGTAAGTGTAAATGTTGTTCTGTTCTCCTGTCCTTGTCACAGTGCTCGCCCCACGAGGCGTGTCTGCAAGCCCCTCCAACCCATGGACTTGGGATGGGCAAGTGTTCCTGAGGGAACAGGGATGGGACAGCTGGGCTGGACTGGCCCAAGGGATGTTCCATTCCATGTCACACCACGATCAGCAATCAACTGGGAGAAGCAGGGGCATGGGGGATGGGGGGGGGGGGTGGGGGGGGTGGGGGTGTGTCACCATCTGCCAACACAGGCCGAGGATTGTTCGATCTCAGAGGTGCAAACAGGTAAATAGCGGGGGACAAATCAGTTTATTCAACAACAGCAATGCATTTTTATTGAATGCCAAACAATTCAGTTGCGCTAGAGGGGAGAGATATAGGAAACGGAGTATAGAGAGAGAAAAGGAGGGGAAGGGGGAAGTAGCTACCAACAGACGAGACCAAGGTCATGGTGGGCCAGCCAATGGAAGGGTGGTCATCCGTGGGGAGTACTCAGGGTCTTCTCCAGAGGATCGCTCTTTTATAGTCCTTTTCCAAAGCGAGTGGCTTGTGGCCAAGAGGCGGGGAGATTTATGGAGCATTGTGTGGTGCTCCAAGAGACAGGTGCGGTCGTGCAGTACATGCAGGCTTCAGCTGGTACCATGACAGCACAGTCCAGTGAGCACAACACACCTGCAAAGAGTCCCTTGGCAAGCACCCACCTCAAGCAGGCCAGAAAACCATTGTCCAGAGTCAACCTGGGCGGGGGTCCTTGAGGTCTTCTTGAGAGGGTCATGAGGCAAAAATGAGGGAAACTTCACACCGACCCTTAGAGTGGTAGATGAGAGGCAGCCCTCAGGAAACGGTGGCCACCCAGAGCTGTTACTCCTAGCAGATTTTGGCTGGGAGCAAGCCTTGTATGTAGTGCTTTTTCAGGGGGAATATCAGTTTCAGCCGTGGGAACCTGCAAAAGGGGCTGGTACTTTTCCATAGGAAGGAAAGCACAGAGCCTTAGTGCTCCAGGAGCTGATGAGAGGCAGTCCTCAACATTCCAGGATCAGCCAGTCTTGCCAGGTGGCCCCCGGGAGGCCCAGCCAGCCAGACCTGTTCCATGTTGCCTTGGTTCCATGGGGCCTCACAGTGTCACAATGTTCTCCTTGATTCCAGGAGTCCCTGTAGTGTCCCGATATTCTCCTTGTCACAATATTCTCCCTGCTTCTGTAGTGTAAACAATGGCCCCTTGCTTCCCTAAGGTCCTGCAGAGTCACCACGGCCCCTGGGCTCCATGTGGCCCTGCTGTGTAACAAAGGCTCCTTGGTTCTCTGGGCCGCACAGCTTCATCACTGACCCTTGGTTCCATTGGGGTCCTGAGTCTCACAAAGGTGCCCCTGATTGCATGAGGCACCAGAGTGTCAAAATGGTCTCTTTGGTTCCATGAGGTTCCGCAGTGTCCCCATGGTCGCTGTCAGAGGCTGGATGACATCAATGTCCCCAGACCCGTCGGGATGCTCGGAATGCCCGAGTGGGGCCGGGGCTGGGACAGACCTTGGAATGAGGTGGGACAGAGCCCCGTCCCCAGCCATGGCCTGGCAGATCTGCCAATCACACAGCAGGGGCAGAGCAAACCCAGCTGTGACTGCCTGAGCCGTCAATCAATCACACAGCAGGGGCAGCGCCCAGCCAGCTCTGATTGGCTGAGCCGTCAATCAATCACACAGCAGGGGCAGCGCCCAGCCAGCTCTGATTGGTTGAGCCGTCAATCAATCACACAGCAGGGTCACCGCCCAGCCAGCTCTGATTGGCTGAGCCGTCAATCAAGCACACAGCAGGGGCAGCGCCCACCCAGCTCTGATTGGCTGAGCCGTCAATCAATCCCACACAAAGGCAATGAAACACAGCAGTGCGTGGTAAGAAAGCAGATGTCCCTGAAAAGAGGAGAGCTTAGAAAACGCTAGGGATTTAAAAAAATCGGGCATGACGTCAAGCCCTGGTCTGAATCCTGAAATCTCCTGGGTCTGTGTCTCAGCCACACTGGAAGCCTAGCAGCTGGTAGCTCTCTGCATATCTATCTGGAGATCTTCTGTCTTTCTGTCTCTTTTTTCTCTTTTAACCTTCTTATCCTCTTTTACTGGAATGTTTTTGGGTAGTTTAACATTTTTATGCCTAAAGGTTTCCATCTTACATGGGCCGAGTTAATGATGTTCCTGCTACGCTAAGTGATGCACGTTGAATTGGATGTTGTATGAAATCATTTGCCAAAGGAGCTCGGTTTTCTGTATTTTTCCAGTACACTTTTGTGTCGTTTTGACCTCTTGAGAATATCTGGCTGGGGTTTCTACTCTGCACCAAACTCGAGGAAAGGAGCCTTTGCTCACCCTCAGCATTTCAGTGTTCTGGGGTGTTACAGGCGCGCAGGCTCAGCACGGCCTCTTGTTTCCATGAGGCCCCGCTGTGTCACACTGGCCCTTGGTTCCATGAGCATCTGGAGTGTCACACAGCTTGATGACATTTGTCCTTGCTGCCTCTCCCATCCCAGTGCTCCAGGAATAGCCCCGAGCCACCTGTGAGGGACAGGCCCTGCTGGCCCAGGCCTGGGCTCAGGCCTTGGCCTTTCTGCTTCCTCCAACCAGCCCAGGCCTTGCTCAGCATTGCAGTTCCCTGCTCACAGCCTCGGGCTCCTGCAATCCTGGCCTCAAGGATCTGCTCTCACCACTCCCTGGGGAGCCTTTGGCAGTCCCTGCCCTCAGTGGGGCCAGTGATGCTCCAAGGGACTTGGAGTTTTGCTTCTGACTCCTTGAGCAGCTTCTTCAACCTTCTCTCAGTGCCTGGGGCTCCTGGACTCAGCCCCAAATCCACCGTTGGGGATCATTAAAATACAGAAAACCCTCAGGAGCTCTTTGTCTTCTTTCCAATGTCTTCCAGTCTCCAGGCCTTGTGCAGCTGCTTGGAGTCACTTTGGAGTTCTCTTAAGGAGGAAGATTTCAAGGTACAGCTCATGATTTTCAGTTTTATAAAAGGGAGTAATTTTTCTTTTTCAGTTCAAAGAAGAAGCAACTTAGGCATTCCCCAGGTGATCTTGATGCTGAATGTCTCCTTAGGAGGTGTGGGCCCACTGAAGAATGAGCCCCTTGCCAGGCTGACCCTGTTTGGACAAGCTGCTCCCCAAGCCCAGCCTGGGGACATGTCTGACATGGCCCAGCTGGGACTGACATGCCTGGCCCTGCACCAGAAGCCCTTCCCCCTGAACTCTGCAGCTGGCTGTCCCTGCCCACTGCACCATGTCCCACGTGCTCTCCTCAGGGCTCTGCCTGCATCCAGGCCCAGGACAAGTATTCCTGTTTGTGAGGAAAGAAGGGAAAAGCCTGAGCAGGTTTTCCTAAACGACAAACCCCCACTGTAGAAGCACATGCTGAGTACAGGCTGCCTGGAACCTGGAATGATGACACCTTTCTACTAGGGACAGTGGGACCAGAAATGATGTCTGGATGCAGAATTCTCGGAGTCTTGCAGCTGAATTCTCTGTCCTTGTCCTTTCCCTGCATCTCTGTTGCAGATGGAAGCTGCTGGTGCCTTTCTCAGCTGTGACCTGTCTTTTGAATGCAGACAGATGTTCCCAGGTGTGTTAAGCAGGTGCTGCTCAATGTTTATGCAAAGCTTTGGTGTGCTCATGGAACCAAGGGGACCCTTGTGACACAGCGGGGGCTGATGGAACCAAGGAGACAGTTGTGACAGTTCAGAGCCTCACAGAAACAAGGCTCCATTGTGACACTGAAGGCAATTACGGAATCCACATCACTGTGACACAGCCAGGCCACATGGAACCAATGGTCCCTGATGACAATGCAGGTCCAAGGAGACCATGGTGACACTATGGGACCGCATGGATCCAAGGGGCCACTGTGACACTGAAGAACTTCATGGAAGCCAGGGTGCAGTGTGACACAGCGGTGCCTGATTGGAACAAAGGAACCACTGTTGACAGCCCAGAAACTCCTGGAACCAAGGGGCTGTGGTGACACAGCAGGGCCACATGGAACCAAGGAGACCTGTGACATTTAGGAACCTCATGGAACCAAGAGTCCACTATGACACTGCAGAAACAAGGAGACCATTGGGACGTTGTGGAAGCTCACAGAACCAAGCAGCCCTCGAGACACTCCAGGGCCTCGTTGAAGCAGGGAGACCACTGTGACAGTCCAGAACCTCATGGAGCTAAGGCTCTCTTGTGACACAGCAGGCTCCCATGCAACCAATTGTCCATTGTGACAATGCAGATCCCAGGAGACCATGGTTCCACTACGGAAGCTCATGGAACCAAGGGTCCATTGTGACAAAGCAAGGCCTTGTGGAACCAAGGAGAGCATCGTGACGTAATGGAACCTCGTGGAACCAAGGGTCCGTTGTTAGAGTCCAGAACCAAGGACACCATTGTGACAGTCCAGAACCTCATGGGACCAAGATTCCCTTGTTACACAGTGGCACTTGATGGAACCAAGGAGCCACTGTAGCACAGCAAAGCTGCATGAAACCTATGGTCCGTAGCGATACTGCGGATCCAGGGAAACCATGGCGATACCACGGAACCTCATGGAACCAAGGGTCCAGTGTGACCCAGCAGAACCTCTTGGAATCAAGGCACCCATGTTACACTATGGAACCTCATGGAGCCAAGGGTCCGGTGTGCCGTTGCGGGGCCTCACTGGAGCAAAGGACATGGTTGATGGGACAGAAGCTCATGGAAACGATGGGATATTGGGACATTGCAGAGCCTCATGGAACCAAGGAGACCACTGTGACACTGAGGAAGAATTATGGAAGCAAGCAGCCACTGTAGAACCAAGGAGAGCACTGTTGACAGTACAAAACCTCCTGGAACTGAGAGGCCATTGTTCTACAGCGAGGCCTCGGGGAACCAAGGGGCCATGGTGACACTGTGGGGCCTCATGAACCAAGTAGTCGTTGTGACACAGCGGGGCTGCTTGTAACCAATTGTCCATCGTGATACTGCAGATGCAAGAGACCGTGCTGACACTATGGCAGTTCATGGAACCGAGAGGCTGTTGTGACACACCAAGGCCTCGTGGCACCAAGGAGAGAGCATTGTGGCAGTGCAGAACTAAGGAGGCCATTTTGACAGTACAGACCCAAATGGAACCAAGGGTCCACTGTTATCCAGCAGGGCCTCGTGGAACCAAGGGGCCCTCGTGAAAGTGTGCAAGGGGCATAATGGAGTCAGGGACACCACTGATACTGAAATCTGCTGGATAGCAACTTTTGAACACAGTTTTGAGGATTTGAGAGCAGGTATTCTTTATTACACCATGGTGGTCACTTGGGCAATCCTTCATCTACTCGAGTGCACTGGCCACCAGGCAATCGGAGCTTTTATCACTCACACTGATGATGTATTCATTAGTTAACCCCACCTGGAATTTATTTGCCATAATTGCACCCCTTCTCACAAGTCCTTCTATGGTTCTTTGGAGTGTGTCTTCAACATGCACTGTCCTTTTTAGGTGACTGCTCTTTGATCCCCGCTTTTGAGGAAGGGCAATATTATTGTTGTGTATAACTTCTGCTTTTGTCAGCCTTGCAGAGCTGAGCTGACATTCTCCTTGCGTTTTGTGCACGCTCCGTTTGCCTCGGCTACATCCTTTGTGCGTTTCTCCAAGACTGTGCTCTTCTGTTCTCTGCCCTTGGTAAGTGTAAATGTTGTTCTGTTCTCCTGTCCTTGTCACAGTGCTCGCCCCACGAGGCGTGTCTGCAAGCCCCTCCAACCCATGGACTTGGGATGGGCAAGTGTTCCTGAGGGAACAGGGATGGGACAGCTGGGCTGGACTGGCCCAAGGGATGTTCCATTCCATGTCACACCACGATCAGCAATCAACTGGGAGAAGCAGGGGCATGGGGGATGGGGGGGGGGTGGGGGGGGGTGGGGGTGTGTCACCATCTGCCAACACAGGCCGAGGATTGTTCGATCTCAGAGGTGCAAACAGGTAAATAGCGGGGGACAAATCAGTTTATTCAACAACAGCAATGCATTTTTATTGAATGCCAAACAATTCAGTTGCGCTAGAGGGGAGAGATATAGGAAACGGAGTATAGAGAGAGAAAAGGAGGGGAAGGGGGAAGTAGCTACCAACAGACGAGACCAAGGTCATGGTGGGCCAGCCAATGGAAGGGTGGTCATCCGTGGGGAGTACTCAGGGTCTTCTCCAGAGGATCGCTCTTTTATAGTCCTTTTCCAAAGCGAGTGGCTTGTGGCCAAGAGGCGGGGAGATTTATGGAGCATTGTGTGGTGCTCCAAGAGACAGGTGCGGTCGTGCAGTACATGCAGGCTTCAGCTGGTACCATGACAGCACAGTCCAGTGAGCACAACACACCTGCAAAGAGTCCCTTGGCAAGCACCCACCTCAAGCAGGCCAGAAAACCATTGTCCAGAGTCAACCTGGGCGGGGGTCCTTGAGGTCTTCTTGAGAGGGTCATGAGGCAAAAATGAGGGAAACTTCACACCGACCCTTAGAGTGGTAGATGAGAGGCAGCCCTCAGGAAACGGTGGCCACCCAGAGCTGTTACTCCTAGCAGATTTTGGCTGGGAGCAAGCCTTGTATGTAGTGCTTTTTCAGGGGGAATATCAGTTTCAGCCGTGGGAACCTGCAAAAGGGGCTGGTACTTTTCCATAGGAAGGAAAGCACAGAGCCTTAGTGCTCCAGGAGCTGATGAGAGGCAGTCCTCAACATTCCAGGATCAGCCAGTCTTGCCAGGTGGCCCCCGGGAGGCCCAGCCAGCCAGACCTGTTCCATGTTGCCTTGGTTCCATGGGGCCTCACAGTGTCACAATGTTCTCCTTGATTCCAGGAGTCCCTGTAGTGTCCCGATATTCTCCTTGTCACAATATTCTCCCTGCTTCTGTAGTGTAAACAATGGCCCCTTGCTTCCCTAAGGTCCTGCAGAGTCACCACGGCCCCTGGGCTCCATGTGGCCCTGCTGTGTAACAAAGGCTCCTTGGTTCTCTGGGCCGCACAGCTTCATCACTGACCCTTGGTTCCATTGGGGTCCTGAGTCTCACAAAGGTGCCCCTGATTGCATGAGGCACCAGAGTGTCAAAATGGTCTCTTTGGTTCCATGAGGTTCCGCAGTGTCCCCATGGTCGCTGTCAGAGGCTGGATGACATCAATGTCCCCAGACCCGTCGGGATGCTCGGAATGGCCGAGTGGGGCCGGGGCTGGGACAGACCTTGGAATGAGGTGGGACAGAGCCCCGTCCCCAGCCATGGCCTGGCAGATCTGCCAATCACACAGCAGGGGCAGAGCAAACCCAGCTGTGACTGCCTGAGCCGTCAATCAATCACACAGCAGGGGCAGCGCCCAGCCAGCTCTGATTGGCTGAGCCGTCAATCAATCACACAGCAGGGGCAGCGCCCAGCCAGCTCTGATTGGTTGAGCCGTCAATCAATCACACAGCAGGGTCACCGCCCAGCCAGCTCTGATTGGCTGAGCCGTCAATCAAGCACACAGCAGGGGCAGCGCCCACCCAGCTCTGATTGGCTGAGCCGTCAATCAATCCCACACAAAGGCAATGAAACACAGCAGTGCGTGGTAAGAAAGCAGATGTCCCTGAAAAGAGGAGAGCTTAGAAAACGCTAGGGATTTAAAAAAATCGGGCATGACGTCAAGCCCTGGTCTGAATCCTGAAATCTCCTGGGTCTGTGTCTCAGCCACACTGGAAGCCTAGCAGCTGGTAGCTCTCTGCATATCTATCTGGAGATCTTCTGTCTTTCTGTCTCTTTTTTCTCTTTTAACCTTCTTATCCTCTTTTACTGGAATGTTTTTGGGTAGTTTAACATTTTTATGCCTAAAGGTTTCCATCTTACATGGGCCGAGTTAATGATGTTCCTGCTACGCTAAGTGATGCACGTTGAATTGGATGTTGTATGAAATCATTTGCCAAAGGAGCTCGGTTTTCTGTATTTTTCCAGTACACTTTTGTGTCGTTTTGACCTCTTGAGAATATCTGGCTGGGGTTTCTACTCTGCACCAAACTCGAGGAAAGGAGCCTTTGCTCACCCTCAGCATTTCAGTGTTCTGGGGTGTTACAGGCGCGCAGGCTCAGCACGGCCTCTTGTTTCCATGAGGCCCCGCTGTGTCACACTGGCCCTTGGTTCCATGAGCATCTGGAGTGTCACACAGCTTGATGACATTTGTCCTTGCTGCCTCTCCCATCCCAGTGCTCCAGGAATAGCCCCGAGCCACCTGTGAGGGACAGGCCCTGCTGGCCCAGGCCTGGGCTCAGGCCTTGGCCTTTCTGCTTCCTCCAACCAGCCCAGGCCTTGCTCAGCATTGCAGTTCCCTGCTCACAGCCTCGGGCTCCTGCAATCCTGGCCTCAAGGATCTGCTCTCACCACTCCCTGGGGAGCCTTTGGCAGTCCCTGCCCTCAGTGGGGCCAGTGATGCTCCAAGGGACTTGGAGTTTTGCTTCTGACTCCTTGAGCAGCTTCTTCAACCTTCTCTCAGTGCCTGGGGCTCCTGGACTCAGCCCCAAATCCACCGTTGGGGATCATTAAAATACAGAAAACCCTCAGGAGCTCTTTGTCTTCTTTCCAATGTCTTCCAGTCTCCAGGCCTTGTGCAGCTGCTTGGAGTCACTTTGGAGTTCTCTTAAGGAGGAAGATTTCAAGGTACAGCTCATGATTTTCAGTTTTATAAAAGGGAGTAATTTTTCTTTTTCAGTTCAAAGAAGAAGCAACTTAGGCATTCCCCAGGTGATCTTGATGCTGAATGTCTCCTTAGGAGGTGTGGGCCCACTGAAGAATGAGCCCCTTGCCAGGCTGACCCTGTTTGGACAAGCTGCTCCCCAAGCCCAGCCTGGGGACATGTCTGACATGGCCCAGCTGGGACTGACATGCCTGGCCCTGCACCAGAAGCCCTTCCCCCTGAACTCTGCAGCTGGCTGTCCCTGCCCACTGCACCATGTCCCACGTGCTCTCCTCAGGGCTCTGCCTGCATCCAGGCCCAGGACAAGTATTCCTGTTTGTGAGGAAAGAAGGGAAAAGCCTGAGCAGGTTTTCCTAAACGACAAACCCCCACTGTAGAAGCACATGCTGAGTACAGGCTGCCTGGAACCTGGAATGATGACACCTTTCTACTAGGGACAGTGGGACCAGAAATGATGTCTGGATGCAGAATTCTCGGAGTCTTGCAGCTGAATTCTCTGTCCTTGTCCTTTCCCTGCATCTCTGTTGCAGATGGAAGCTGCTGGTGCCTTTCTCAGCTGTGACCTGTCTTTTGAATGCAGACAGATGTTCCCAGGTGTGTTAAGCAGGTGCTGCTCAATGTTTATGCAAAGCTTTGGTGTGCTCATGGAACCAAGGGGACCCTTGTGACACAGCGGGGGCTGATGGAACCAAGGAGACAGTTGTGACAGTTCAGAGCCTCACAGAAACAAGGCTCCATTGTGACACTGAAGGCAATTACGGAATCCACATCACTGTGACACAGCCAGGCCACATGGAACCAATGGTCCCTGATGACAATGCAGGTCCAAGGAGACCATGGTGACACTATGGGACCGCATGGATCCAAGGGGCCACTGTGACACTGAAGAACTTCATGGAAGCCAGGGTGCAGTGTGACACAGCGGTGCCTGATTGGAACAAAGGAACCACTGTTGACAGCCCAGAAACTCCTGGAACCAAGGGGCTGTGGTGACACAGCAGGGCCACATGGAACCAAGGAGACCTGTGACATTTAGGAACCTCATGGAACCAAGAGTCCACTATGACACTGCAGAAACAAGGAGACCATTGGGACGTTGTGGAAGCTCACAGAACCAAGCAGCCCTCGAGACACTCCAGGGCCTCGTTGAAGCAGGGAGACCACTGTGACAGTCCAGAACCTCATGGAGCTAAGGCTCTCTTGTGACACAGCAGGCTCCCATGCAACCAATTGTCCATTGTGACAATGCAGATCCCAGGAGACCATGGTTACACTACGGAAGCTCATGGAACCAAGGGTCCATTGTGACAAAGCAAGGCCTTGTGGAACCAAGGAGAGCATCGTGACGTAATGGAACCTCGTGGAACCAAGGGTCCGTTGTTAGAGTCCAGAACCAAGGACACCATTGTGACAGTCCAGAACCTCATGGGACCAAGATTCCCTTGTTACACAGTGGCACTTGATGGAACCAAGGAGCCACTGTAGCACAGCAAAGCTGCATGAAACCTATGGTCCGTAGCGATACTGCGGATCCAGGGAAACCATGGCGATACCACGGAACCTCATGGAACCAAGGGTCCAGTGTGACCCAGCAGAACCTCTTGGAATCAAGGCACCCATGTTACACTATGGAACCTCATGGAGCCAAGGGTCCGGTGTGCCGTTGCGGGGCCTCACTGGAGCAAAGGACATGGTTGATGGGACAGAAGCTCATGGAAACGATGGGATATTGGGACATTGCAGAGCCTCATGGAACCAAGGAGACCACTGTGACACTGAGGAAGAATTATGGAAGCAAGCAGCCACTGTAGAACCAAGGAGAGCACTGTTGACAGTACAAAACCTCCTGGAACTGAGAGGCCATTGTTCTACAGCGAGGCCTCGGGGAACCAAGGGGCCATGGTGACACTGTGGGGCCTCATGAACCAAGTAGTCGTTGTGACACAGCGGGGCTGCTTGTAACCAATTGTCCATCGTGATACTGCAGATGCAAGAGACCGTGCTGACACTATGGCAGTTCATGGAACCGAGAGGCTGTTGTGACACACCAAGGCCTCGTGGCACCAAGGAGAGAGCATTGTGGCAGTGCAGAACTAAGGAGGCCATTTTGACAGTACAGACCCAAATGGAACCAAGGGTCCACTGTTATCCAGCAGGGCCTCGTGGAACCAAGGGGCCCTCGTGAAAGTGTGCAAGGGGCATAATGGAGTCAGGGACACCACTGATACTGAAATCTGCTGGATAGCAACTTTTGAACACAGTTTTGAGGATTTGAGAGCAGGTATTCTTTATTACACCATGGTGGTCACTTGGGCAATCCTTCATCTACTCGAGTGCACTGGCCACCAGGCAATCGGAGCTTTTATCACTCACACTGATGATGTATTCATTAGTTAACCCCACCTGGAATTTATTTGCCATAATTGCACCCCTTCTCACAAGTCCTTCTATGGTTCTTTGGAGTGTGTCTTCAACATGCACTGTCCTTTTTAGGTGACTGCTCTTTGATCCCCGCTTTTGAGGAAGGGCAATATTATTGTTGTGTATAACTTCTGCTTTTGTCAGCCTTGCAGAGCTGAGCTGACATTCTCCTTGCGTTTTGTGCACGCTCCGTTTGCCTCGGCTACATCCTTTGTGCGTTTCTCCAAGACTGTGCTCTTCTGTTCTCTGCCCTTGGTAAGTGTAAATGTTGTTCTGTTCTCCTGTCCTTGTCACAGTGCTCGCCCCACGAGGCGTGTCTGCAAGCCCCTCCAACCCATGGACTTGGGATGGGCAAGTGTTCCTGAGGGAACAGGGATGGGACAGCTGGGCTGGACTGGCCCAAGGGATGTTCCATTCCATGTCACACCACGATCAGCAATCAACTGGGAGAAGCAGGGGCATGGGGGATGGGGGGGGGGGGGGGGGTGTGTCACCATCTGCCAACACAGGCCGAGGATTGTTCGATCTCAGAGGTGCAAACAGGTAAATAGCGGGGGACAAATCAGTTTATTCAACAACAGCAATGCATTTTTATTGAATGCCAAACAATTCAGTTGCGCTAGAGGGGAGAGATATAGGAAACGGAGTATAGAGAGAGAAAAGGAGGGGAAGGGGGAAGTAGCTACCAACAGACGAGACCAAGGTCATGGTGGGCCAGCCAATGGAAGGGTGGTCATCCGTGGGGAGTACTCAGGGTCTTCTCCAGAGGATCGCTCTTTTATAGTCCTTTTCCAAAGCGAGTGGCTTGTGGCCAAGAGGCGGGGAGATTTATGGAGCATTGTGTGGTGCTCCAAGAGACAGGTGCGGTCGTGCAGTACATGCAGGCTTCAGCTGGTACCATGACAGCACAGTCCAGTGAGCACAACACACCTGCAAAGAGTCCCTTGGCAAGCACCCACCTCAAGCAGGCCAGAAAACCATTGTCCAGAGTCAACCTGGGCGGGGGTCCTTGAGGTCTTCTTGAGAGGGTCATGAGGCAAAAATGAGGGAAACTTCACACCGACCCTTAGAGTGGTAGATGAGAGGCAGCCCTCAGGAAACGGTGGCCACCCAGAGCTGTTACTCCTAGCAGATTTTGGCTGGGAGCAAGCCTTGTATGTAGTGCTTTTTCAGGGGGAATATCAGTTTCAGCCGTGGGAACCTGCAAAAGGGGCTGGTACTTTTCCATAGGAAGGAAAGCACAGAGCCTTAGTGCTCCAGGAGCTGATGAGAGGCAGTCCTCAACATTCCAGGATCAGCCAGTCTTGCCAGGTGGCCCCCGGGAGGCCCAGCCAGCCAGACCTGTTCCATGTTGCCTTGGTTCCATGGGGCCTCACAGTGTCACAATGTTCTCCTTGATTCCAGGAGTCCCTGTAGTGTCCCGATATTCTCCTTGTCACAATATTCTCCCTGCTTCTGTAGTGTAAACAATGGCCCCTTGCTTCCCTAAGGTCCTGCAGAGTCACCACGGCCCCTGGGCTCCATGTGGCCCTGCTGTGTAACAAAGGCTCCTTGGTTCTCTGGGCCGCACAGCTTCATCACTGACCCTTGGTTCCATTGGGGTCCTGAGTCTCACAAAGGTGCCCCTGATTGCATGAGGCACCAGAGTGTCAAAATGGTCTCTTTGGTTCCATGAGGTTCCGCAGTGTCCCCATGGTCGCTGTCAGAGGCTGGATGACATCAATGTCCCCAGACCCGTCGGGATGCTCGGAATGCCCGAGTGGGGCCGGGGCTGGGACAGACCTTGGAATGAGGTGGGACAGAGCCCCGTCCCCAGCCATGGCCTGGCAGATCTGCCAATCACACAGCAGGGGCAGAGCAAACCCAGCTGTGACTGCCTGAGCCGTCAATCAATCACACAGCAGGGGCAGCGCCCAGCCAGCTCTGATTGGCTGAGCCGTCAATCAATCACACAGCAGGGGCAGCGCCCAGCCAGCTCTGATTGGTTGAGCCGTCAATCAATCACACAGCAGGGTCACCGCCCAGCCAGCTCTGATTGGCTGAGCCGTCAATCAAGCACACAGCAGGGGCAGCGCCCACCCAGCTCTGATTGGCTGAGCCGTCAATCAATCCCACACAAAGGCAATGAAACACAGCAGTGCGTGGGAAGAAAGCAGATGTCCCTGAAAAGAGGAGAGCTTAGAAAACGCTAGGGATTTAAAAAAATCGGGCATGACGTCAAGCCCTGGTCTGAATCCTGAAATCTCCTGGGTCTGTGTCTCAGCCACACTGGAAGCCTAGCAGCTGGTAGCTCTCTGCATATCTATCTGGAGATCTTCTGTCTTTCTGTCTCTTTTTTCTCTTTTAACCTTCTTATCCTCTTTTACTGGAATGTTTTTGGGTAGTTTAACATTTTTATGCCTAAAGGTTTCCATCTTACATGGGCCGAGTTAATGATGTTCCTGCTACGCTAAGTGATGCACGTTGAATTGGATGTTGTATGAAATCATTTGCCAAAGGAGCTCGGTTTTCTGTATTTTTCCAGTACACTTTTGTGTCGTTTTGACCTCTTGAGAATATCTGGCTGGGGTTTCTACTCTGCACCAAACTCGAGGAAAGGAGCCTTTGCTCACCCTCAGCATTTCAGTGTTCTGGGGTGTTACAGGCGCGCAGGCTCAGCACGGCCTCTTGTTTCCATGAGGCCCCGCTGTGTCACACTGGCCCTTGGTTCCATGAGCATCTGGAGTGTCACACAGCTTGATGACATTTGTCCTTGCTGCCTCTCCCATCCCAGTGCTCCAGGAATAGCCCCGAGCCACCTGTGAGGGACAGGCCCTGCTGGCCCAGGCCTGGGCTCAGGCCTTGGCCTTTCTGCTTCCTCCAACCAGCCCAGGCCTTGCTCAGCATTGCAGTTCCCTGCTCACAGCCTCGGGCTCCTGCAATCCTGGCCTCAAGGATCTGCTCTCACCACTCCCTGGGGAGCCTTTGGCAGTCCCTGCCCTCAGTGGGGCCAGTGATGCTCCAAGGGACTTGGAGTTTTGCTTCTGACTCCTTGAGCAGCTTCTTCAACCTTCTCTCAGTGCCTGGGGCTCCTGGACTCAGCCCCAAATCCACCGTTGGGGATCATTAAAATACAGAAAACCCTCAGGAGCTCTTTGTCTTCTTTCCAATGTCTTCCAGTCTCCAGGCCTTGTGCAGCTGCTTGGAGTCACTTTGGAGTTCTCTTAAGGAGGAAGATTTCAAGGTACAGCTCATGATTTTCAGTTTTATAAAAGGGAGTAATTTTTCTTTTTCAGTTCAAAGAAGAAGCAACTTAGGCATTCCCCAGGTGATCTTGATGCTGAATGTCTCCTTAGGAGGTGTGGGCCCACTGAAGAATGAGCCCCTTGCCAGGCTGACCCTGTTTGGACAAGCTGCTCCCCAAGCCCAGCCTGGGGACATGTCTGACATGGCCCAGCTGGGACTGACATGCCTGGCCCTGCACCAGAAGCCCTTCCCCCTGAACTCTGCAGCTGGCTGTCCCTGCCCACTGCACCATGTCCCACGTGCTCTCCTCAGGGCTCTGCCTGCATCCAGGCCCAGGACAAGTATTCCTGTTTGTGAGGAAAGAAGGGAAAAGCCTGAGCAGGTTTTCCTAAACGACAAACCCCCACTGTAGAAGCACATGCTGAGTACAGGCTGCCTGGAACCTGGAATGATGACACCTTTCTACTAGGGACAGTGGGACCAGAAATGATGTCTGGATGCAGAATTCTCGGAGTCTTGCAGCTGAATTCTCTGTCCTTGTCCTTTCCCTGCATCTCTGTTGCAGATGGAAGCTGCTGGTGCCTTTCTCAGCTGTGACCTGTCTTTTGAATGCAGACAGATGTTCCCAGGTGTGTTAAGCAGGTGCTGCTCAATGTTTATGCAAAGCTTTGGTGTGCTCATGGAACCAAGGGGACCCTTGTGACACAGCGGGGGCTGATGGAACCAAGGAGACAGTTGTGACAGTTCAGAGCCTCACAGAAACAAGGCTCCATTGTGACACTGAAGGCAATTACGGAATCCACATCACTGTGACACAGCCAGGCCACATGGAACCAATGGTCCCTGATGACAATGCAGGTCCAAGGAGACCATGGTGACACTATGGGACCGCATGGATCCAAGGGGCCACTGTGACACTGAAGAACTTCATGGAAGCCAGGGTGCAGTGTGACACAGCGGTGCCTGATTGGAACAAAGGAACCACTGTTGACAGCCCAGAAACTCCTGGAACCAAGGGGCTGTGGTGACACAGCAGGGCCACATGGAACCAAGGAGACCTGTGACATTTAGGAACCTCATGGAACCAAGAGTCCACTATGACACTGCAGAAACAAGGAGACCATTGGGACGTTGTGGAAGCTCACAGAACCAAGCAGCCCTCGAGACACTCCAGGGCCTCGTTGAAGCAGGGAGACCACTGTGACAGTCCAGAACCTCATGGAGCTAAGGCTCTCTTGTGACACAGCAGGCTCCCATGCAACCAATTGTCCATTGTGACAATGCAGATCCCAGGAGACCATGGTTACACTACGGAAGCTCATGGAACCAAGGGTCCATTGTGACAAAGCAAGGCCTTGTGGAACCAAGGAGAGCATCGTGACGTAATGGAACCTCGTGGAACCAAGGGTCCGTTGTTAGAGTCCAGAACCAAGGACACCATTGTGACAGTCCAGAACCTCATGGGACCAAGATTCCCTTGTTACACAGTGGCACTTGATGGAACCAAGGAGCCACTGTAGCACAGCAAAGCTGCATGAAACCTATGGTCCGTAGCGATACTGCGGATCCAGGGAAACCATGGCGATACCACGGAACCTCATGGAACCAAGGGTCCAGTGTGACCCAGCAGAACCTCTTGGAATCAAGGCACCCATGTTACACTATGGAACCTCATGGAGCCAAGGGTCCGGTGTGCCGTTGCGGGGCCTCACTGGAGCAAAGGACATGGTTGATGGGACAGAAGCTCATGGAAACGATGGGATATTGGGACATTGCAGAGCCTCATGGAACCAAGGAGACCACTGTGACACTGAGGAAGAATTATGGAAGCAAGCAGCCACTGTAGAACCAAGGAGAGCACTGTTGACAGTACAAAACCTCCTGGAACTGAGAGGCCATTGTTCTACAGCGAGGCCTCGGGGAACCAAGGGGCCATGGTGACACTGTGGGGCCTCATGAACCAAGTAGTCGTTGTGACACAGCGGGGCTGCTTGTAACCAATTGTCCATCGTGATACTGCAGATGCAAGAGACCGTGCTGACACTATGGCAGTTCATGGAACCGAGAGGCTGTTGTGACACACCAAGGCCTCGTGGCACCAAGGAGAGAGCATTGTGGCAGTGCAGAACTAAGGAGGCCATTTTGACAGTACAGACCCAAATGGAACCAAGGGTCCACTGTTATCCAGCAGGGCCTCGTGGAACCAAGGGGCCCTCGTGAAAGTGTGCAAGGGGCATAATGGAGTCAGGGACACCACTGATACTGAAATCTGCTGGATAGCAACTTTTGAACACAGTTTTGAGGATTTGAGAGCAGGTATTCTTTATTACACCATGGTGGTCACTTGGGCAATCCTTCATCTACTCGAGTGCACTGGCCACCAGGCAATCGGAGCTTTTATCACTCACACTGATGATGTATTCATTAGTTAACCCCACCTGGAATTTATTTGCCATAATTGCACCCCTTCTCACAAGTCCTTCTATGGTTCTTTGGAGTGTGTCTTCAACATGCACTGTCCTTTTTAGGTGACTGCTCTTTGATCCCCGCTTTTGAGGAAGGGCAATATTATTGTTGTGTATAACTTCTGCTTTTGTCAGCCTTGCAGAGCTGAGCTGACATTCTCCTTGCGTTTTGTGCACGCTCCGTTTGCCTCGGCTACATCCTTTGTGCGTTTCTCCAAGACTGTGCTCTTCTGTTCTCTGCCCTTGGTAAGTGTAAATGTTGTTCTGTTCTCCTGTCCTTGTCACAGTGCTCGCCCCACGAGGCGTGTCTGCAAGCCCCTCCAACCCATGGACTTGGGATGGGCAAGTGTTCCTGAGGGAACAGGGATGGGACAGCTGGGCTGGACTGGCCCAAGGGATGTTCCATTCCATGTCACACCACGATCAGCAATCAACTGGGAGAAGCAGGGGCATGGGGGATGGGGGGGGGGTGGGGGGGGTGGGGGTGTGTCACCATCTGCCAACACAGGCCGAGGATTGTTCGATCTCAGAGGTGCAAACAGGTAAATAGCGGGGGACAAATCAGTTTATTCAACAACAGCAATGCATTTTTATTGAATGCCAAACAATTCAGTTGCGCTAGAGGGGAGAGATATAGGAAACGGAGTATAGAGAGAGAAAAGGAGGGGAAGGGGGAAGTAGCTACCAACAGACGAGACCAAGGTCATGGTGGGCCAGCCAATGGAAGGGTGGTCATCCGTGGGGAGTACTCAGGGTCTTCTCCAGAGGATCGCTCTTTTATAGTCCTTTTCCAAAGCGAGTGGCTTGTGGCCAAGAGGCGGGGAGATTTATGGAGCATTGTGTGGTGCTCCAAGAGACAGGTGCGGTCGTGCAGTACATGCAGGCTTCAGCTGGTACCATGACAGCAGAGTCCAGTGAGCACAACACACCTGCAAAGAGTCCCTTGGCAAGCACCCACCTCAAGCAGGCCAGAAAACCATTGTCCAGAGTCAACCTGGGCGGGGGTCCTTGAGGTCTTCTTGAGAGGGTCATGAGGCAAAAATGAGGGAAACTTCACACCGACCCTTAGAGTGGTAGATGAGAGGCAGCCCTCAGGAAACGGTGGCCACCCAGAGCTGTTACTCCTAGCAGATTTTGGCTGGGAGCAAGCCTTGTATGTAGTGCTTTTTCAGGGGGAATATCAGTTTCAGCCGTGGGAACCTGCAAAAGGGGCTGGTACTTTTCCATAGGAAGGAAAGCACAGAGCCTTAGTGCTCCAGGAGCTGATGAGAGGCAGTCCTCAACATTCCAGGATCAGCCAGTCTTGCCAGGTGGCCCCCGGGAGGCCCAGCCAGCCAGACCTGTTCCATGTTGCCTTGGTTCCATGGGGCCTCACAGTGTCACAATGTTCTCCTTGATTCCAGGAGTCCCTGTAGTGTCCCGATATTCTCCTTGTCACAATATTCTCCCTGCTTCTGTAGTGTAAACAATGGCCCCTTGCTTCCCTAAGGTCCTGCAGAGTCACCACGGCCCCTGGGCTCCATGTGGCCCTGCTGTGTAACAAAGGCTCCTTGGTTCTCTGGGCCGCACAGCTTCATCACTGACCCTTGGTTCCATTGGGGTCCTGAGTCTCACAAAGGTGCCCCTGATTGCATGAGGCACCAGAGTGTCAAAATGGTCTCTTTGGTTCCATGAGGTTCCGCAGTGTCCCCATGGTCGCTGTCAGAGGCTGGATGACATCAATGTCCCCAGACCCGTCGGGATGCTCGGAATGGCCGAGTGGGGCCGGGGCTGGGACAGACCTTGGAATGAGGTGGGACAGAGCCCCGTCCCCAGCCATGGCCTGGCAGATCTGCCAATCACACAGCAGGGGCAGAGCAAACCCAGCTGTGACTGCCTGAGCCGTCAATCAATCACACAGCAGGGGCAGCGCCCAGCCAGCTCTGATTGGCTGAGCCGTCAATCAATCACACAGCAGGGGCAGCGCCCAGCCAGCTCTGATTGGTTGAGCCGTCAATCAATCACACAGCAGGGGCCGCGCCCACCCAGCTCTGATTGGCTGAGCCGTCAATCAAGCACACAGCAGGGGCAGCGCCCACCCAGCTCTGATTGGCTGAGCCGTCAATCAATCCCACACAAAGGCAATGAAACACAGCAGTGCGTGGGAAGAAAGCAGATGTCCCTGAAAAGAGGAGAGCTTAGAAAACGCTAGGGAATTTAAAAAATCGGGCATGACGTCAAGCCCTGGTCTGAATCCTGAAATCTCCTGGGTCTGTGTCTCAGCCACACTGGAAGCCTAGCAGCTGGTAGCTCTCTGCATATCTATCTGGAGATCTTCTGTCTTTCTGTCTCTTTTTTCTCTTTTAACCTTCTTATCCTCTTTTACTGGAATGTTTTTGGGTAGTTTAACATTTTTATGCCTAAAGGTTTCCATCTTACATGGGCCGAGTTAATGATGTTCCTGCTACGCTAAGTGATGCACGTTGAATTGGATGTTGTATGAAATCATTTGCCAAAGGAGCTCGGTTTTCTGTATTTTTCCAGTACACTTTTGTGTCGTTTTGACCTCTTGAGAATATCTGGCTGGGGTTTCTACTCTGCACCAAACTCGAGGAAAGGAGCCTTTGCTCACCCTCAGCATTTCAGTGTTCTGGGGTGTTACAGGCGCGCAGGCTCAGCACGGCCTCTTGTTTCCATGAGGCCCCGCTGTGTCACACTGGCCCTTGGTTCCATGAGCATCTGGAGTGTCACACAGCTTGATGACATTTGTCCTTGCTGCCTCTCCCATCCCAGTGCTCCAGGAATAGCCCCGAGCCACCTGTGAGGGACAGGCCCTGCTGGCCCAGGCCTGGGCTCAGGCCTTGGCCTTTCTGCTTCCTCCAACCAGCCCAGGCCTTGCTCAGCATTGCAGTTCCCTGCTCACAGCCTCGGGCTCCTGCAATCCTGGCCTCAAGGATCTGCTCTCACCACTCCCTGGGGAGCCTTTGGCAGTCCCTGCCCTCAGTGGGGCCAGTGATGCTCCAAGGGACTTGGAGTTTTGCTTCTGACTCCTTGAGCAGCTTCTTCAACCTTCTCTCAGTGCCTGGGGCTCCTGGACTCAGCCCCAAATCCACCGTTGGGGATCATTAAAATACAGAAAACCCTCAGGAGCTCTTTGTCTTCTTTCCAATGTCTTCCAGTCTCCAGGCCTTGTGCAGCTGCTTGGAGTCACTTTGGAGTTCTCTTAAGGAGGAAGATTTCAAGGTACAGCTCATGATTTTCAGTTTTATAAAAGGGAGTAATTTTTCTTTTTCAGTTCCAAGAAGAAGCAACTTAGGCATTCCCCAGGTGATCTTGATGCTGAATGTCTCCTTAGGAGGTGTGGGCCCACTGAAGAATGAGCCCCTTGCCAGGCTGACCCTGTTTGGACAAGCTGCTCCCCAAGCCCAGCCTGGGGACATGTCTGACATGGCCCAGCTGGGACTGACATGCCTGGCCCTGCACCAGAAGCCCTTCCCCCTGAACTCTGCAGCTGGCTGTCCCTGCCCACTGCACCATGTCCCACGTGCTCTCCTCAGGGCTCTGCCTGCATCCAGGCCCAGGACAAGTATTCCTGTTTGTGAGGAAAGAAGGGAAAAGCCTGAGCAGGTTTTCCTAAACGACAAACCCCCACTGTAGAAGCACATGCTGAGTACAGGCTGCCTGGAACCTGGAATGATGACACCTTTCTACTAGGGACAGTGGGACCAGAAATGATGTCTGGATGCAGAATTCTCGGAGTCTTGCAGCTGAATTCTCTGTCCTTGTCCTTTCCCTGCATCTCTGTTGCAGATGGAAGCTGCTGGTGCCTTTCTCAGCTGTGACCTGTCTTTTGAATGCAGACAGATGTTCCCAGGTGTGTTAAGCAGGTGCTGCTCAATGTTTATGCAAAGCTTTGGTGTGCTCATGGAACCAAGGGGACCCTTGTGACACAGCGGGGGCTGATGGAACCAAGGAGACAGTTGTGACAGTTCAGAGCCTCACAGAAACAAGGCTCCATTGTGACACTGAAGGCAATTACGGAATCCACATCACTGTGACACAGCCAGGCCACATGGAACCAATGGTCCCTGATGACAATGCAGGTCCAAGGAGACCATGGTGACACTATGGGACCGCATGGATCCAAGGGGCCACTGTGACACTGAAGAACTTCATGGAAGCCAGGGTGCAGTGTGACACAGCGGTGCCTGATTGGAACAAAGGAACCACTGTTGACAGCCCAGAAACTCCTGGAACCAAGGGGCTGTGGTGACACAGCAGGGCCACATGGAACCAAGGAGACCTGTGACATTTAGGAACCTCATGGAACCAAGAGTCCACTATGACACTGCAGAAACAAGGAGACCATTGGGACGTTGTGGAAGCTCACAGAACCAAGCAGCCCTCGAGACACTCCAGGGCCTCGTTGAAGCAGGGAGACCACTGTGACAGTCCAGAACCTCATGGAGCTAAGGCTCTCTTGTGACACAGCAGGCTCCCATGCAACCAATTGTCCATTGTGACAATGCAGATCCCAGGAGACCATGGTTACACTACGGAAGCTCATGGAACCAAGGGTCCATTGTGACAAAGCAAGGCCTTGTGGAACCAAGGAGAGCATCGTGACGTAATGGAACCTCGTGGAACCAAGGGTCCGTTGTTAGAGTCCAGAACCAAGGACACCATTGTGACAGTCCAGAACCTCATGGGACCAAGATTCCCTTGTTACACAGTGGCACTTGATGGAACCAAGGAGCCACTGTAGCACAGCAAAGCTGCATGAAACCTATGGTCCGTAGCGATACTGCGGATCCAGGGAAACCATGGCGATACCACGGAACCTCATGGAACCAAGGGTCCAGTGTGACCCAGCAGAACCTCTTGGAATCAAGGCACCCATGTTACACTATGGAACCTCATGGAGCCAAGGGTCCGGTGTGCCGTTGCGGGGCCTCACTGGAGCAAAGGACATGGTTGATGGGACAGAAGCTCATGGAAACGATGGGATATTGGGACATTGCAGAGCCTCATGGAACCAAGGAGACCACTGTGACACTGAGGAAGAATTATGGAAGCAAGCAGCCACTGTAGAACCAAGGAGAGCACTGTTGACAGTACAAAACCTCCTGGAACTGAGAGGCCATTGTTCTACAGCGAGGCCTCGGGGAACCAAGGGGCCATGGTGACACTGTGGGGCCTCATGAACCAAGTAGTCGTTGTGACACAGCGGGGCTGCTTGTAACCAATTGTCCATCGTGATACTGCAGATGCAAGAGACCGTGCTGACACTATGGCAGTTCATGGAACCGAGAGGCTGTTGTGACACACCAAGGCCTCGTGGCACCAAGGAGAGAGCATTGTGGCAGTGCAGAACTAAGGAGGCCATTTTGACAGTACAGACCCAAATGGAACCAAGGGTCCACTGTTATCCAGCAGGGCCTCGTGGAACCAAGGGGCCCTCGTGAAAGTGTGCAAGGGGCATAATGGAGTCAGGGACACCACTGATACTGAAATCTGCTGGATAGCAACTTTTGAACACAGTTTTGAGGATTTGAGAGCAGGTATTCTTTATTACACCATGGTGGTCACTTGGGCAATCCTTCATCTACTCGAGTGCACTGGCCACCAGGCAATCGGAGCTTTTATCACTCACACTGATGATGTATTCATTAGTTAACCCCACCTGGAATTTATTTGCCATAATTGCACCCCTTCTCACAAGTCCTTCTATGGTTCTTTGGAGTGTGTCTTCAACATGCACTGTCCTTTTTAGGTGACTGCTCTTTGATCCCCGCTTTTGAGGAAGGGCAATATTATTGTTGTGTATAACTTCTGCTTTTGTCAGCCTTGCAGAGCTGAGCTGACATTCTCCTTGCGTTTTGTGCACGCTCCGTTTGCCTCGGCTACATCCTTTGTGCGTTTCTCCAAGACTGTGCTCTTCTGTTCTCTGCCCTTGGTAAGTGTAAATGTTGTTCTGTTCTCCTGTCCTTGTCACAGTGCTCGCCCCACGAGGCGTGTCTGCAAGCCCCTCCAACCCATGGACTTGGGATGGGCAAGTGTTCCTGAGGGAACAGGGATGGGACAGCTGGGCTGGACTGGCCCAAGGGATGTTCCATTCCATGTCACACCACGATCAGCAATCAACTGGGAGAAGCAGGGGCATGGGGGATGGGGGGGGGGGTGGGGGGGGTGGGGGTGTGTCACCATCTGCCAACACAGGCCGAGGATTGTTCGATCTCAGAGGTGCAAACAGGTAAATAGCGGGGGACAAATCAGTTTATTCAACAACAGCAATGCATTTTTATTGAATGCCAAACAATTCAGTTGCGCTAGAGGGGAGAGATATAGGAAACGGAGTATAGAGAGAGAAAAGGAGGGGAAGGGGGAAGTAGCTACCAACAGACGAGACCAAGGTCATGGTGGGCCAGCCAATGGAAGGGTGGTCATCCGTGGGGAGTACTCAGGGTCTTCTCCAGAGGATCGCTCTTTTATAGTCCTTTTCCAAAGCGAGTGGCTTGTGGCCAAGAGGCGGGGAGATTTATGGAGCATTGTGTGGTGCTCCAAGAGACAGGTGCGGTCGTGCAGTACATGCAGGCTTCAGCTGGTACCATGACAGCAGAGTCCAGTGAGCACAACACACCTGCAAAGAGTCCCTTGGCAAGCACCCACCTCAAGCAGGCCAGAAAACCATTGTCCAGAGTCAACCTGGGCGGGGGTCCTTGAGGTCTTCTTGAGAGGGTCATGAGGCAAAAATGAGGGAAACTTCACACCGACCCTTAGAGTGGTAGATGAGAGGCAGCCCTCAGGAAACGGTGGCCACCCAGAGCTGTTACTCCTAGCAGATTTTGGCTGGGAGCAAGCCTTGTATGTAGTGCTTTTTCAGGGGGAATATCAGTTTCAGCCGTGGGAACCTGCAAAAGGGGCTGGTACTTTTCCATAGGAAGGAAAGCACAGAGCCTTAGTGCTCCAGGAGCTGATGAGAGGCAGTCCTCAACATTCCAGGATCAGCCAGTCTTGCCAGGTGGCCCCCGGGAGGCCCAGCCAGCCAGACCTGTTCCATGTTGCCTTGGTTCCATGGGGCCTCACAGTGTCACAATGTTCTCCTTGATTCCAGGAGTCCCTGTAGTGTCCCGATATTCTCCTTGTCACAATATTCTCCCTGCTTCTGTAGTGTAAACAATGGCCCCTTGCTTCCCTAAGGTCCTGCAGAGTCACCACGGCCCCTGGGCTCCATGTGGCCCTGCTGTGTAACAAAGGCTCCTTGGTTCTCTGGGCCGCACAGCTTCATCACTGACCCTTGGTTCCATTGGGGTCCTGAGTCTCACAAAGGTGCCCCTGATTGCATGAGGCACCAGAGTGTCAAAATGGTCTCTTTGGTTCCATGAGGTTCCGCAGTGTCCCCATGGTCGCTGTCAGAGGCTGGATGACATCAATGTCCCCAGACCCGTCGGGATGCTCGGAATGGCCGAGTGGGGCCGGGGCTGGGACAGACCTTGGAATGAGGTGGGACAGAGCCCCGTCCCCAGCCATGGCCTGGCAGATCTGCCAATCACACAGCAGGGGCAGAGCAAACCCAGCTGTGACTGCCTGAGCCGTCAATCAATCACACAGCAGGGGCAGCGCCCAGCCAGCTCTGATTGGCTGAGCCGTCAATCAATCACACAGCAGGGGCAGCGCCCAGCCAGCTCTGATTGGTTGAGCCGTCAATCAATCACACAGCAGGGTCACCGCCCAGCCAGCTCTGATTGGCTGAGCCGTCAATCAAGCACACAGCAGGGGCCGCGCCCACCCAGCTCTGATTGGCTGAGCCGTCAATCAATCCCACACAAAGGCAATGAAACACAGCAGTGCGTGGTAAGAAAGCAGATGTCCCTGAAAAGAGGAGAGCTTAGAAAACGCTAGGGATTTAAAAAAATCGGGCATGACGTCAAGCCCTGGTCTGAATCCTGAAATCTCCTGGGTCTGTGTCTCAGCCACACTGGAAGCCTAGCAGCTGGTAGCTCTCTGCATATCTATCTGGAGATCTTCTGTCTTTCTGTCTCTTTTTTCTCTTTTAACCTTCTTATCCTCTTTTACTGGAATGTTTTTGGGTAGTTTAACATTTTTATGCCTAAAGGTTTCCATCTTACATGGGCCGAGTTAATGATGTTCCTGCTACGCTAAGTGATGCACGTTGAATTGGATGTTGTATGAAATCATTTGCCAAAGGAGCTCGGTTTTCTGTATTTTTCCAGTACACTTTTGTGTCGTTTTGACCTCTTGAGAATATCTGGCTGGGGTTTCTACTCTGCACCAAACTCGAGGAAAGGAGCCTTTGCTCACCCTCAGCATTTCAGTGTTCTGGGGTGTTACAGGCGCGCAGGCTCAGCACGGCCTCTTGTTTCCATGAGGCCCCGCTGTGTCACACTGGCCCTTGGTTCCATGAGCATCTGGAGTGTCACACAGCTTGATGACATTTGTCCTTGCTGCCTCTCCCATCCCAGTGCTCCAGGAATAGCCCCGAGCCACCTGTGAGGGACAGGCCCTGCTGGCCCAGGCCTGGGCTCAGGCCTTGGCCTTTCTGCTTCCTCCAACCAGCCCAGGCCTTGCTCAGCATTGCAGTTCCCTGCTCACAGCCTCGGGCTCCTGCAATCCTGGCCTCAAGGATCTGCTCTCACCACTCCCTGGGGAGCCTTTGGCAGTCCCTGCCCTCAGTGGGGCCAGTGATGCTCCAAGGGACTTGGAGTTTTGCTTCTGACTCCTTGAGCAGCTTCTTCAACCTTCTCTCAGTGCCTGGGGCTCCTGGACTCAGCCCCAAATCCACCGTTGGGGATCATTAAAATACAGAAAACCCTCAGGAGCTCTTTGTCTTCTTTCCAATGTCTTCCAGTCTCCAGG
Source organism: Sturnus vulgaris (assembly GCF_052056855.1). Lineage (NCBI taxonomy): Eukaryota > Metazoa > Chordata > Aves > Passeriformes > Sturnidae > Sturnus > Sturnus vulgaris. The sequence goes on from NC_142272.1 coordinate 2,660,856, forward strand.
CCTTGTGCAGCTGCTTGGAGTCACTTTGGAGTTCTCTTAAGGAGGAAGATTTCAAGGTACAGCTCATGATTTTCAGTTTTATAAAAGGGAGTAATTTTTCTTTTTCAGTTCCAAGAAGAAGCAACTTAGGCATTCCCCAGGTGATCTTGATGCTGAATGTCTCCTTAGGAGGTGTGGGCCCACTGAAGAATGAGCCCCTTGCCAGGCTGACCCTGTTTGGACAAGCTGCTCCCCAAGCCCAGCCTGGGGACATGTCTGACATGGCCCAGCTGGGACTGACATGCCTGGCCCTGCACCAGAAGCCCTTCCCCCTGAACTCTGCAGCTGGCTGTCCCTGCCCACTGCACCATGTCCCACGTGCTCTCCTCAGGGCTCTGCCTGCATCCAGGCCCAGGACAAGTATTCCTGTTTGTGAGGAAAGAAGGGAAAAGCCTGAGCAGGTTTTCCTAAACGACAAACCCCCACTGTAGAAGCACATGCTGAGTACAGGCTGCCTGGAACCTGGAATGATGACACCTTTCTACTAGGGACAGTGGGACCAGAAATGATGTCTGGATGCAGAATTCTCGGAGTCTTGCAGCTGAATTCTCTGTCCTTGTCCTTTCCCTGCATCTCTGTTGCAGATGGAAGCTGCTGGTGCCTTTCTCAGCTGTGACCTGTCTTTTGAATGCAGACAGATGTTCCCAGGTGTGTTAAGCAGGTGCTGCTCAATGTTTATGCAAAGCTTTGGTGTGCTCATGGAACCAAGGGGACCCTTGTGACACAGCGGGGGCTGATGGAACCAAGGAGACAGTTGTGACAGTTCAGAGCCTCACAGAAACAAGGCTCCATTGTGACACTGAAGGCAATTACGGAATCCACATCACTGTGACACAGCCAGGCCACATGGAACCAATGGTCCCTGATGACAATGCAGGTCCAAGGAGACCATGGTGACACTATGGGACCGCATGGATCCAAGGGGCCACTGTGACACTGAAGAACTTCATGGAAGCCAGGGTGCAGTGTGACACAGCGGTGCCTGATTGGAACAAAGGAACCACTGTTGACAGCCCAGAAACTCCTGGAACCAAGGGGCTGTGGTGACACAGCAGGGCCACATGGAACCAAGGAGACCTGTGACATTTAGGAACCTCATGGAACCAAGAGTCCACTATGACACTGCAGAAACAAGGAGACCATTGGGACGTTGTGGAAGCTCACAGAACCAAGCAGCCCTCGAGACACTCCAGGGCCTCGTTGAAGCAGGGAGACCACTGTGACAGTCCAGAACCTCATGGAGCTAAGGCTCTCTTGTGACACAGCAGGCTCCCATGCAACCAATTGTCCATTGTGACAATGCAGATCCCAGGAGACCATGGTTACACTACGGAAGCTCATGGAACCAAGGGTCCATTGTGACAAAGCAAGGCCTTGTGGAACCAAGGAGAGCATCGTGACGTAATGGAACCTCGTGGAACCAAGGGTCCGTTGTTAGAGTCCAGAACCAAGGACACCATTGTGACAGTCCAGAACCTCATGGGACCAAGATTCCCTTGTTACACAGTGGCACTTGATGGAACCAAGGAGCCACTGTAGCACAGCAAAGCTGCATGAAACCTATGGTCCGTAGCGATACTGCGGATCCAGGGAAACCATGGCGATACCACGGAACCTCATGGAACCAAGGGTCCAGTGTGACCCAGCAGAACCTCTTGGAATCAAGGCACCCATGTTACACTATGGAACCTCATGGAGCCAAGGGTCCGGTGTGCCGTTGCGGGGCCTCACTGGAGCAAAGGACATGGTTGATGGGACAGAAGCTCATGGAAACGATGGGATATTGGGACATTGCAGAGCCTCATGGAACCAAGGAGACCACTGTGACACTGAGGAAGAATTATGGAAGCAAGCAGCCACTGTAGAACCAAGGAGAGCACTGTTGACAGTACAAAACCTCCTGGAACTGAGAGGCCATTGTTCTACAGCGAGGCCTCGGGGAACCAAGGGGCCATGGTGACACTGTGGGGCCTCATGAACCAAGTAGTCGTTGTGACACAGCGGGGCTGCTTGTAACCAATTGTCCATCGTGATACTGCAGATGCAAGAGACCGTGCTGACACTATGGCAGTTCATGGAACCGAGAGGCTGTTGTGACACACCAAGGCCTCGTGGCACCAAGGAGAGAGCATTGTGGCAGTGCAGAACTAAGGAGGCCATTTTGACAGTACAGACCCAAATGGAACCAAGGGTCCACTGTTATCCAGCAGGGCCTCGTGGAACCAAGGGGCCCTCGTGAAAGTGTGCAAGGGGCATAATGGAGTCAGGGACACCACTGATACTGAAATCTGCTGGATAGCAACTTTTGAACACAGTTTTGAGGATTTGAGAGCAGGTATTCTTTATTACACCATGGTGGTCACTTGGGCAATCCTTCATCTACTCGAGTGCACTGGCCACCAGGCAATCGGAGCTTTTATCACTCACACTGATGATGTATTCATTAGTTAACCCCACCTGGAATTTATTTGCCATAATTGCACCCCTTCTCACAAGTCCTTCTATGGTTCTTTGGAGTGTGTCTTCAACATGCACTGTCCTTTTTAGGTGACTGCTCTTTGATCCCCGCTTTTGAGGAAGGGCAATATTATTGTTGTGTATAACTTCTGCTTTTGTCAGCCTTGCAGAGCTGAGCTGACATTCTCCTTGCGTTTTGTGCACGCTCCGTTTGCCTCGGCTACATCCTTTGTGCGTTTCTCCAAGACTGTGCTCTTCTGTTCTCTGCCCTTGGTAAGTGTAAATGTTGTTCTGTTCTCCTGTCCTTGTCACAGTGCTCGCCCCACGAGGCGTGTCTGCAAGCCCCTCCAACCCATGGACTTGGGATGGGCAAGTGTTCCTGAGGGAACAGGGATGGGACAGCTGGGCTGGACTGGCCCAAGGGATGTTCCATTCCATGTCACACCACGATCAGCAATCAACTGGGAGAAGCAGGGGCATGGGGGATGGGGGGGGGGGTGGGGGGGGTGGGGGTGTGTCACCATCTGCCAACACAGGCCGAGGATTGTTCGATCTCAGAGGTGCAAACAGGTAAATAGCGGGGGACAAATCAGTTTATTCAACAACAGCAATGCATTTTTATTGAATGCCAAACAATTCAGTTGCGCTAGAGGGGAGAGATATAGGAAACGGAGTATAGAGAGAGAAAAGGAGGGGAAGGGGGAAGTAGCTACCAACAGACGAGACCAAGGTCATGGTGGGCCAGCCAATGGAAGGGTGGTCATCCGTGGGGAGTACTCAGGGTCTTCTCCAGAGGATCGCTCTTTTATAGTCCTTTTCCAAAGCGAGTGGCTTGTGGCCAAGAGGCGGGGAGATTTATGGAGCATTGTGTGGTGCTCCAAGAGACAGGTGCGGTCGTGCAGTACATGCAGGCTTCAGCTGGTACCATGACAGCAGAGTCCAGTGAGCACAACACACCTGCAAAGAGTCCCTTGGCAAGCACCCACCTCAAGCAGGCCAGAAAACCATTGTCCAGAGTCAACCTGGGCGGGGGTCCTTGAGGTCTTCTTGAGAGGGTCATGAGGCAAAAATGAGGGAAACTTCACACCGACCCTTAGAGTGGTAGATGAGAGGCAGCCCTCAGGAAACGGTGGCCACCCAGAGCTGTTACTCCTAGCAGATTTTGGCTGGGAGCAAGCCTTGTATGTAGTGCTTTTTCAGGGGGAATATCAGTTTCAGCCGTGGGAACCTGCAAAAGGGGCTGGTACTTTTCCATAGGAAGGAAAGCACAGAGCCTTAGTGCTCCAGGAGCTGATGAGAGGCAGTCCTCAACATTCCAGGATCAGCCAGTCTTGCCAGGTGGCCCCCGGGAGGCCCAGCCAGCCAGACCTGTTCCATGTTGCCTTGGTTCCATGGGGCCTCACAGTGTCACAATGTTCTCCTTGATTCCAGGAGTCCCTGTAGTGTCCCGATATTCTCCTTGTCACAATATTCTCCCTGCTTCTGTAGTGTAAACAATGGCCCCTTGCTTCCCTAAGGTCCTGCAGAGTCACCACGGCCCCTGGGCTCCATGTGGCCCTGCTGTGTAACAAAGGCTCCTTGGTTCTCTGGGCCGCACAGCTTCATCACTGACCCTTGGTTCCATTGGGGTCCTGAGTCTCACAAAGGTGCCCCTGATTGCATGAGGCACCAGAGTGTCAAAATGGTCTCTTTGGTTCCATGAGGTTCCGCAGTGTCCCCATGGTCGCTGTCAGAGGCTGGATGACATCAATGTCCCCAGACCCGTCGGGATGCTCGGAATGGCCGAGTGGGGCCGGGGCTGGGACAGACCTTGGAATGAGGTGGGACAGAGCCCCGTCCCCAGCCATGGCCTGGCAGATCTGCCAATCACACAGCAGGGGCAGAGCAAACCCAGCTGTGACTGCCTGAGCCGTCAATCAATCACACAGCAGGGGCAGCGCCCAGCCAGCTCTGATTGGCTGAGCCGTCAATCAATCACACAGCAGGGGCAGCGCCCAGCCAGCTCTGATTGGTTGAGCCGTCAATCAATCACACAGCAGGGTCACCGCCCAGCCAGCTCTGATTGGCTGAGCCGTCAATCAAGCACACAGCAGGGGCCGCGCCCACCCAGCTCTGATTGGCTGAGCCGTCAATCAATCCCACACAAAGGCAATGAAACACAGCAGTGCGTGGTAAGAAAGCAGATGTCCCTGAAAAGAGGAGAGCTTAGAAAACGCTAGGGATTTAAAAAAATCGGGCATGACGTCAAGCCCTGGTCTGAATCCTGAAATCTCCTGGGTCTGTGTCTCAGCCACACTGGAAGCCTAGCAGCTGGTAGCTCTCTGCATATCTATCTGGAGATCTTCTGTCTTTCTGTCTCTTTTTTCTCTTTTAACCTTCTTATCCTCTTTTACTGGAATGTTTTTGGGTAGTTTAACATTTTTATGCCTAAAGGTTTCCATCTTACATGGGCCGAGTTAATGATGTTCCTGCTACGCTAAGTGATGCACGTTGAATTGGATGTTGTATGAAATCATTTGCCAAAGGAGCTCGGTTTTCTGTATTTTTCCAGTACACTTTTGTGTCGTTTTGACCTCTTGAGAATATCTGGCTGGGGTTTCTACTCTGCACCAAACTCGAGGAAAGGAGCCTTTGCTCACCCTCAGCATTTCAGTGTTCTGGGGTGTTACAGGCGCGCAGGCTCAGCACGGCCTCTTGTTTCCATGAGGCCCCGCTGTGTCACACTGGCCCTTGGTTCCATGAGCATCTGGAGTGTCACACAGCTTGATGACATTTGTCCTTGCTGCCTCTCCCATCCCAGTGCTCCAGGAATAGCCCCGAGCCACCTGTGAGGGACAGGCCCTGCTGGCCCAGGCCTGGGCTCAGGCCTTGGCCTTTCTGCTTCCTCCAACCAGCCCAGGCCTTGCTCAGCATTGCAGTTCCCTGCTCACAGCCTCGGGCTCCTGCAATCCTGGCCTCAAGGATCTGCTCTCACCACTCCCTGGGGAGCCTTTGGCAGTCCCTGCCCTCAGTGGGGCCAGTGATGCTCCAAGGGACTTGGAGTTTTGCTTCTGACTCCTTGAGCAGCTTCTTCAACCTTCTCTCAGTGCCTGGGGCTCCTGGACTCAGCCCCAAATCCACCGTTGGGGATCATTAAAATACAGAAAACCCTCAGGAGCTCTTTGTCTTCTTTCCAATGTCTTCCAGTCTCCAGGCCTTGTGCAGCTGCTTGGAGTCACTTTGGAGTTCTCTTAAGGAGGAAGATTTCAAGGTACAGCTCATGATTTTCAGTTTTATAAAAGGGAGTAATTTTTCTTTTTCAGTTCCAAGAAGAAGCAACTTAGGCATTCCCCAGGTGATCTTGATGCTGAATGTCTCCTTAGGAGGTGTGGGCCCACTGAAGAATGAGCCCCTTGCCAGGCTGACCCTGTTTGGACAAGCTGCTCCCCAAGCCCAGCCTGGGGACATGTCTGACATGGCCCAGCTGGGACTGACATGCCTGGCCCTGCACCAGAAGCCCTTCCCCCTGAACTCTGCAGCTGGCTGTCCCTGCCCACTGCACCATGTCCCACGTGCTCTCCTCAGGGCTCTGCCTGCATCCAGGCCCAGGACAAGTATTCCTGTTTGTGAGGAAAGAAGGGAAAAGCCTGAGCAGGTTTTCCTAAACGACAAACCCCCACTGTAGAAGCACATGCTGAGTACAGGCTGCCTGGAACCTGGAATGATGACACCTTTCTACTAGGGACAGTGGGACCAGAAATGATGTCTGGATGCAGAATTCTCGGAGTCTTGCAGCTGAATTCTCTGTCCTTGTCCTTTCCCTGCATCTCTGTTGCAGATGGAAGCTGCTGGTGCCTTTCTCAGCTGTGACCTGTCTTTTGAATGCAGACAGATGTTCCCAGGTGTGTTAAGCAGGTGCTGCTCAATGTTTATGCAAAGCTTTGGTGTGCTCATGGAACCAAGGGGACCCTTGTGACACAGCGGGGGCTGATGGAACCAAGGAGACAGTTGTGACAGTTCAGAGCCTCACAGAAACAAGGCTCCATTGTGACACTGAAGGCAATTACGGAATCCACATCACTGTGACACAGCCAGGCCACATGGAACCAATGGTCCCTGATGACAATGCAGGTCCAAGGAGACCATGGTGACACTATGGGACCGCATGGATCCAAGGGGCCACTGTGACACTGAAGAACTTCATGGAAGCCAGGGTGCAGTGTGACACAGCGGTGCCTGATTGGAACAAAGGAACCACTGTTGACAGCCCAGAAACTCCTGGAACCAAGGGGCTGTGGTGACACAGCAGGGCCACATGGAACCAAGGAGACCTGTGACATTTAGGAACCTCATGGAACCAAGAGTCCACTATGACACTGCAGAAACAAGGAGACCATTGGGACGTTGTGGAAGCTCACAGAACCAAGCAGCCCTCGAGACACTCCAGGGCCTCGTTGAAGCAGGGAGACCACTGTGACAGTCCAGAACCTCATGGAGCTAAGGCTCTCTTGTGACACAGCAGGCTCCCATGCAACCAATTGTCCATTGTGACAATGCAGATCCCAGGAGACCATGGTTCCACTACGGAAGCTCATGGAACCAAGGGTCCATTGTGACAAAGCAAGGCCTTGTGGAACCAAGGAGAGCATCGTGACGTAATGGAACCTCGTGGAACCAAGGGTCCGTTGTTAGAGTCCAGAACCAAGGACACCATTGTGACAGTCCAGAACCTCATGGGACCAAGATTCCCTTGTTACACAGTGGCACTTGATGGAACCAAGGAGCCACTGTAGCACAGCAAAGCTGCATGAAACCTATGGTCCGTAGCGATACTGCGGATCCAGGGAAACCATGGCGATACCACGGAACCTCATGGAACCAAGGGTCCAGTGTGACCCAGCAGAACCTCTTGGAATCAAGGCACCCATGTTACACTATGGAACCTCATGGAGCCAAGGGTCCGGTGTGCCGTTGCGGGGCCTCACTGGAGCAAAGGACATGGTTGATGGGACAGAAGCTCATGGAAACGATGGGATATTGGGACATTGCAGAGCCTCATGGAACCAAGGAGACCACTGTGACACTGAGGAAGAATTATGGAAGCAAGCAGCCACTGTAGAACCAAGGAGAGCACTGTTGACAGTACAAAACCTCCTGGAACTGAGAGGCCATTGTTCTACAGCGAGGCCTCGGGGAACCAAGGGGCCATGGTGACACTGTGGGGCCTCATGAACCAAGTAGTCGTTGTGACACAGCGGGGCTGCTTGTAACCAATTGTCCATCGTGATACTGCAGATGCAAGAGACCGTGCTGACACTATGGCAGTTCATGGAACCGAGAGGCTGTTGTGACACACCAAGGCCTCGTGGCACCAAGGAGAGAGCATTGTGGCAGTGCAGAACTAAGGAGGCCATTTTGACAGTACAGACCCAAATGGAACCAAGGGTCCACTGTTATCCAGCAGGGCCTCGTGGAACCAAGGGGCCCTCGTGAAAGTGTGCAAGGGGCATAATGGAGTCAGGGACACCACTGATACTGAAATCTGCTGGATAGCAACTTTTGAACACAGTTTTGAGGATTTGAGAGCAGGTATTCTTTATTACACCATGGTGGTCACTTGGGCAATCCTTCATCTACTCGAGTGCACTGGCCACCAGGCAATCGGAGCTTTTATCACTCACACTGATGATGTATTCATTAGTTAACCCCACCTGGAATTTATTTGCCATAATTGCACCCCTTCTCACAAGTCCTTCTATGGTTCTTTGGAGTGTGTCTTCAACATGCACTGTCCTTTTTAGGTGACTGCTCTTTGATCCCCGCTTTTGAGGAAGGGCAATATTATTGTTGTGTATAACTTCTGCTTTTGTCAGCCTTGCAGAGCTGAGCTGACATTCTCCTTGCGTTTTGTGCACGCTCCGTTTGCCTCGGCTACATCCTTTGTGCGTTTCTCCAAGACTGTGCTCTTCTGTTCTCTGCCCTTGGTAAGTGTAAATGTTGTTCTGTTCTCCTGTCCTTGTCACAGTGCTCGCCCCACGAGGCGTGTCTGCAAGCCCCTCCAACCCATGGACTTGGGATGGGCAAGTGTTCCTGAGGGAACAGGGATGGGACAGCTGGGCTGGACTGGCCCAAGGGATGTTCCATTCCATGTCACACCACGATCAGCAATCAACTGGGAGAAGCAGGGGCATGGGGGATGGGGGGGGGGTGGGGGGGGTGGGGGTGTGTCACCATCTGCCAACACAGGCCGAGGATTGTTCGATCTCAGAGGTGCAAACAGGTAAATAGCGGGGGACAAATCAGTTTATTCAACAACAGCAATGCATTTTTATTGAATGCCAAACAATTCAGTTGCGCTAGAGGGGAGAGATATAGGAAACGGAGTATAGAGAGAGAAAAGGAGGGGAAGGGGGAAGTAGCTACCAACAGACGAGACCAAGGTCATGGTGGGCCAGCCAATGGAAGGGTGGTCATCCGTGGGGAGTACTCAGGGTCTTCTCCAGAGGATCGCTCTTTTATAGTCCTTTTCCAAAGCGAGTGGCTTGTGGCCAAGAGGCGGGGAGATTTATGGAGCATTGTGTGGTGCTCCAAGAGACAGGTGCGGTCGTGCAGTACATGCAGGCTTCAGCTGGTACCATGACAGCAGAGTCCAGTGAGCACAACACACCTGCAAAGAGTCCCTTGGCAAGCACCCACCTCAAGCAGGCCAGAAAACCATTGTCCAGAGTCAACCTGGGCGGGGGTCCTTGAGGTCTTCTTGAGAGGGTCATGAGGCAAAAATGAGGGAAACTTCACACCGACCCTTAGAGTGGTAGATGAGAGGCAGCCCTCAGGAAACGGTGGCCACCCAGAGCTGTTACTCCTAGCAGATTTTGGCTGGGAGCAAGCCTTGTATGTAGTGCTTTTTCAGGGGGAATATCAGTTTCAGCCGTGGGAACCTGCAAAAGGGGCTGGTACTTTTCCATAGGAAGGAAAGCACAGAGCCTTAGTGCTCCAGGAGCTGATGAGAGGCAGTCCTCAACATTCCAGGATCAGCCAGTCTTGCCAGGTGGCCCCCGGGAGGCCCAGCCAGCCAGACCTGTTCCATGTTGCCTTGGTTCCATGGGGCCTCACAGTGTCACAATGTTCTCCTTGATTCCAGGAGTCCCTGTAGTGTCCCGATATTCTCCTTGTCACAATATTCTCCCTGCTTCTGTAGTGTAAACAATGGCCCCTTGCTTCCCTAAGGTCCTGCAGAGTCACCACGGCCCCTGGGCTCCATGTGGCCCTGCTGTGTAACAAAGGCTCCTTGGTTCTCTGGGCCGCACAGCTTCATCACTGACCCTTGGTTCCATTGGGGTCCTGAGTCTCACAAAGGTGCCCCTGATTGCATGAGGCACCAGAGTGTCAAAATGGTCTCTTTGGTTCCATGAGGTTCCGCAGTGTCCCCATGGTCGCTGTCAGAGGCTGGATGACATCAATGTCCCCAGACCCGTCGGGATGCTCGGAATGGCCGAGTGGGGCCGGGGCTGGGACAGACCTTGGAATGAGGTGGGACAGAGCCCCGTCCCCAGCCATGGCCTGGCAGATCTGCCAATCACACAGCAGGGGCAGAGCAAACCCAGCTGTGACTGCCTGAGCCGTCAATCAATCACACAGCAGGGGCAGCGCCCAGCCAGCTCTGATTGGCTGAGCCGTCAATCAATCACACAGCAGGGGCAGCGCCCAGCCAGCTCTGATTGGTTGAGCCGTCAATCAATCACACAGCAGGGTCACCGCCCAGCCAGCTCTGATTGGCTGAGCCGTCAATCAAGCACACAGCAGGGGCCGCGCCCACCCAGCTCTGATTGGCTGAGCCGTCAATCAATCCCACACAAAGGCAATGAAACACAGCAGTGCGTGGTAAGAAAGCAGATGTCCCTGAAAAGAGGAGAGCTTAGAAAACGCTAGGGATTTAAAAAAATCGGGCATGACGTCAAGCCCTGGTCTGAATCCTGAAATCTCCTGGGTCTGTGTCTCAGCCACACTGGAAGCCTAGCAGCTGGTAGCTCTCTGCATATCTATCTGGAGATCTTCTGTCTTTCTGTCTCTTTTTTCTCTTTTAACCTTCTTATCCTCTTTTACTGGAATGTTTTTGGGTAGTTTAACATTTTTATGCCTAAAGGTTTCCATCTTACATGGGCCGAGTTAATGATGTTCCTGCTACGCTAAGTGATGCACGTTGAATTGGATGTTGTATGAAATCATTTGCCAAAGGAGCTCGGTTTTCTGTATTTTTCCAGTACACTTTTGTGTCGTTTTGACCTCTTGAGAATATCTGGCTGGGGTTTCTACTCTGCACCAAACTCGAGGAAAGGAACCTTTGCTCACCCTCAGCATTTCAGTGTTCTGGGGTGTTACAGGCGCGCAGGCTCAGCACGGCCTCTTGTTTCCATGAGGCCCCGCTGTGTCACACTGGCCCTTGGTTCCATGAGCATCTGGAGTGTCACACAGCTTGATGACATTTGTCCTTGCTGCCTCTCCCATCCCAGTGCTCCAGGAATAGCCCCGAGCCACCTGTGAGGGACAGGCCCTGCTGGCCCAGGCCTGGGCTCAGGCCTTGGCCTTTCTGCTTCCTCCAACCAGCCCAGGCCTTGCTCAGCATTGCAGTTCCCTGCTCACAGCCTCGGGCTCCTGCAATCCTGGCCTCAAGGATCTGCTCTCACCACTCCCTGGGGAGCCTTTGGCAGTCCCTGCCCTCAGTGGGGCCAGTGATGCTCCAAGGGACTTGGAGTTTTGCTTCTGACTCCTTGAGCAGCTTCTTCAACCTTCTCTCAGTGCCTGGGGCTCCTGGACTCAGCCCCAAATCCACCGTTGGGGATCATTAAAATACAGAAAACCCTCAGGAGCTCTTTGTCTTCTTTCCAATGTCTTCCAGTCTCCAGGCCTTGTGCAGCTGCTTGGAGTCACTTTGGAGTTCTCTTAAGGAGGAAGATTTCAAGGTACAGCTCATGATTTTCAGTTTTATAAAAGGGAGTAATTTTTCTTTTTCAGTTCCAAGAAGAAGCAACTTAGGCATTCCCCAGGTGATCTTGATGCTGAATGTCTCCTTAGGAGGTGTGGGCCCACTGAAGAATGAGCCCCTTGCCAGGCTGACCCTGTTTGGACAAGCTGCTCCCCAAGCCCAGCCTGGGGACATGTCTGACATGGCCCAGCTGGGACTGACATGCCTGGCCCTGCACCAGAAGCCCTTCCCCCTGAACTCTGCAGCTGGCTGTCCCTGCCCACTGCACCATGTCCCACGTGCTCTCCTCAGGGCTCTGCCTGCATCCAGGCCCAGGACAAGTATTCCTGTTTGTGAGGAAAGAAGGGAAAAGCCTGAGCAGGTTTTCCTAAACGACAAACCCCCACTGTAGAAGCACATGCTGAGTACAGGCTGCCTGGAACCTGGAATGATGACACCTTTCTACTAGGGACAGTGGGACCAGAAATGATGTCTGGATGCAGAATTCTCGGAGTCTTGCAGCTGAATTCTCTGTCCTTGTCCTTTCCCTGCATCTCTGTTGCAGATGGAAGCTGCTGGTGCCTTTCTCAGCTGTGACCTGTCTTTTGAATGCAGACAGATGTTCCCAGGTGTGTTAAGCAGGTGCTGCTCAATGTTTATGCAAAGCTTTGGTGTGCTCATGGAACCAAGGGGACCCTTGTGACACAGCGGGGGCTGATGGAACCAAGGAGACAGTTGTGACAGTTCAGAGCCTCACAGAAACAAGGCTCCATTGTGACACTGAAGGCAATTACGGAATCCACATCACTGTGACACAGCCAGGCCACATGGAACCAATGGTCCCTGATGACAATGCAGGTCCAAGGAGACCATGGTGACACTATGGGACCGCATGGATCCAAGGGGCCACTGTGACACTGAAGAACTTCATGGAAGCCAGGGTGCAGTGTGACACAGCGGTGCCTGATTGGAACAAAGGAACCACTGTTGACAGCCCAGAAACTCCTGGAACCAAGGGGCTGTGGTGACACAGCAGGGCCACATGGAACCAAGGAGACCTGTGACATTTAGGAACCTCATGGAACCAAGAGTCCACTATGACACTGCAGAAACAAGGAGACCATTGGGACGTTGTGGAAGCTCACAGAACCAAGCAGCCCTCGAGACACTCCAGGGCCTCGTTGAAGCAGGGAGACCACTGTGACAGTCCAGAACCTCATGGAGCTAAGGCTCTCTTGTGACACAGCAGGCTCCCATGCAACCAATTGTCCATTGTGACAATGCAGATCCCAGGAGACCATGGTTACACTACGGAAGCTCATGGAACCAAGGGTCCATTGTGACAAAGCAAGGCCTTGTGGAACCAAGGAGAGCATCGTGACGTAATGGAACCTCGTGGAACCAAGGGTCCGTTGTTAGAGTCCAGAACCAAGGACACCATTGTGACAGTCCAGAACCTCATGGGACCAAGATTCCCTTGTTACACAGTGGCACTTGATGGAACCAAGGAGCCACTGTAGCACAGCAAAGCTGCATGAAACCTATGGTCCGTAGCGATACTGCGGATCCAGGGAAACCATGGCGATACCACGGAACCTCATGGAACCAAGGGTCCAGTGTGACCCAGCAGAACCTCTTGGAATCAAGGCACCCATGTTACACTATGGAACCTCATGGAGCCAAGGGTCCGGTGTGCCGTTGCGGGGCCTCACTGGAGCAAAGGACATGGTTGATGGGACAGAAGCTCATGGAAACGATGGGATATTGGGACATTGCAGAGCCTCATGGAACCAAGGAGACCACTGTGACACTGAGGAAGAATTATGGAAGCAAGCAGCCACTGTAGAACCAAGGAGAGCACTGTTGACAGTACAAAACCTCCTGGAACTGAGAGGCCATTGTTCTACAGCGAGGCCTCGGGGAACCAAGGGGCCATGGTGACACTGTGGGGCCTCATGAACCAAGTAGTCGTTGTGACACAGCGGGGCTGCTTGTAACCAATTGTCCATCGTGATACTGCAGATGCAAGAGACCGTGCTGACACTATGGCAGTTCATGGAACCGAGAGGCTGTTGTGACACACCAAGGCCTCGTGGCACCAAGGAGAGAGCATTGTGGCAGTGCAGAACTAAGGAGGCCATTTTGACAGTACAGACCCAAATGGAACCAAGGGTCCACTGTTATCCAGCAGGGCCTCGTGGAACCAAGGGGCCCTCGTGAAAGTGTGCAAGGGGCATAATGGAGTCAGGGACACCACTGATACTGAAATCTGCTGGATAGCAACTTTTGAACACAGTTTTGAGGATTTGAGAGCAGGTATTCTTTATTACACCATGGTGGTCACTTGGGCAATCCTTCATCTACTCGAGTGCACTGGCCACCAGGCAATCGGAGCTTTTATCACTCACACTGATGATGTATTCATTAGTTAACCCCACCTGGAATTTATTTGCCATAATTGCACCCCTTCTCACAAGTCCTTCTATGGTTCTTTGGAGTGTGTCTTCAACATGCACTGTCCTTTTTAGGTGACTGCTCTTTGATCCCCGCTTTTGAGGAAGGGCAATATTATTGTTGTGTATAACTTCTGCTTTTGTCAGCCTTGCAGAGCTGAGCTGACATTCTCCTTGCGTTTTGTGCACGCTCCGTTTGCCTCGGCTACATCCTTTGTGCGTTTCTCCAAGACTGTGCTCTTCTGTTCTCTGCCCTTGGTAAGTGTAAATGTTGTTCTGTTCTCCTGTCCTTGTCACAGTGCTCGCCCCACGAGGCGTGTCTGCAAGCCCCTCCAACCCATGGACTTGGGATGGGCAAGTGTTCCTGAGGGAACAGGGATGGGACAGCTGGGCTGGACTGGCCCAAGGGATGTTCCATTCCATGTCACACCACGATCAGCAATCAACTGGGAGAAGCAGGGGCATGGGGGATGGGGGGGGGGGGGGGGGTGTGTCACCATCTGCCAACACAGGCCGAGGATTGTTCGATCTCAGAGGTGCAAACAGGTAAATAGCGGGGGACAAATCAGTTTATTCAACAACAGCAATGCATTTTTATTGAATGCCAAACAATTCAGTTGCGCTAGAGGGGAGAGATATAGGAAACGGAGTATAGAGAGAGAAAAGGAGGGGAAGGGGGAAGTAGCTACCAACAGACGAGACCAAGGTCATGGTGGGCCAGCCAATGGAAGGGTGGTCATCCGTGGGGAGTACTCAGGGTCTTCTCCAGAGGATCGCTCTTTTATAGTCCTTTTCCAAAGCGAGTGGCTTGTGGCCAAGAGGCGGGGAGATTTATGGAGCATTGTGTGGTGCTCCAAGAGACAGGTGCGGTCGTGCAGTACATGCAGGCTTCAGCTGGTACCATGACAGCACAGTCCAGTGAGCACAACACACCTGCAAAGAGTCCCTTGGCAAGCACCCACCTCAAGCAGGCCAGAAAACCATTGTCCAGAGTCAACCTGGGCGGGGGTCCTTGAGGTCTTCTTGAGAGGGTCATGAGGCAAAAATGAGGGAAACTTCACACCGACCCTTAGAGTGGTAGATGAGAGGCAGCCCTCAGGAAACGGTGGCCACCCAGAGCTGTTACTCCTAGCAGATTTTGGCTGGGAGCAAGCCTTGTATGTAGTGCTTTTTCAGGGGGAATATCAGTTTCAGCCGTGGGAACCTGCAAAAGGGGCTGGTACTTTTCCATAGGAAGGAAAGCACAGAGCCTTAGTGCTCCAGGAGCTGATGAGAGGCAGTCCTCAACATTCCAGGATCAGCCAGTCTTGCCAGGTGGCCCCCGGGAGGCCCAGCCAGCCAGACCTGTTCCATGTTGCCTTGGTTCCATGGGGCCTCACAGTGTCACAATGTTCTCCTTGATTCCAGGAGTCCCTGTAGTGTCCCGATATTCTCCTTGTCACAATATTCTCCCTGCTTCTGTAGTGTAAACAATGGCCCCTTGCTTCCCTAAGGTCCTGCAGAGTCACCACGGCCCCTGGGCTCCATGTGGCCCTGCTGTGTAACAAAGGCTCCTTGGTTCTCTGGGCCGCACAGCTTCATCACTGACCCTTGGTTCCATTGGGGTCCTGAGTCTCACAAAGGTGCCCCTGATTGCATGAGGCACCAGAGTGTCAAAATGGTCTCTTTGGTTCCATGAGGTTCCGCAGTGTCCCCATGGTCGCTGTCAGAGGCTGGATGACATCAATGTCCCCAGACCCGTCGGGATGCTCGGAATGCCCGAGTGGGGCCGGGGCTGGGACAGACCTTGGAATGAGGTGGGACAGAGCCCCGTCCCCAGCCATGGCCTGGCAGATCTGCCAATCACACAGCAGGGGCAGAGCAAACCCAGCTGTGACTGCCTGAGCCGTCAATCAATCACACAGCAGGGGCAGCGCCCAGCCAGCTCTGATTGGCTGAGCCGTCAATCAATCACACAGCAGGGGCAGCGCCCAGCCAGCTCTGATTGGTTGAGCCGTCAATCAATCACACAGCAGGGGCAGCGCCCAGCCAGCTCTGATTGGTTGAGCCGTCAATCAATCACACAGCAGGGGCCGCGCCCACCCAGCTCTGATTGGCTGAGCCGTCAATCAATCCCACACAAAGGCAATGAAACACAGCAGTGCGTGGTAAGAAAGCAGATGTCCCTGAAAAGAGGAGAGCTTAGAAAACGCTAGGGATTTAAAAAAATCGGGCATGACGTCAAGCCCTGGTCTGAATCCTGAAATCTCCTGGGTCTGTGTCTCAGCCACACTGGAAGCCTAGCAGCTGGTAGCTCTCTGCATATCTATCTGGAGATCTTCTGTCTTTCTGTCTCTTTTTTCTCTTTTAACCTTCTTATCCTCTTTTACTGGAATGTTTTTGGGTAGTTTAACATTTTTATGCCTAAAGGTTTCCATCTTACATGGGCCGAGTTAATGATGTTCCTGCTACGCTAAGTGATGCACGTTGAATTGGATGTTGTATGAAATCATTTGCCAAAGGAGCTCGGTTTTCTGTATTTTTCCAGTACACTTTTGTGTCGTTTTGACCTCTTGAGAATATCTGGCTGGGGTTTCTACTCTGCACCAAACTCGAGGAAAGGAACCTTTGCTCACCCTCAGCATTTCAGTGTTCTGGGGTGTTACAGGCGCGCAGGCTCAGCACGGCCTCTTGTTTCCATGAGGCCCCGCTGTGTCACACTGGCCCTTGGTTCCATGAGCATCTGGAGTGTCACACAGCTTGATGACATTTGTCCTTGCTGCCTCTCCCATCCCAGTGCTCCAGGAATAGCCCCGAGCCACCTGTGAGGGACAGGCCCTGCTGGCCCAGGCCTGGGCTCAGGCCTTGGCCTTTCTGCTTCCTCCAACCAGCCCAGGCCTTGCTCAGCATTGCAGTTCCCTGCTCACAGCCTCGGGCTCCTGCAATCCTGGCCTCAAGGATCTGCTCTCACCACTCCCTGGGGAGCCTTTGGCAGTCCCTGCCCTCAGTGGGGCCAGTGATGCTCCAAGGGACTTGGAGTTTTGCTTCTGACTCCTTGAGCAGCTTCTTCAACCTTCTCTCAGTGCCTGGGGCTCCTGGACTCAGCCCCAAATCCACCGTTGGGGATCATTAAAATACAGAAAACCCTCAGGAGCTCTTTGTCTTCTTTCCAATGTCTTCCAGTCTCCAGGCCTTGTGCAGCTGCTTGGAGTCACTTTGGAGTTCTCTTAAGGAGGAAGATTTCAAGGTACAGCTCATGATTTTCAGTTTTATAAAAGGGAGTAATTTTTCTTTTTCAGTTCCAAGAAGAAGCAACTTAGGCATTCCCCAGGTGATCTTGATGCTGAATGTCTCCTTAGGAGGTGTGGGCCCACTGAAGAATGAGCCCCTTGCCAGGCTGACCCTGTTTGGACAAGCTGCTCCCCAAGCCCAGCCTGGGGACATGTCTGACATGGCCCAGCTGGGACTGACATGCCTGGCCCTGCACCAGAAGCCCTTCCCCCTGAACTCTGCAACTGGCTGTCCCTGCCCACTGCACCATGTCCCACGTGCTCTCCTCAGGGCTCTGCCTGCATCCAGGCCCAGGACAAGTATTCCTGTTTGTGAGGAAAGAAGGGAAAAGCCTGAGCAGGTTTTCCTAAACGACAAACCCCCACTGTAGAAGCACATGCTGAGTACAGGCTGCCTGGAACCTGGAATGATGACACCTTTCTACTAGGGACAGTGGGACCAGAAATGATGTCTGGATGCAGAATTCTCGGAGTCTTGCAGCTGAATTCTCTGTCCTTGTCCTTTCCCTGCATCTCTGTTGCAGATGGAAGCTGCTGGTGCCTTTCTCAGCTGTGACCTGTCTTTTGAATGCAGACAGATGTTCCCAGGTGTGTTAAGCAGGTGCTGCTCAATGTTTATGCAAAGCTTTGGTGTGCTCATGGAACCAAGGGGACCCTTGTGACACAGCGGGGGCTGATGGAACCAAGGAGACAGTTGTGACAGTTCAGAGCCTCACAGAAACAAGGCTCCATTGTGACACTGAAGGCAATTACGGAATCCACATCACTGTGACACAGCCAGGCCACATGGAACCAATGGTCCCTGATGACAATGCAGGTCCAAGGAGACCATGGTGACACTATGGGACCGCATGGATCCAAGGGGCCACTGTGACACTGAAGAACTTCATGGAAGCCAGGGTGCAGTGTGACACAGCGGTGCCTGATTGGAACAAAGGAACCACTGTTGACAGCCCAGAAACTCCTGGAACCAAGGGGCTGTGGTGACACAGCAGGGCCACATGGAACCAAGGAGACCTGTGACATTTAGGAACCTCATGGAACCAAGAGTCCACTATGACACTGCAGAAACAAGGAGACCATTGGGACGTTGTGGAAGCTCACAGAACCAAGCAGCCCTCGAGACACTCCAGGGCCTCGTTGAAGCAGGGAGACCACTGTGACAGTCCAGAACCTCATGGAGCTAAGGCTCTCTTGTGACACAGCAGGCTCCCATGCAACCAATTGTCCATTGTGACAATGCAGATCCCAGGAGACCATGGTTCCACTACGGAAGCTCATGGAACCAAGGGTCCATTGTGACAAAGCAAGGCCTTGTGGAACCAAGGAGAGCATTGTGACGTAATGGAACCTCGTGGAACCAAGGGTCCGTTGTTAGAGTCCAGAACCAAGGACACCATTGTGACAGTCCAGAACCTCATGGGACCAAGATTCCCTTGTTACACAGTGGCACTTGATGGAACCAAGGAGCCACTGTAGCACAGCAAAGCTGCATGAAACCTATGGTCCGTAGCGATACTGCGGATCCAGGGAAACCATGGCGATACCACGGAACCTCATGGAACCAAGGGTCCAGTGTGACCCAGCAGAACCTCTTGGAATCAAGGCACCCATGTTACACTATGGAACCTCATGGAGCCAAGGGTCCGGTGTGCCGTTGCGGGGCCTCACTGGAGCAAAGGACATGGTTGATGGGACAGAAGCTCATGGAAACGATGGGATATTGGGACATTGCAGAGCCTCATGGAACCAAGGAGACCACTGTGACACTGAGGAAGAATTATGGAAGCAAGCAGCCACTGTAGAACCAAGGAGAGCACTGTTGACAGTACAAAACCTCCTGGAACTGAGAGGCCATTGTTCTACAGCGAGGCCTCGGGGAACCAAGGGGCCATGGTGACACTGTGGGGCCTCATGAACCAAGTAGTCGTTGTGACACAGCGGGGCTGCTTGTAACCAATTGTCCATCGTGATACTGCAGATGCAAGAGACCGTGCTGACACTATGGCAGTTCATGGAACCGAGAGGCTGTTGTGACGCACCAAGGCCTCGTGGCACCAAGGAGAGAGCATTGTGGCAGTGCAGAACTAAGGAGGCCATTTTGACAGTACAGACCCAAATGGAACCAAGGGTCCACTGTTATCCAGCAGGGCCTCGTGGAACCAAGGGGCCCTCGTGAAAGTGTGCAAGGGGCATAATGGAGTCAGGGACACCACTGATACTGAAATCTGCTGGATAGCAACTTTTGAAC
Organism: Sturnus vulgaris; assembly: GCF_052056855.1. Taxonomy (NCBI): domain Eukaryota; kingdom Metazoa; phylum Chordata; class Aves; order Passeriformes; family Sturnidae; genus Sturnus; species Sturnus vulgaris. The sequence continues at coordinate 2,680,266 of NC_142272.1, forward strand.
ACAGTTTTGAGGATTTGAGAGCAGGTATTCTTTATTACACCATGGTGGTCACTTGGGCAATCCTTCATCTACTCGAGTGCACTGGCCACCAGGCAATCGGAGCTTTTATCACTCACGCTGATGATGTATTCATTAGTTAACCCCACCTGGAATTTATTTGCCATAATTGCACCCCTTCTCACAAGTCCTTCTATGGTTCTTTGGAGTGTGTCTTCAACATGCACTGTCCTTTTTAGGTGACTGCTCTTTGATCCCCGCTTTTGAGGAAGGGCAATATTATTGTTGTGTATAACTTCTGCTTTTGTCAGCCTTGCAGAGCTGAGCTGACATTCTCCTTGCGTTTTGTGCACGCTCCGTTTGCCTCGGCTACATCCTTTGTGCGTTTCTCCAAGACTGTGCTCTTCTGTTCTCTGCCCTTGGTAAGTGTAAATGTTGTTCTGTTCTCCTGTCCTTGTCACAGTGCTCGCCCCACGAGGCGTGTCTGCAAGCCCCTCCAACCCATGGACTTGGGATGGGCAAGTGTTCCTGAGGGAACAGGGATGGGACAGCTGGGCTGGACTGGCCCAAGGGATGTTCCATTCCATGTCACACCACGATCAGCAATCAACTGGGAGAAGCAGGGGCATGGGGGATGGGGGGGGGGGGGGGGGGTGGGGGTGTGTCACCATCTGCCAACACAGGCCGAGGATTGTTCGATCTCAGAGGTGCAAACAGGTAAATAGCGGGGGACAAATCAGTTTATTCAACAACAGCAATGCATTTTTATTGAATGCCAAACAATTCAGTTGCGCTAGAGGGGAGAGATATAGGAAACGGAGTATAGAGAGAGAAAAGGAGGGGAAGGGGGAAGTAGCTACCAACAGACGAGACCAAGGTCATGGTGGGCCAGCCAATGGAAGGGTGGTCATCCGTGGGGAGTACTCAGGGTCTTCTCCAGAGGATCGCTCTTTTATAGTCCTTTTCCAAAGCGAGTGGCTTGTGGCCAAGAGGCGGGGAGATTTATGGAGCATTGTGTGGTGCTCCAAGAGACAGGTGCGGTCGTGCAGTACATGCAGGCTTCAGCTGGTACCATGACAGCAGAGTCCAGTGAGCACAACACACCTGCAAAGAGTCCCTTGGCAAGCACCCACCTCAAGCAGGCCAGAAAACCATTGTCCAGAGTCAACCTGGGCGGGGGTCCTTGAGGTCTTCTTGAGAGGGTCATGAGGCAAAAATGAGGGAAACTTCACACCGACCCTTAGAGTGGTAGATGAGAGGCAGCCCTCAGGAAACGGTGGCCACCCAGAGCTGTTACTCCTAGCAGATTTTGGCTGGGAGCAAGCCTTGTATGTAGTGTTTTTCAGGGGGAATATCAGTTTCAGCCGTGGGAACCTGCAAAAGGGGCTGGTACTTTTCCATAGGAAGGAAAGCACAGAGCCTTAGTGCTCCAGGAGCTGATGAGAGGCAGTCCTCAACATTCCAGGATCAGCCAGTCTTGCCAGGTGGCCCCCGGGAGGCCCAGCCAGCCAGACCTGTTCCATGTTGCCTTGGTTCCATGGGGCCTCACAGTGTCGCAATGTTCTCCTTGATTCCAGGAGTCCCTGTAGTGTCCCGATATTCTCCTTGTCACAATATTCTCCCTGCTTCTGTAGTGTAAACAATGGCCCCTTGCTTCCCTAAGGTCCTGCAGAGTCACCACGGCCCCTGGGCTCCATGTGGCCCTGCTGTGTAACAAAGGCTCCTTGGTTCTCTGGGCCGCACAGCTTCATCACTGACCCTTGGTTCCATTGGGGTCCTGAGTCTCACAAAGGTGCCCCTGATTGCATGAGGCACCAGAGTGTCAAAATGGTCTCTTTGGTTCCATGAGGTTCCGCAGTGTCCCCATGGTCGCTGTCAGAGGCTGGATGACATCAATGTCCCCAGACCCGTCGGGATGCTCGGAATGGCCGAGTGGGGCCGGGGCTGGGACAGACCTTGGAATGAGGTGGGACAGAGCCCCGTCCCCAGCCATGGCCTGGCAGATCTGCCAATCACACAGCAGGGGCAGAGCAAACCCAGCTGTGACTGCCTGAGCCGTCAATCAATCACACAGCAGGGGCAGCGCCCAGCCAGCTCTGATTGGCTGAGCCGTCAATCAATCACACAGCAGGGGCAGCGCCCAGCCAGCTCTGATTGGTTGAGCCGTCAATCAATCACACAGCAGGGGCCGCGCCCACCCAGCTCTGATTGGCTGAGCCGTCAATCAAGCACACAGCAGGGGCAGCGCCCACCCAGCTCTGATTGGCTGAGCCGTCAATCAATCCCACACAAAGGCAATGAAACACAGCAGTGCGTGGGAAGAAAGCAGATGTCCCTGAAAAGAGGAGAGCTTAGAAAACGCTAGGGATTTAAAAAATCGGGCATGACGTCAAGCCCTGGTCTGAATCCTGAAATCTCCTGGGTCTGTGTCTCAGCCACACTGGAAGCCTAGCAGCTGGTAGCTCTCTGCATATCTATCTGGAGATCTTCTGTCTTTCTGTCTCTTTTTTCTCTTTTAACCTTCTTATCCTCTTTTACTGGAATGTTTTTGGGTAGTTTAACATCTTTATGCCTAAAGGTTTCCATCTTACATGGGCCGAGTTAATGATGTTCCTGCTACGCTAAGTGATGCACGTTGAATTGGATGTTGTATGAAATCATTTGCCAAAGGAGCTCGGTTTTCTGTATTTTTCCAGTACACTTTTGTGTCGTTTTGACCTCTTGAGAATATCTGGCTGGGGTTTCTACTCTGCACCAAACTCGAGGAAAGGAACCTTTGCTCACCCTCAGCATTTCAGTGTTCTGGGGTGTTACAGGCGCGCAGGCTCAGCACGGCCTCTTGTTTCCATGAGGCCCCGCTGTGTCACACTGGCCCTTGGTTCCATGAGCATCTGGAGTGTCACACAGCTTGATGACATTTGTCCTTGCTGCCTCTCCCATCCCAGTGCTCCAGGAACAGCCCCGAGCCACCTGTGAGGGACAGGCCCTGCTGGCCCAGGCCTGGGCTCAGGCCTTGGCCTTTCTGCTTCCTCCAACCAGCCCAGGCCTTGCTCAGCATTGCAGTTCCCTGCTCACAGCCTCGGGCTCCTGCAATCCTGGCCTCAAGGATCTGCTCTCACCACTCCCTGGGGAGCCTTTGGCAGTCCCTGCCCTCAGTGGGGCCAGTGATGCTCCAAGGGACTTGGAGTTTTGCTTCTGACTCCTTGAGCAGCTTCTTCAACCTTCTCTCAGTGCCTGGGGCTCCTGGACTCAGCCCCAAATCCACCGTTGGGGATCATTAAAATACAGAAAACCCTCAGGAGCTCTTTGTCTTCTTTCCAATGTCTTCCAGTCTCCAGGCCTTGTGCAGCTGCTTGGAGTCACTTTGGAGTTCTCTTAAGGAGGAAGATTTCAAGGTACAGCTCATGATTTTCAGTTTTATAAAAGGGAGTAATTTTTCTTTTTCAGTTCAAAGAAGAAGCAACTTAGGCATTCCCCAGGTGATCTTGATGCTGAATGTCTCCTTAGGAGGTGTGGGCCCACTGAAGAATGAGCCCCTTGCCAGGCTGACCCTGTTTGGACAAGCTGCTCCCCAAGCCCAGCCTGGGGACATGTCTGACATGGCCCAGCTGGGACTGACATGCCTGGCCCTGCACCAGAAGCCCTTCCCCCTGAACTCTGCAGCTGGCTGTCCCTGCCCACTGCACCATGTCCCACGTGCTCTCCTCAGGGCTCTGCCTGCATCCAGGCCCAGGACAAGTATTCCTGTTTGTGAGGAAAGAAGGGAAAAGCCTGAGCAGGTTTTCCTAAACGACAAACCCCCACTGTAGAAGCACATGCTGAGTACAGGCTGCCTGGAACCTGGAATGATGACACCTTTCTACTAGGGACAGTGGGACCAGAAATGATGTCTGGATGCAGAATTCTCGGAGTCTTGCAGCTGAATTCTCTGTCCTTGTCCTTTCCCTGCATCTCTGTTGCAGATGGAAGCTGCTGGTGCCTTTCTCAGCTGTGACCTGTCTTTTGAATGCAGACAGATGTTCCCAGGTGTGTTAAGCAGGTGCTGCTCAATGTTTATGCAAAGCTTTGGTGTGCTCATGGAACCAAGGGGACCCTTGTGACACAGCGGGGGCTGATGGAACCAAGGAGACAGTTGTGACAGTTCAGAGCCTCACAGAAACAAGGCTCCATTGTGACACTGAAGGCAATTACGGAATCCACATCACTGTGACACAGCCAGGCCACATGGAACCAATGGTCCCTGATGACAATGCAGGTCCAAGGAGACCATGGTGACACTATGGGACCGCATGGATCCAAGGGGCCACTGTGACACTGAAGAACTTCATGGAAGCCAGGGTGCAGTGTGACACAGCGGTGCCTGATTGGAACAAAGGAACCACTGTTGACAGCCCAGAAACTCCTGGAACCAAGGGGCTGTGGTGACACAGCAGGGCCACATGGAACCAAGGAGACCTGTGACATTTAGGAACCTCATGGAACCAAGAGTCCACTATGACACTGCAGAAACAAGGAGACCATTGGGACGTTGTGGAAGCTCACAGAACCAAGCAGCCCTCGAGACACTCCAGGGCCTCGTTGAAGCAGGGAGACCACTGTGACAGTCCAGAACCTCATGGAGCTAAGGCTCTCTTGTGACACAGCAGGCTCCCATGCAACCAATTGTCCATTGTGACAATGCAGATCCCAGGAGACCATGGTTACACTACGGAAGCTCATGGAACCAAGGGTCCATTGTGACAAAGCAAGGCCTTGTGGAACCAAGGAGAGCATCGTGACGTAATGGAACCTCGTGGAACCAAGGGTCCGTTGTTAGAGTCCAGAACCAAGGACACCATTGTGACAGTCCAGAACCTCATGGGACCAAGATTCCCTTGTTACACAGTGGCACTTGATGGAACCAAGGAGCCACTGTAGCACAGCAAAGCTGCATGAAACCTATGGTCCGTAGCGATACTGCGGATCCAGGGAAACCATGGCGATACCACGGAACCTCATGGAACCAAGGGTCCAGTGTGACCCAGCAGAACCTCTTGGAATCAAGGCACCCATGTTACACTATGGAACCTCATGGAGCCAAGGGTCCGGTGTGCCGTTGCGGGGCCTCACTGGAGCAAAGGACATGGTTGATGGGACAGAAGCTCATGGAAACGATGGGATATTGGGACATTGCAGAGCCTCATGGAACCAAGGAGACCACTGTGACACTGAGGAAGAATTATGGAAGCAAGCAGCCACTGTAGAACCAAGGAGAGCACTGTTGACAGTACAAAACCTCCTGGAACTGAGAGGCCATTGTTCTACAGCGAGGCCTCGGGGAACCAAGGGGCCATGGTGACACTGTGGGGCCTCATGAACCAAGTAGTCGTTGTGACACAGCGGGGCTGCTTGTAACCAATTGTCCATCGTGATACTGCAGATGCAAGAGACCGTGCTGACACTATGGCAGTTCATGGAACCGAGAGGCTGTTGTGACGCACCAAGGCCTCGTGGCACCAAGGAGAGAGCATTGTGGCAGTGCAGAACTAAGGAGGCCATTTTGACAGTACAGACCCAAATGGAACCAGGGGTCCACTGTTATCCAGCAGGGCCTCGTGGAACCAAGGGGCCCTCGTGAAAGTGTGCAAGGGGCATAATGGAGTCAGGGACACCACTGATACTGAAATCTGCTGGATAGCAACTTTTGAACACAGTTTTGAGGATTTGAGAGCAGGTATTCTTTATTACACCATGGTGGTCACTTGGGCAATCCTTCATCTACTCGAGTGCACTGGCCACCAGGCAATCGGAGCTTTTATCACTCACGCTGATGATGTATTCATTAGTTAACCCCACCTGGAATTTATTTGCCATAATTGCACCCCTTCTCACAAGTCCTTCTATGGTTCTTTGGAGTGTGTCTTCAACATGCACTGTCCTTTTTAGGTGACTGCTCTTTGATCCCCGCTTTTGAGGAAGGGCAATATTATTGTTGTGTATAACTTCTGCTTTTGTCAGCCTTGCAGAGCTGAGCTGACATTCTCCTTGCGTTTTGTGCACGCTCCGTTTGCCTCGGCTACATCCTTTGTGCGTTTCTCCAAGACTGTGCTCTTCTGTTCTCTGCCCTTGGTAAGTGTAAATGTTGTTCTGTTCTCCTGTCCTTGTCACAGTGCTCGCCCCACGAGGCGTGTCTGCAAGCCCCTCCAACCCATGGACTTGGGATGGGCAAGTGTTCCTGAGGGAACAGGGATGGGACAGCTGGGCTGGACTGGCCCAAGGGATGTTCCATTCCATGTCACACCACGATCAGCAATCAACTGGGAGAAGCAGGGGCATGGGGGATGGGGGGGGGGGGGGGGGGGGGTGTGTGTCACCATCTGCCAACACAGGCCGAGGATTGTTCGATCTCAGAGGTGCAAACAGGTAAATAGCGGGGGACAAATCAGTTTATTCAACAACAGCAATGCATTTTTATTGAATGCCAAACAATTCAGTTGCGCTAGAGGGGAGAGATATAGGAAACGGAGTATAGAGAGAGAAAAGGAGGGGAAGGGGGAAGTAGCTACCAACAGACGAGACCAAGGTCATGGTGGGCCAGCCAATGGAAGGGTGGTCATCCGTGGGGAGTACTCAGGGTCTTCTCCAGAGGATCGCTCTTTTATAGTCCTTTTCCAAAGCGAGTGGCTTGTGGCCAAGAGGCGGGGAGATTTATGGAGCATTGTGTGGTGCTCCAAGAGACAGGTGCGGTCGTGCAGTACATGCAGGCTTCAGCTGGTACCATGACAGCAGAGTCCAGTGAGCACAACACACCTGCAAAGAGTCCCTTGGCAAGCACCCACCTCAAGCAGGCCAGAAAACCATTGTCCAGAGTCAACCTGGGCGGGGGTCCTTGAGGTCTTCTTGAGAGGGTCATGAGGCAAAAATGAGGGAAACTTCACACCGACCCTTAGAGTGGTAGATGAGAGGCAGCCCTCAGGAAACGGTGGCCACCCAGAGCTGTTACTCCTAGCAGATTTTGGCTGGGAGCAAGCCTTGTATGTAGTGCTTTTTCAGGGGGAATATCAGTTTCAGCCGTGGGAACCTGCAAAAGGGGCTGGTACTTTTCCATAGGAAGGAAAGCACAGAGCCTTAGTGCTCCAGGAGCTGATGAGAGGCAGTCCTCAACATTCCAGGATCAGCCAGTCTTGCCAGGTGGCCCCCGGGAGGCCCAGCCAGCCAGACCTGTTCCATGTTGCCTTGGTTCCATGGGGCCTCACAGTGTCACAATGTTCTCCTTGATTCCAGGAGTCCCTGTAGTGTCCCGATATTCTCCTTGTCACAATATTCTCCCTGCTTCTGTAGTGTAAACAATGGCCCCTTGCTTCCCTAAGGTCCTGCAGAGTCACCACGGCCCCTGGGCTCCATGTGGCCCTGCTGTGTAACAAAGGCTCCTTGGTTCTCTGGGCCGCACAGCTTCATCACTGACCCTTGGTTCCATTGGGGTCCTGAGTCTCACAAAGGTGCCCCTGATTGCATGAGGCACCAGAGTGTCAAAATGGTCTCTTTGGTTCCATGAGGTTCCGCAGTGTCCCCATGGTCGCTGTCAGAGGCTGGATGACATCAATGTCCCCAGACCCGTCGGGATGCTCGGAATGCCCGAGTGGGGCCGGGGCTGGGACAGACCTTGGAATGAGGTGGGACAGAGCCCCGTCCCCAGCCATGGCCTGGCAGATCTGCCAATCACACAGCAGGGGCAGAGCAAACCCAGCTGTGACTGCCTGAGCCGTCAATCAATCACACAGCAGGGGCAGCGCCCAGCCAGCTCTGATTGGCTGAGCCGTCAATCAATCACACAGCAGGGGCAGCGCCCAGCCAGCTCTGATTGGTTGAGCCGTCAATCAATCACACAGCAGGGGCCGCGCCCACCCAGCTCTGATTGGCTGAGCCGTCAATCAAGCACACAGCAGGGGCAGCGCCCACCCAGCTCTGATTGGCTGAGCCGTCAATCAATCCCACACAAAGGCAATGAAACACAGCAGTGCGTGGGAAGAAAGCAGATGTCCCTGAAAAGAGGAGAGCTTAGAAAACGCTAGGGATTTAAAAAATCGGGCATGACGTCAAGCCCTGGTCTGAATCCTGAAATCTCCTGGGTCTGTGTCTCAGCCACACTGGAAGCCTAGCAGCTGGTAGCTCTCTGCATATCTATCTGGAGATCTTCTGTCTTTCTGTCTCTTTTTTCTCTTTTAACCTTCTTATCCTCTTTTACTGGAATGTTTTTGGGTAGTTTAACATCTTTATGCCTAAAGGTTTCCATCTTACATGGGCCGAGTTAATGATGTTCCTGCTACGCTAAGTGTTGCACGTTGAATTGGATGTTGTATGAAATCATTTGCCAAAGGAGCTCGGTTTTCTGTATTTTTCCAGTACACTTTTGTGTCGTTTTGACCTCTTGAGAATATCTGGCTGGGGTTTCTACTCTGCACCAAACTCGAGGAAAGGAACCTTTGCTCACCCTCAGCATTTCAGTGTTCTGGGGTGTTACAGGCGCGCAGGCTCAGCACGGCCTCTTGTTTCCATGAGGCCCCGCTGTGTCACACTGGCCCTTGGTTCCATGAGCATCTGGAGTGTCACACAGCTTGATGACATTTGTCCTTGCTGCCTCTCCCATCCCAGTGCTCCAGGAACAGCCCCGAGCCACCTGTGAGGGACAGGCCCTGCTGGCCCAGGCCTGGGCTCAGGCCTTGGCCTTTCTGCTTCCTCCAACCAGCCCAGGCCTTGCTCAGCATTGCAGTTCCCTGCTCACAGCCTCGGGCTCCTGCAATCCTGGCCTCAAGGATCTGCTCTCACCACTCCCTGGGGAGCCTTTGGCAGTCCCTGCCCTCAGTGGGGCCAGTGATGCTCCAAGGGACTTGGAGTTTTGCTTCTGACTCCTTGAGCAGCTTCTTCAACCTTCTCTCAGTGCCTGGGGCTCCTGGACTCAGCCCCAAATCCACCGTTGGGGATCATTAAAATACAGAAAACCCTCAGGAGCTCTTTGTCTTCTTTCCAATGTCTTCCAGTCTCCAGGCCTTGTGCAGCTGCTTGGAGTCACTTTGGAGTTCTCTTAAGGAGGAAGATTTCAAGGTACAGCTCATGATTTTCAGTTTTATAAAAGGGAGTAATTTTTCTTTTTCAGTTCCAAGAAGAAGCAACTTAGGCATTCCCCAGGTGATCTTGATGCTGAATGTCTCCTTAGGAGGTGTGGGCCCACTGAAGAATGAGCCCCTTGCCAGGCTGACCCTGTTTGGACAAGCTGCTCCCCAAGCCCAGCCTGGGGACATGTCTGACATGGCCCAGCTGGGACTGACATGCCTGGCCCTGCACCAGAAGCCCTTCCCCCTGAACTCTGCAGCTGGCTGTCCCTGCCCACTGCACCATGTCCCACGTGCTCTCCTCAGGGCTCTGCCTGCATCCAGGCCCAGGACAAGTATTCCTGTTTGTGAGGAAAGAAGGGAAAAGCCTGAGCAGGTTTTCCTAAATGACAAACCCCCACTGTAGAAGCACATGCTGAGTACAGGCTGCCTGGAACCTGGAATGATGACACCTTTCTACTAGGGACAGTGGGACCAGAAATGATGTCTGGATGCAGAATTCTCGGAGTCTTGCAGCTGAATTCTCTGTCCTTGTCCTTTCCCTGCATCTCTGTTGCAGATGGAAGCTGCTGGTGCCTTTCTCAGCTGTGACCTGTCTTTTGAATGCAGACAGATGTTCCCAGGTGTGTTAAGCAGGTGCTGCTCAATGTTTATGCAAAGCTTTGGTGTGCTCATGGAACCAAGGGGACCCTTGTGACACAGCGGGGGCTGATGGAACCAAGGAGACAGTTGTGACAGTTCAGAGCCTCACAGAAACAAGGCTCCATTGTGACACTGAAGGCAATTACGGAATCCACATCACTGTGACACAGCCAGGCCACATGGAACCAATGGTCCCTGATGACAATGCAGGTCCAAGGAGACCATGGTGACACTATGGGACCGCATGGATCCAAGGGGCCACTGTGACACTGAAGAACTTCATGGAAGCCAGGGTGCAGTGTGACACAGCGGTGCCTGATTGGAACAAAGGAACCACTGTTGACAGCCCAGAAACTCCTGGAACCAAGGGGCTGTGGTGACACAGCAGGGCCACATGGAACCAAGGAGACCTGTGACATTTAGGAACCTCATGGAACCAAGAGTCCACTATGACACTGCAGAAACAAGGAGACCATTGGGACGTTGTGGAAGCTCACAGAACCAAGCAGCCCTCGAGACACTCCAGGGCCTCGTTGAAGCAGGGAGACCACTGTGACAGTCCAGAACCTCATGGAGCTAAGGCTCTCTTGTGACACAGCAGGCTCCCATGCAACCAATTGTCCATTGTGACAATGCAGATCCCAGGAGACCATGGTTACACTACGGAAGCTCATGGAACCAAGGGTCCATTGTGACAAAGCAAGGCCTTGTGGAACCAAGGAGAGCATCGTGACGTAATGGAACCTCGTGGAACCAAGGGTCCGTTGTTAGAGTCCAGAACCAAGGACACCATTGTGACAGTCCAGAACCTCATGGGACCAAGATTCCCTTGTTACACAGTGGCACTTGATGGAACCAAGGAGCCACTGTAGCACAGCAAAGCTGCATGAAACCTATGGTCCGTAGCGATACTGCGGATCCAGGGAAACCATGGCGATACCACGGAACCTCATGGAACCAAGGGTCCAGTGTGACCCAGCAGAACCTCTTGGAATCAAGGCACCCATGTTACACTATGGAACCTCATGGAGCCAAGGGTCCGGTGTGCCGTTGCGGGGCCTCACTGGAGCAAAGGACATGGTTGATGGGACAGAAGCTCATGGAAACGATGGGATATTGGGACATTGCAGAGCCTCATGGAACCAAGGAGACCACTGTGACACTGAGGAAGAATTATGGAAGCAAGCAGCCACTGTAGAACCAAGGAGAGCACTGTTGACAGTACAAAACCTCCTGGAACTGAGAGGCCATTGTTCTACAGCGAGGCCTCGGGGAACCAAGGGGCCATGGTGACACTGTGGGGCCTCATGAACCAAGTAGTCGTTGTGACACAGCGGGGCTGCTTGTAACCAATTGTCCATCGTGATACTGCAGATGCAAGAGACCGTGCTGACACTATGGCAGTTCATGGAACCGAGAGGCTGTTGTGACGCACCAAGGCCTCGTGGCACCAAGGAGAGAGCATTGTGGCAGTGCAGAACTAAGGAGGCCATTTTGACAGTACAGACCCAAATGGAACCAAGGGTCCACTGTTATCCAGCAGGGCCTCGTGGAACCAAGGGGCCCTCGTGAAAGTGTGCAAGGGGCATAATGGAGTCAGGGACACCACTGATACTGAAATCTGCTGGATAGCAACTTTTGAACACAGTTTTGAGGATTTGAGAGCAGGTATTCTTTATTACACCATGGTGGTCACTTGGGCAATCCTTCATCTACTCGAGTGCACTGGCCACCAGGCAATCGGAGCTTTTATCACTCACGCTGATGATGTATTCATTAGTTAACCCCACCTGGAATTTATTTGCCATAATTGCACCCCTTCTCACAAGTCCTTCTATGGTTCTTTGGAGTGTGTCTTCAACATGCACTGTCCTTTTTAGGTGACTGCTCTTTGATCCCCGCTTTTGAGGAAGGGCAATATTATTGTTGTGTATAACTTCTGCTTTTGTCAGCCTTGCAGAGCTGAGCTGACATTCTCCTTGCGTTTTGTGCACGCTCCGTTTGCCTCGGCTACATCCTTTGTGCGTTTCTCCAAGACTGTGCTCTTCTGTTCTCTGCCCTTGGTAAGTGTAAATGTTGTTCTGTTCTCCTGTCCTTGTCACAGTGCTCGCCCCACGAGGCGTGTCTGCAAGCCCCTCCAACCCATGGACTTGGGATGGGCAAGTGTTCCTGAGGGAACAGGGATGGGACAGCTGGGCTGGACTGGCCCAAGGGATGTTCCATTCCATGTCACACCACGATCAGCAATCAACTGGGAGAAGCAGGGGCATGGGGGATGGGGGGGGGGGGGGGGTGGGGGTGTGTCACCATCTGCCAACACAGGCCGAGGATTGTTCGATCTCAGAGGTGCAAACAGGTAAATAGCGGGGGACAAATCAGTTTATTCAACAACAGCAATGCATTTTTATTGAATGCCAAACAATTCAGTTGCGCTAGAGGGGAGAGATATAGGAAACGGAGTATAGAGAGAGAAAAGGAGGGGAAGGGGGAAGTAGCTACCAACAGACGAGACCAAGGTCATGGTGGGCCAGCCAATGGAAGGGTGGTCATCCGTGGGGAGTACTCAGGGTCTTCTCCAGAGGATCGCTCTTTTATAGTCCTTTTCCAAAGCGAGTGGCTTGTGGCCAAGAGGCGGGGAGATTTATGGAGCATTGTGTGGTGCTCCAAGAGACAGGTGCGGTCGTGCAGTACATGCAGGCTTCAGCTGGTACCATGACAGCACAGTCCAGTGAGCACAACACACCTGCAAAGAGTCCCTTGGCAAGCACCCACCTCAAGCAGGCCAGAAAACCATTGTCCAGAGTCAACCTGGGCGGGGGTCCTTGAGGTCTTCTTGAGAGGGTCATGAGGCAAAAATGAGGGAAACTTCACACCGACCCTTAGAGTGGTAGATGAGAGGCAGCCCTCAGGAAACGGTGGCCACCCAGAGCTGTTACTCCTAGCAGATTTTGGCTGGGAGCAAGCCTTGTATGTAGTGCTTTTTCAGGGGGAATATCAGTTTCAGCCGTGGGAACCTGCAAAAGGGGCTGGTACTTTTCCATAGGAAGGAAAGCACAGAGCCTCAGTGCTCCAGGAGCTGATGAGAGGCAGTCCTCAACATTCCAGGATCAGCCAGTCTTGCCAGGTGGCCCCCGGGAGGCCCAGCCAGCCAGACCTGTTCCATGTTGCCTTGGTTCCATGGGGCCTCACAGTGTCACAATGTTCTCCTTGATTCCAGGAGTCCCTGTAGTGTCCCGATATTCTCCTTGTCACAATATTCTCCCTGCTTCTGTAGTGTAAACAATGGCCCCTTGCTTCCCTAAGGTCCTGCAGAGTCACCACGGCCCCTGGGCTCCATGTGGCCCTGCTGTGTAACAAAGGCTCCTTGGTTCTCTGGGCCGCACAGCTTCATCACTGACCCTTGGTTCCATTGGGGTCCTGAGTCTCACAAAGGTGCCCCTGATTGCATGAGGCACCAGAGTGTCAAAATGGTCTCTTTGGTTCCATGAGGTTCCGCAGTGTCCCCATGGTCGCTGTCAGAGGCTGGATGACATCAATGTCCCCAGACCCGTCGGGATGCTCGGAATGCCCGAGTGGGGCCGGGGCTGGGACAGACCTTGGAATGAGGTGGGACAGAGCCCCGTCCCCAGCCATGGCCTGGCAGATCTGCCAATCACACAGCAGGGGCAGAGCAAACCCAGCTGTGACTGCCTGAGCCGTCAATCAATCACACAGCAGGGGCAGCGCCCAGCCAGCTCTGATTGGCTGAGCCGTCAATCAATCACACAGCAGGGGCAGCGCCCAGCCAGCTCTGATTGGTTGAGCCGTCAATCAATCACACAGCAGGGGCCGCGCCCACCCAGCTCTGATTGGCTGAGCCGTCAATCAAGCACACAGCAGGGGCAGCGCCCACCCAGCTCTGATTGGCTGAGCCGTCAATCAATCCCACACAAAGGCAATGAAACACAGCAGTGCGTGGGAAGAAAGCAGATGTCCCTGAAAAGAGGAGAGCTTAGAAAACGCTAGGGATTTAAAAAATCGGGCATGACGTCAAGCCCTGGTCTGAATCCTGAAATCTCCTGGGTCTGTGTCTCAGCCACACTGGAAGCCTAGCAGCTGGTAGCTCTCTGCATATCTATCTGGAGATCTTCTGTCTTTCTGTCTCTTTTTTCTCTTTTAACCTTCTTATCCTCTTTTACTGGAATGTTTTTGGGTAGTTTAACATCTTTATGCCTAAAGGTTTCCATCTTACATGGGCCGAGTTAATGATGTTCCTGCTACGCTAAGTGATGCACGTTGAATTGGATGTTGTATGAAATCATTTGCCAAAGGAGCTCGGTTTTCTGTATTTTTCCAGTACACTTTTGTGTCGTTTTGACCTCTTGAGAATATCTGGCTGGGGTTTCTACTCTGCACCAAACTCGAGGAAAGGAACCTTTGCTCACCCTCAGCATTTCAGTGTTCTGGGGTGTTACAGGCGCGCAGGCTCAGCACGGCCTCTTGTTTCCATGAGGCCCCGCTGTGTCACACTGGCCCTTGGTTCCATGAGCATCTGGAGTGTCACACAGCTTGATGACATTTGTCCTTGCTGCCTCTCCCATCCCAGTGCTCCAGGAATAGCCCCGAGCCACCTGTGAGGGACAGGCCCTGCTGGCCCAGGCCTGGGCTCAGGCCTTGGCCTTTCTGCTTCCTCCAACCAGCCCAGGCCTTGCTCAGCATTGCAGTTCCCTGCTCACAGCCTCGGGCTCCTGCAATCCTGGCCTCAAGGATCTGCTCTCACCACTCCCTGGGGAGCCTTTGGCAGTCCCTGCCCTCAGTGGGGCCAGTGATGCTCCAAGGGACTTGGAGTTTTGCTTCTGACTCCTTGAGCAGCTTCTTCAACCTTCTCTCAGTGCCTGGGGCTCCTGGACTCAGCCCCAAATCCACCGTTGGGGATCATTAAAATACAGAAAACCCTCAGGAGCTCTTTGTCTTCTTTCCAATGTCTTCCAGTCTCCAGGCCTTGTGCAGCTGCTTGGAGTCACTTTGGAGTTCTCTTAAGGAGGAAGATTTCAAGGTACAGCTCATGATTTTCAGTTTTATAAAAGGGAGTAATTTTTCTTTTTCAGTTCCAAGAAGAAGCAACTTAGGCATTCCCCAGGTGATCTTGATGCTGAATGTCTCCTTAGGAGGTGTGGGCCCACTGAAGAATGAGCCCCTTGCCAGGCTGACCCTGTTTGGACAAGCTGCTCCCCAAGCCCAGCCTGGGGACATGTCTGACATGGCCCAGCTGGGACTGACATGCCTGGCCCTGCACCAGAAGCCCTTCCCCCTGAACTCTGCAGCTGGCTGTCCCTGCCCACTGCACCATGTCCCACGTGCTCTCCTCAGGGCTCTGCCTGCATCCAGGCCCAGGACAAGTATTCCTGTTTGTGAGGAAAGAAGGGAAAAGCCTGAGCAGGTTTTCCTAAACGACAAACCCCCACTGTAGAAGCACATGCTGAGTACAGGCTGCCTGGAACCTGGAATGATGACACCTTTCTACTAGGGACAGTGGGACCAGAAATGATGTCTGGATGCAGAATTCTCGGAGTCTTGCAGCTGAATTCTCTGTCCTTGTCCTTTCCCTGCATCTCTGTTGCAGATGGAAGCTGCTGGTGCCTTTCTCAGCTGTGACCTGTCTTTTGAATGCAGACAGATGTTCCCAGGTGTGTTAAGCAGGTGCTGCTCAATGTTTATGCAAAGCTTTGGTGTGCTCATGGAACCAAGGGGACCCTTGTGACACAGCGGGGGCTGATGGAACCAAGGAGACAGTTGTGACAGTTCAGAGCCTCACAGAAACAAGGCTCCATTGTGACACTGAAGGCAATTACGGAATCCACATCACTGTGACACAGCCAGGCCACATGGAACCAATGGTCCCTGATGACAATGCAGGTCCAAGGAGACCATGGTGACACTATGGGACCGCATGGATCCAAGGGGCCACTGTGACACTGAAGAACTTCATGGAAGCCAGGGTGCAGTGTGACACAGCGGTGCCTGATTGGAACAAAGGAACCACTGTTGACAGCCCAGAAACTCCTGGAACCAAGGGGCTGTGGTGACACAGCAGGGCCACATGGAACCAAGGAGACCTGTGACATTTAGGAACCTCATGGAACCAAGAGTCCACTATGACACTGCAGAAACAAGGAGACCATTGGGACGTTGTGGAAGCTCACAGAACCAAGCAGCCCTCGAGACACTCCAGGGCCTCGTTGAAGCAGGGAGACCACTGTGACAGTCCAGAACCTCATGGAGCTAAGGCTCTCTTGTGACACAGCAGGCTCCCATGCAACCAATTGTCCATTGTGACAATGCAGATCCCAGGAGACCATGGTTACACTACGGAAGCTCATGGAACCAAGGGTCCATTGTGACAAAGCAAGGCCTTGTGGAACCAAGGACAGCATCGTGACGTAATGGAACCTCGTGGAACCAAGGGTCCGTTGTTAGAGTCCAGAACCAAGGACACCATTGTGACAGTCCAGAACCTCATGGGACCAAGATTCCCTTGTTACACAGTGGCACTTGATGGAACCAAGGAGCCACTGTAGCACAGCAAAGCTGCATGAAACCTATGGTCCGTAGCGATACTGCGGATCCAGGGAAACCATGGCGATACCACGGAACCTCATGGAACCAAGGGTCCAGTGTGACCCAGCAGAACCTCTTGGAATCAAGGCACCCATGTTACACTATGGAACCTCATGGAGCCAAGGGTCCGGTGTGCCGTTGCGGGGCCTCACTGGAGCAAAGGACATGGTTGATGGGACAGAAGCTCATGGAAACGATGGGATATTGGGACATTGCAGAGCCTCATGGAACCAAGGAGACCACTGTGACACTGAGGAAGAATTATGGAAGCAAGCAGCCACTGTAGAACCAAGGAGAGCACTGTTGACAGTACAAAACCTCCTGGAACTGAGAGGCCATTGTTCTACAGCGAGGCCTCGGGGAACCAAGGGGCCATGGTGACACTGTGGGGCCTCATGAACCAAGTAGTCGTTGTGACACAGCGGGGCTGCTTGTAACCAATTGTCCATCGTGATACTGCAGATGCAAGAGACCGTGCTGACACTATGGCAGTTCATGGAACCGAGAGGCTGTTGTGACGCACCAAGGCCTCGTGGCACCAAGGAGAGAGCATTGTGGCAGTGCAGAACTAAGGAGGCCATTTTGACAGTACAGACCCAAATGGAACCAGGGGTCCACTGTTATCCAGCAGGGCCTCGTGGAACCAAGGGGCCCTCGTGAAAGTGTGCAAGGGGCATAATGGAGTCAGGGACACCACTGATACTGAAATCTGCTGGATAGCAACTTTTGAACACAGTTTTGAGGATTTGAGAGCAGGTATTCTTTATTACACCATGGTGGTCACTTGGGCAATCCTTCATCTACTCGAGTGCACTGGCCACCAGGCAATCGGAGCTTTTATCACTCACGCTGATGATGTATTCATTAGTTAACCCCACCTGGAATTTATTTGCCATAATTGCACCCCTTCTCACAAGTCCTTCTATGGTTCTTTGGAGTGTGTCTTCAACATGCACTGTCCTTTTTAGGTGACTGCTCTTTGATCCCCGCTTTTGAGGAAGGGCAATATTATTGTTGTGTATAACTTCTGCTTTTGTCAGCCTTGCAGAGCTGAGCTGACATTCTCCTTGCGTTTTGTGCACGCTCCGTTTGCCTCGGCTACATCCTTTGTGCGTTTCTCCAAGACTGTGCTCTTCTGTTCTCTGCCCTTGGTAAGTGTAAATGTTGTTCTGTTCTCCTGTCCTTGTCACAGTGCTCGCCCCACGAGGCGTGTCTGCAAGCCCCTCCAACCCATGGACTTGGGATGGGCAAGTGTTCCTGAGGGAACAGGGATGGGACAGCTGGGCTGGACTGGCCCAAGGGATGTTCCATTCCATGTCACACCACGATCAGCAATCAACTGGGAGAAGCAGGGGCATGGGGGATGGGGGTGGGGGTGTGTCACCATCTGCCAACACAGGCCGAGGATTGTTCGATCTCAGAGGTGCAAACAGGTAAATAGCGGGGGACAAATCAGTTTATTCAACAACAGCAATGCATTTTTATTGAATGCCAAACAATTCAGTTGCGCTAGAGGGGAGAGATATAGGAAACGGAGTATAGAGAGAGAAAAGGAGGGGAAGGGGGAAGTAGCTACCAACAGACGAGACCAAGGTCATGGTGGGCCAGCCAATGGAAGGGTGGTCATCCGTGGGGAGTACTCAGGGTCTTCTCCAGAGGATCGCTCTTTTATAGTCCTTTTCCAAAGCGAGTGGCTTGTGGCCAAGAGGCGGGGAGATTTATGGAGCATTGTGTGGTGCTCCAAGAGACAGGTGCGGTCGTGCAGTACATGCAGGCTTCAGCTGGTACCATGACAGCACAGTCCAGTGAGCACAACACACCTGCAAAGAGTCCCTTGGCAAGCACCCACCTCAAGCAGGCCAGAAAACCATTGTCCAGAGTCAACCTGGGCGGGGGTCCTTGAGGTCTTCTTGAGAGGGTCATGAGGCAAAAATGAGGGAAACTTCACACCGACCCTTAGAGTGGTAGATGAGAGGCAGCCCTCAGGAAACGGTGGCCACCCAGAGCTGTTACTCCTAGCAGATTTTGGCTGGGAGCAAGCCTTGTATGTAGTGCTTTTTCAGGGGGAATATCAGTTTCAGCCGTGGGAACCTGCAAAAGGGGCTGGTACTTTTCCATAGGAAGGAAAGCACAGAGCCTTAGTGCTCCAGGAGCTGATGAGAGGCAGTCCTCAACATTCCAGGATCAGCCAGTCTTGCCAGGTGGCCCCCGGGAGGCCCAGCCAGCCAGACCTGTTCCATGTTGCCTTGGTTCCATGGGGCCTCACAGTGTCACAATGTTCTCCTTGATTCCAGGAGTCCCTGTAGTGTCCCGATATTCTCCTTGTCACAATATTCTCCCTGCTTCTGTAGTGTAAACAATGGCCCCTTGCTTCCCTAAGGTCCTGCAGAGTCACCACGGCCCCTGGGCTCCATGTGGCCCTGCTGTGTAACAAAGGCTCCTTGGTTCTCTGGGCCGCACAGCTTCATCACTGACCCTTGGTTCCATTGGGGTCCTGAGTCTCACAAAGGTGCCCCTGATTGCATGAGGCACCAGAGTGTCAAAATGGTCTCTTTGGTTCCATGAGGTTCCGCAGTGTCCCCATGGTCGCTGTCAGAGGCTGGATGACATCAATGTCCCCAGACCCGTCGGGATGCTCGGAATGGCCGAGTGGGGCCGGGGCTGGGACAGACCTTGGAATGAGGTGGGACAGAGCCCCGTCCCCAGCCATGGCCTGGCAGATCTGCCAATCACACAGCAGGGGCAGAGCAAACCCAGCTGTGACTGCCTGAGCCGTCAATCAATCACACAGCAGGGGCAGCGCCCAGCCAGCTCTGATTGGCTGAGCCGTCAATCAATCACACAGCAGGGGCAGCGCCCAGCCAGCTCTGATTGGTTGAGCCGTCAATCAATCACACAGCAGGGGCCGCGCCCACCCAGCTCTGATTGGCTGAGCCGTCAATCAAGCACACAGCAGGGGCAGCGCCCACCCAGCTCTGATTGGCTGAGCCGTCAATCAATCCCACACAAAGGCAATGAAACACAGCAGTGCGTGGGAAGAAAGCAGATGTCCCTGAAAAGAGGAGAGCTTAGAAAACGCTAGGGATTTAAAAAATCGGGCATGACGTCAAGCCCTGGTCTGAATCCTGAAATCTCCTGGGTCTGTGTCTCAGCCACACTGGAAGCCTAGCAGCTGGTAGCTCTCTGCATATCTATCTGGAGATCTTCTGTCTTTCTGTCTCTTTTTTCTCTTTTAACCTTCTTATCCTCTTTTACTGGAATGTTTTTGGGTAGTTTAACATCTTTATGCCTAAAGGTTTCCATCTTACATGGGCCGAGTTAATGATGTTCCTGCTACGCTAAGTGATGCACGTTGAATTGGATGTTGTATGAAATCATTTGCCAAAGGAGCTCGGTTTTCTGTATTTTTCCAGTACACTTTTGTGTCGTTTTGACCTCTTGAGAATATCTGGCTGGGGTTTCTACTCTGCACCAAACTCGAGGAAAGGAACCTTTGCTCACCCTCAGCATTTCAGTGTTCTGGGGTGTTACAGGCGCGCAGGCTCAGCACGGCCTCTTGTTTCCATGAGGCCCCGCTGTGTCACACTGGCCCTTGGTTCCATGAGCATCTGGAGTGTCACACAGCTTGATGACATTTGTCCTTGCTGCCTCTCCCATCCCAGTGCTCCAGGAACAGCCCCGAGCCACCTGTGAGGGACAGGCCCTGCTGGCCCAGGCCTGGGCTCAGGCCTTGGCCTTTCTGCTTCCTCCAACCAGCCCAGGCCTTGCTCAGCATTGCAGTTCCCTGCTCACAGCCTCGGGCTCCTGCAATCCTGGCCTCAAGGATCTGCTCTCACCACTCCCTGGGGAGCCTTTGGCAGTCCCTGCCCTCAGTGGGGCCAGTGATGCTCCAAGGGACTTGGAGTTTTGCTTCTGACTCCTTGAGCAGCTTCTTCAACCTTCTCTCAGTGCCTGGGGCTCCTGGACTCAGCCCCAAATCCACCGTTGGGGATCATTAAAATACAGAAAACCCTCAGGAGCTCTTTGTCTTCTTTCCAATGTCTTCCAGTCTCCAGGCCTTGTGCAGCTGCTTGGAGTCACTTTGGAGTTCTCTTAAGGAGGAAGATTTCAAGGTACAGCTCATGATTTTCAGTTTTATAAAAGGGAGTAATTTTTCTTTTTCAGTTCCAAGAAGAAGCAACTTAGGCATTCCCCAGGTGATCTTGATGCTGAATGTCTCCTTAGGAGGTGTGGGCCCACTGAAGAATGAGCCCCTTGCCAGGCTGACCCTGTTTGGACAAGCTGCTCCCCAAGCCCAGCCTGGGGACATGTCTGACATGGCCCAGCTGGGACTGACATGCCTGGCCCTGCACCAGAAGCCCTTCCCCCTGAACTCTGCAGCTGGCTGTCCCTGCCCACTGCACCATGTCCCACGTGCTCTCCTCAGGGCTCTGCCTGCATCCAGGCCCAGGACAAGTATTCCTGTTTGTGAGGAAAGAAGGGAAAAGCCTGAGCAGGTTTTCCTAAACGACAAACCCCCACTGTAGAAGCACATGCTGAGTACAGGCTGCCTGGAACCTGGAATGATGACACCTTTCTACTAGGGACAGTGGGACCAGAAATGATGTCTGGATGCAGAATTCTCGGAGTCTTGCAGCTGAATTCTCTGTCCTTGTCCTTTCCCTGCATCTCTGTTGCAGATGGAAGCTGCTGGTGCCTTTCTCAGCTGTGACCTGTCTTTTGAATGCAGACAGATGTTCCCAGGTGTGTTAAGCAGGTGCTGCTCAATGTTTATGCAAAGCTTTGGTGTGCTCATGGAACCAAGGGGACCCTTGTGACACAGCGGGGGCTGATGGAACCAAGGAGACAGTTGTGACAGTTCAGAGCCTCACAGAAACAAGGCTCCATTGTGACACTGAAGGCAATTACGGAATCCACATCACTGTGACACAGCCAGGCCACATGGAACCAATGGTCCCTGATGACAATGCAGGTCCAAGGAGACCATGGTGACACTATGGGACCGCATGGATCCAAGGGGCCACTGTGACACTGAAGAACTTCATGGAAGCCAGGGTGCAGTGTGACACAGCGGTGCCTGATTGGAACAAAGGAACCACTGTTGACAGCCCAGAAACTCCTGGAACCAAGGGGCTGTGGTGACACAGCAGGGCCACATGGAACCAAGGAGACCTGTGACATTTAGGAACCTCATGGAACCAAGAGTCCACTATGACACTGCAGAAACAAGGAGACCATTGGGACGTTGTGGAAGCTCACAGAACCAAGCAGCCCTCGAGACACTCCAGGGCCTCGTTGAAGCAGGGAGACCACTGTGACAGTCCAGAACCTCATGGAGCTAAGGCTCTCTTGTGACACAGCAGGCTCCCATGCAACCAATTGTCCATTGTGACAATGCAGATCCCAGGAGACCATGGTTACACTACGGAAGCTCATGGAACCAAGGGTCCATTGTGACAAAGCAAGGCCTTGTGGAACCAAGGACAGCATTGTGACGTAATGGAACCTCGTGGAACCAAGGGTCCGTTGTTAGAGTCCAGAACCAAGGACACCATTGTGACAGTCCAGAACCTCATGGGACCAAGATTCCCTTGTTACACAGTGGCACTTGATGGAACCAAGGAGCCACTGTAGCACAGCAAAGCTGCATGAAACCTATGGTCCATAGTGATACTGCGGATCCAGGGAAACCATGGCGATACCACGGAACCTCATGGAACCAAGGGTCCAGTGTGACCCAGCAGAACCTCTTGGAATCAAGGCACCCATGTTACACTATGGAACCTCATGGAGCCAAGGGTCCGGTGTGCCGTTGCGGGGCCTCACTGGAGCAAAGGACATGGTTGATGGGACAGAAGCTCATGGAAACGATGGGATATTGGGACATTGCAGAGCCTCATGGAACCAAGGAGACCACTGTGACACTGAGGAAGAATTATGGAAGCAAGCAGCCACTGTAGAACCAAGGAGAGCACTGTTGACAGTACAAAACCTCCTGGAACTGAGAGGCCATTGTTCTACAGCGAGGCCTCGGGGAACCAAGGGGCCATGGTGACACTGTGGGGCCTCATGAACCAAGTAGTCGTTGTGACACAGCGGGGCTGCTTGTAACCAATTGTCCATCGTGATACTGCAGATGCAAGAGACCGTGCTGACACTATGGCAGTTCATGGAACCGAGAGGCTGTTGTGACGCACCAAGGCCTCGTGGCACCAAGGAGAGAGCATTGTGGCAGTGCAGAACTAAGGAGGCCATTTTGACAGTACAGACCCAAATGGAACCAAGGGTCCACTGTTATCCAGCAGGGCCTCGTGGAACCAAGGGGCCCTCGTGAAAGTGTGCAAGGGGCATAATGGAGTCAGGGACACCACTGATACTGAAATCTGCTGGATAGCAACTTTTGAACACAGTTTTGAGGATTTGAGAGCAGGTATTCTTTATTACACCATGGTGGTCACTTGGGCAATCCTTCATCTACTCGAGTGCACTGGCCACCAGGCAATCGGAGCTTTTATCACTCACGCTGATGATGTATTCATTAGTTAACCCCACCTGGAATTTATTTGCCATAATTGCACCCCTTCTCACAAGTCCTTCTATGGTTCTTTGGAGTGTGTCTTCAACATGCACTGTCCTTTTTAGGTGACTGCTCTTTGATCCCCGCTTTTGAGGAAGGGCAATATTATTGTTGTGTATAACTTCTGCTTTTGTCAGCCTTGCAGAGCTGAGCTGACATTCTCCTTGCGTTTTGTGCACGCTCCGTTTGCCTCGGCTACATCCTTTGTGCGTTTCTCCAAGACTGTGCTCTTCTGTTCTCTGCCCTTGGTAAGTGTAAATGTTCTTCTGTTCTCCTGTCCTTGTCACAGTGCTCGCCCCACGAGGCGTGTCTGCAAGCCCCTCCAACCCATGGACTTGGGATGGGCAAGTGTTCCTGAGGGAACAGGGATGGGACAGCTGGGCTGGACTGGCCCAAGGGATGTTCCATTCCATGTCACACCACGATCAGCAATCAACTGGGAGAAGCAGGGGCATGGGGGATGGGGGGGGGGGGGGGTGGGGGTGTGTCACCATCTGCCAACACAGGCCGAGGATTGTTCGATCTCAGAGGTGCAAACAGGTAAATAGCGGGGGACAAATCAGTTTATTCAACAACAGCAATGCATTTTTATTGAATGCCAAACAATTCAGTTGCGCTAGAGGGGAGAGATATAGGAAACGGAGTATAGAGAGAGAAAAGGAGGGGAAGGGGGAAGTAGCTACCAACAGACGAGACCAAGGTCATGGTGGGCCAGCCAATGGAAGGGTGGTCATCCGTGGGGAGTACTCAGGGTCTTCTCCAGAGGATCGCTCTTTTATAGTCCTTTTCCAAAGCGAGTGGCTTGTGGCCAAGAGGCGGGGAGATTTATGGAGCATTGTGTGGTGCTCCAAGAGACAGGTGCGGTCGTGCAGTACATGCAGGCTTCAGCTGGTACCATGACAGCAGAGTCCAGTGAGCACAACACACCTGCAAAGAGTCCCTTGGCAAGCACCCACCTCAAGCAGGCCAGAAAACCATTGTCCAGAGTCAACCTGGGCGGGGGTCCTTGAGGTCTTCTTGAGAGGGTCATGAGGCAAAAATGAGGGAAACTTCACACCGACCCTTAGAGTGGTAGATGAGAGGCAGCCCTCAGGAAACGGTGGCCACCCAGAGCTGTTACTCCTAGCAGATTTTGGCTGGGAGCAAGCCTTGTATGTAGTGCTTTTTCAGGGGGAATATCAGTTTCAGCCGTGGGAACCTGCAAAAGGGGCTGGTACTTTTCCATAGGAAGGAAAGCACAGAGCCTTAGTGCTCCAGGAGCTGATGAGAGGCAGTCCTCAACATTCCAGGATCAGCCAGTCTTGCCAGGTGGCCCCCGGGAGGCCCAGCCAGCCAGACCTGTTCCATGTTGCCTTGGTTCCATGGGGCCTCACAGTGTCACAATGTTCTCCTTGATTCCAGGAGTCCCTGTAGTGTCCCGATATTCTCCTTGTCACAATATTCTCCCTGCTTCTGTAGTGTAAACAATGGCCCCTTGCTTCCCTAAGGTCCTGCAGAGTCACCACGGCCCCTGGGCTCCATGTGGCCCTGCTGTGTAACAAAGGCTCCTTGGTTCTCTGGGCCGCACAGCTTCATCACTGACCCTTGGTTCCATTGGGGTCCTGAGTCTCACAAAGGTGCCCCTGATTGCATGAGGCACCAGAGTGTCAAAATGGTCTCTTTGGTTCCATGAGGTTCCGCAGTGTCCCCATGGTCGCTGTCAGAGGCTGGATGACATCAATGTCCCCAGACCCGTCGGGATGCTCGGAATGCCCGAGTGGGGCCGGGGCTGGGACAGACCTTGGAATGAGGTGGGACAGAGCCCCGTCCCCAGCCATGGCCTGGCAGATCTGCCAATCACACAGCAGGGGCAGAGCAAACCCAGCTGTGACTGCCTGAGCCGTCAATCAATCACACAGCAGGGGCAGCGCCCAGCCAGCTCTGATTGGCTGAGCCGTCAATCAATCACACAGCAGGGGCAGCGCCCAGCCAGCTCTGATTGGTTGAGCCGTCAATCAATCACACAGCAGGGGCCGCGCCCACCCAGCTCTGATTGGCTGAGCCGTCAATCAAGCACACACAAAGGCAATGAAACACAGCAGTGCGTGGGAAGAAAGCAGATGTCCCTGAAAAGAGGAGAGCTTAGAAAACGCTAGGGATTTAAAAAATCGGGCATGACGTCAAGCCCTGGTCTGAATCCTGAAATCTCCTGGGTCTGTGTCTCAGCCACACTGGAAGCCTAGCAGCTGGTAGCTCTCTGCATATCTATCTGGAGATCTTCTGTCTTTCTGTCTCTTTTTTCTCTTTTAACCTTCTTATCCTCTTTTACTGGAATGTTTTTGGGTAGTTTAACATCTTTATGCCTAAAGGTTTCCATCTTACATGGGCCGAGTTAATGATGTTCCTGCTACGCTAAGTGATGCACGTTGAATTGGATGTTGTATGAAATCATTTGCCAAAGGAGCTCGGTTTTCTGTATTTTTCCAGTACACTTTTGTGTCGTTTTGACCTCTTGAGAATATCTGGCTGGGGTTTCTACTCTGCACCAAACTCGAGGAAAGGAACCTTTGCTCACCCTCAGCATTTCAGTGTTCTGGGGTGTTACAGGCGCGCAGGCTCAGCACGGCCTCTTGTTTCCATGAGGCCCCGCTGTGTCACACTGGCCCTTGGTTCCATGAGCATCTGGAGTGTCACACAGCTTGATGACATTTGTCCTTGCTGCCTCTCCCATCCCAGTGCTCCAGGAACAGCCCCGAGCCACCTGTGAGGGACAGGCCCTGCTGGCCCAGGCCTGGGCTCAGGCCTTGGCCTTTCTGCTTCCTCCAACCAGCCCAGGCCTTGCTCAGCATTGCAGTTCCCTGCTCACAGCCTCGGGCTCCTGCAATCCTGGCCTCAAGGATCTGCTCTCACCACTCCCTGGGGAGCCTTTGGCAGTCCCTGCCCTCAGTGGGGCCAGTGATGCTCCAAGGGACTTGGAGTTTTGCTTCTGACTCCTTGAGCAGCTTCTTCAACCTTCTCTCAGTGCCTGGGGCTCCTGGACTCAGCCCCAAATCCACCGTTGGGGATCATTAAAATACAGAAAACCCTCAGGAGCTCTTTGTCTTCTTTCCAATGTCTTCCAGTCTCCAGGCCTTGTGCAGCTGCTTGGAGTCACTTTGGAGTTCTCTTAAGGAGGAAGATTTCAAGGTACAGCTCATGATTTTCAGTTTTATAAAAGGGAGTAATTTTTCTTTTTCAGTTCCAAGAAGAAGCAACTTAGGCATTCCCCAGGTGATCTTGATGCTGAATGTCTCCTTAGGAGGTGTGGGCCCACTGAAGAATGAGCCCCTTGCCAGGCTGACCCTGTTTGGACAAGCTGCTCCCCAAGCCCAGCCTGGGGACATGTCTGACATGGCCCAGCTGGGACTGACATGCCTGGCCCTGCACCAGAAGCCCTTCCCCCTGAACTCTGCAGCTGGCTGTCCCTGCCCACTGCACCATGTCCCACGTGCTCTCCTCAGGGCTCTGCCTGCATCCAGGCCCAGGACAAGTATTCCTGTTTGTGAGGAAAGAAGGGAAAAGCCTGAGCAGGTTTTCCTAAATGACAAACCCCCACTGTAGAAGCACATGCTGAGTACAGGCTGCCTGGAACCTGGAATGATGACACCTTTCTACTAGGGACAGTGGGACCAGAAATGATGTCTGGATGCAGAATTCTCGGAGTCTTGCAGCTGAATTCTCTGTCCTTGTCCTTTCCCTGCATCTCTGTTGCAGATGGAAGCTGCTGGTGCCTTTCTCAGCTGTGACCTGTCTTTTGAATGCAGACAGATGTTCCCAGGTGTGTTAAGCAGGTGCTGCTCAATGTTTATGCAAAGCTTTGGTGTGCTCATGGAACCAAGGGGACCCTTGTGACACAGCGGGGGCTGATGGAACCAAGGAGACAGTTGTGACAGTTCAGAGCCTCACAGAAACAAGGCTCCATTGTGACACTGAAGGCAATTACGGAATCCACATCACTGTGACACAGCCAGGCCACATGGAACCAATGGTCCCTGATGACAATGCAGGTCCAAGGAGACCATGGTGACACTATGGGACCGCATGGATCCAAGGGGCCACTGTGACACTGAAGAACTTCATGGAAGCCAGGGTGCAGTGTGACACAGCGGTGCCTGATTGGAACAAAGGAACCACTGTTGACAGCCCAGAAACTCCTGGAACCAAGGGGCTGTGGTGACACAGCAGGGCCACATGGAACCAAGGAGACCTGTGACATTTAGGAACCTCATGGAACCAAGAGTCCACTATGACACTGCAGAAACAAGGAGACCATTGGGACGTTGTGGAAGCTCACAGAACCAAGCAGCCCTCGAGACACTCCAGGGCCTCGTTGAAGCAGGGAGACCACTGTGACAGTCCAGAACCTCATGGAGCTAAGGCTCTCTTGTGACACAGCAGGCTCCCATGCAACCAATTGTCCATTGTGACAATGCAGATCCCAGGAGACCATGGTTACACTACGGAAGCTCATGGAACCAAGGGTCCATTGTGACAAAGCAAGGCCTTGTGGAACCAAGGAGAGCATTGTGACGTAATGGAACCTCGTGGAACCAAGGGTCCGTTGTTAGAGTCCAGAACCAAGGACACCATTGTGACAGTCCAGAACCTCATGGGACCAAGATTCCCTTGTTACACAGTGGCACTTGATGGAACCAAGGAGCCACTGTAGCACAGCAAAGCTGCATGAAACCTATGGTCCGTAGCGATACTGCGGATCCAGGGAAACCATGGCGATACCACGGAACCTCATGGAACCAAGGGTCCAGTGTGACCCAGCAGAACCTCTTGGAATCAAGGCACCCATGTTACACTATGGAACCTCATGGAGCCAAGGGTCCGGTGTGCCGTTGCGGGGCCTCACTGGAGCAAAGGACATGGTTGATGGGACAGAAGCTCATGGAAACGATGGGATATTGGGACATTGCAGAGCCTCATGGAACCAAGGAGACCACTGTGACACTGAGGAAGAATTATGGAAGCAAGCAGCCACTGTAGAACCAAGGAGAGCACTGTTGACAGTACAAAACCTCCTGGAACTGAGAGGCCATTGTTCTACAGCGAGGCCTCGGGGAACCAAGGGGCCATGGTGACACTGTGGGGCCTCATGAACCAAGTAGTCGTTGTGACACAGCGGGGCTGCTTGTAACCAATTGTCCATCGTGATACTGCAGATGCAAGAGACCGTGCTGACACTATGGCAGTTCATGGAACCGAGAGGCTGTTGTGACGCACCAAGGCCTCGTGGCACCAAGGAGAGAGCATTGTGGCAGTGCAGAACTAAGGAGGCCATTTTGACAGTACAGACCCAAATGGAACCAGGGGTCCACTGTTATCCAGCAGGGCCTCGTGGAACCAAGGGGCCCTCGTGAAAGTGTGCAAGGGGCATAATGGAGTCAGGGACACCACTGATACTGAAATCTGCTGGATAGCAACTTTTGAACACAGTTTTGAGGATTTGAGAGCAGGTATTCTTTATTACACCATGGTGGTCACTTGGGCAATCCTTCATCTACTCGAGTGCACTGGCCACCAGGCAATCGGAGCTTTTATCACTCACGCTGATGATGTATTCATTAGTTAACCCCACCTGGAATTTATTTGCCATAATTGCACCCCTTCTCACAAGTCCTTCTATGGTTCTTTGGAGTGTGTCTTCAACATGCACTGTCCTTTTTAGGTGACTGCTCTTTGATCCCCGCTTTTGAGGAAGGGCAATATTATTGTTGTGTATAACTTCTGCTTTTGTCAGCCTTGCAGAGCTGAGCTGACATTCTCCTTGCGTTTTGTGCACGCTCCGTTTGCCTCGGCTACATCCTTTGTGCGTTTCTCCAAGACTGTGCTCTTCTGTTCTCTGCCCTTGGTAAGTGTAAATGTTGTTCTGTTCTCCTGTCCTTGTCACAGTGCTCGCCCCACGAGGCGTGTCTGCAAGCCCCTCCAACCCATGGACTTGGGATGGGCAAGTGTTCCTGAGGGAACAGGGATGGGACAGCTGGGCTGGACTGGCCCAAGGGATGTTCCATTCCATGTCACACCACGATCAGCAATCAACTGGGAGAAGCAGGGGCATGGGGGATGGGGGGGGGGGGGGGGGTGGGGGTGTGTCACCATCTGCCAACACAGGCCGAGGATTGTTCGATCTCAGAGGTGCAAACAGGTAAATAGCGGGGGACAAATCAGTTTATTCAACAACAGCAATGCATTTTTATTGAATGCCAAACAATTCAGTTGCGCTAGAGGGGAGAGATATAGGAAACGGAGTATAGAGAGAGAAAAGGAGGGGAAGGGGGAAGTAGCTACCAACAGACGAGACCAAGGTCATGGTGGGCCAGCCAATGGAAGGGTGGTCATCCGTGGGGAGTACTCAGGGTCTTCTCCAGAGGATCGCTCTTTTATAGTCCTTTTCCAAAGCGAGTGGCTTGTGGCCAAGAGGCGGGGAGATTTATGGAGCATTGTGTGGTGCTCCAAGAGACAGGTGCGGTCGTGCAGTACATGCAGGCTTCAGCTGGTACCATGACAGCACAGTCCAGTGAGCACAACACACCTGCAAAGAGTCCCTTGGCAAGCACCCACCTCAAGCAGGCCAGAAAACCATTGTCCAGAGTCAACCTGGGCGGGGGTCCTTGAGGTCTTCTTGAGAGGGTCATGAGGCAAAAATGAGGGAAACTTCACACCGACCCTTAGAGTGGTAGATGAGAGGCAGCCCTCAGGAAACGGTGGCCACCCAGAGCTGTTACTCCTAGCAGATTTTGGCTGGGAGCAAGCCTTGTATGTAGTGCTTTTTCAGGGGGAATATCAGTTTCAGCCGTGGGAACCTGCAAAAGGGGCTGGTACTTTTCCATAGGAAGGAAAGCACAGAGCCTTAGTGCTCCAGGAGCTGATGAGAGGCAGTCCTCAACATTCCAGGATCAGCCAGTCTTGCCAGGTGGCCCCCGGGAGGCCCAGCCAGCCAGACCTGTTCCATGTTGCCTTGGTTCCATGGGGCCTCACAGTGTCACAATGTTCTCCTTGATTCCAGGAGTCCCTGTAGTGTCCCGATATTCTCCTTGTCACAATATTCTCCCTGCTTCTGTAGTGTAAACAATGGCCCCTTGCTTCCCTAAGGTCCTGCAGAGTCACCACGGCCCCTGGGCTCCATGTGGCCCTGCTGTGTAACAAAGGCTCCTTGGTTCTCTGGGCCGCACAGCTTCATCACTGACCCTTGGTTCCATTGGGGTCCTGAGTCTCACAAAGGTGCCCCTGATTGCATGAGGCACCAGAGTGTCAAAATGGTCTCTTTGGTTCCATGAGGTTCCGCAGTGTCCCCATGGTCGCTGTCAGAGGCTGGATGACATCAATGTCCCCAGACCCGTCGGGATGCTCGGAATGGCCGAGTGGGGCCGGGGCTGGGACAGACCTTGGAATGAGGTGGGACAGAGCCCCGTCCCCAGCCATGGCCTGGCAGATCTGCCAATCACACAGCAGGGGCAGAGCAAACCCAGCTGTGACTGCCTGAGCCGTCAATCAATCACACAGCAGGGGCAGCGCCCAGCCAGCTCTGATTGGCTGAGCCGTCAATCAATCACACAGCAGGGGCAGCGCCCAGC
This sequence comes from Sturnus vulgaris, assembly GCF_052056855.1. Taxonomy (NCBI): domain Eukaryota; kingdom Metazoa; phylum Chordata; class Aves; order Passeriformes; family Sturnidae; genus Sturnus; species Sturnus vulgaris. The sequence goes on from NC_142272.1 coordinate 2,710,769, forward strand.
CAGCTCTGATTGGTTGAGCCGTCAATCAATCACACAGCAGGGGCAGCGCCCAGCCAGCTCTGATTGGTTGAGCCGTCAATCAATCACACAGCAGGGTCACCGCCCAGCCAGCTCTGATTGGCTGAGCCGTCAATCAAGCACACAGCAGGGGCAGCGCCCAGCCAGCTCTGATTGGCTGAGCCGTCAATCAATCCCACACAAAGGCAATGAAACACAGCAGTGCGTGGGAAGAAAGCAGATGTCCCTGAAAAGAGGAGAGCTTAGAAAACGCTAGGGATTTAAAAAATCGGGCATGACGTCAAGCCCTGGTCTGAATCCTGAAATCTCCTGGGTCTGTGTCTCAGCCACACTGGAAGCCTAGCAGCTGGTAGCTCTCTGCATATCTATCTGGAGATCTTCTGTCTTTCTGTCTCTTTTTTCTCTTTTAACCTTCTTATCCTCTTTTACTGGAATGTTTTTGGGTAGTTTAACATTTTTATGCCTAAAGGTTTCCATCTTACATGGGCCGAGTTAATGATGTTCCTGCTACGCTAAGTGATGCACGTTGAATTGGATGTTGTATGAAATCATTTGCCAAAGGAGCTCGGTTTTCTGTATTTTTCCAGTACACTTTTGTGTCGTTTTGACCTCTTGAGAATATCTGGCTGGGGTTTCTACTCTGCACCAAACTCGAGTAAAGGAGCCTTTGCTCACCCTCAGCATTTCAGTGTTCTGCGGTGTTACAGGCGCGCAGGCTCAGCACGGCCTCTTGTTTCCATGAGGCCCCGCTGTGTCACACTGGCCCTTGGTTCCATGAGCATCTGGAGTGTCACACAGCTTGATGACATTTGTCCTTGCTGCCTCTCCCATCCCAGTGCTCCAGGAACAGCCCCGAGCCACCTGTGAGGGACAGGCCCTGCTGGCCCAGGCCTGGGCTCAGGCCTTGGCCTTTCTGCTTCCTCCAACCAGCCCAGGCCTTGCTCAGCATTGCAGTTCCCTGCTCACAGCCTCGGGCTCCTGCAATCCTGGCCTCAAGGATCTGCTCTCACCACTCCCTGGGGAGCCTTTGGCAGTCCCTGCCCTCAGTGGGGCCAGTGATGCTCCAAGGGACTTGGAGTTTTGCTTCTGACTCCTTGAGCAGCTTCTTCAACCTTCTCTCAGTGCCTGGGGCTCCTGGACTCAGCCCCAAATCCACCGTTGGGGATCATTAAAATACAGAAAACCCTCAGGAGCTCTTTGTCTTCTTTCCAATGTCTTCCAGTCTCCAGGCCTTGTGCAGCTGCTTGGAGTCACTTTGGAGTTCTCTTAAGGAGGAAGATTTCAAGGTACAGCTCATGATTTTCAGTTTTATAAAAGGGAGTAATTTTTCTTTTTCAGTTCAAAGAAGAAGCAACTTAGGCATTCCCCAGGTGATCTTGATGCTGAATGTCTCCTTAGGAGGTGTGGGCCCACTGAAGAATGAGCCCCTTGCCAGGCTGACCCTGTTTGGACAAGCTGCTCCCCAAGCCCAGCCTGGGGACATGTCTGACATGGCCCAGCTGGGACTGACATGCCTGGCCCTGCACCAGAAGCCCTTCCCCCTGAACTCTGCAGCTGGCTGTCCCTGCCCACTGCACCATGTCCCACGTGCTCTCCTCAGGGCTCTGCCTGCATCCAGGCCCAGGACAAGTATTCCTGTTTGTGAGGAAAGAAGGGAAAAGCCTGAGCAGGTTTTCCTAAACGACAAACCCCCACTGTAGAAGCACATGCTGAGTACAGGCTGCCTGGAACCTGGAATGATGACACCTTTCTACTAGGGACAGTGGGACCAGAAATGATGTCTGGATGCAGAATTCTCGGAGTCTTGCAGCTGAATTCTCTGTCCTTGTCCTTTCCCTGCATCTCTGTTGCAGATGGAAGCTGCTGGTGCCTTTCTCAGCTGTGACCTGTCTTTTGAATGCAGACAGATGTTCCCAGGTGTGTTAAGCAGGTGCTGCTCAATGTTTATGCAAAGCTTTGGTGTGCTCATGGAACCAAGGGGACCCTTGTGACACAGCGGGGGCTGATGGAACCAAGGAGACAGTTGTGACAGTTCAGAGCCTCACAGAAACAAGGCTCCATTGTGACACTGAAGGCAATTACGGAATCCACATCACTGTGACACAGCCAGGCCACATGGAACCAATGGTCCCTGATGACAATGCAGGTCCAAGGAGACCATGGTGACACTATGGGACCGCATGGATCCAAGGGGCCACTGTGACACTGAAGAACTTCATGGAAGCCAGGGTGCAGTGTGACACAGCGGTGCCTGATTGGAACAAAGGAACCACTGTTGACAGCCCAGAAACTCCTGGAACCAAGGGGCTGTGGTGACACAGCAGGGCCACATGGAACCAAGGAGACCTGTGACATTTAGGAACCTCATGGAACCAAGAGTCCACTATGACACTGCAGAAACAAGGAGACCATTGGGACGTTGTGGAAGCTCACAGAACCAAGCAGCCCTCGAGACACTCCAGGGCCTCGTTGAAGCAGGGAGACCACTGTGACAGTCCAGAACCTCATGGAGCTAAGGCTCTCTTGTGACACAGCAGGCTCCCATGCAACCAATTGTCCATTGTGACAATGCAGATCCCAGGAGACCATGGTTACACTACGGAAGCTCATGGAACCAAGGGTCCATTGTGACAAAGCAAGGCCTTGTGGAACCAAGGACAGCATTGTGACGTAATGGAACCTCGTGGAACCAAGGGTCCGTTGTTAGAGTCCAGAACCAAGGACACCATTGTGACAGTCCAGAACCTCATGGGACCAAGATTCCCTTGTTACACAGTGGCACTTGATGGAACCAAGGAGCCACTGTAGCACAGCAAAGCTGCATGAAACCTATGGTCCGTAGCGATACTGCGGATCCAGGGAAACCATGGCGATACCACGGAACCTCATGGAACCAAGGGTCCAGTGTGACCCAGCAGAACCTCTTGGAATCAAGGCACCCATGTTACACTATGGAACCTCATGGAGCCAAGGGTCCGGTGTGCCGTTGCGGGGCCTCACTGGAGCAAAGGACATGGTTGATGGGACAGAAGCTCATGGAAACGATGGGATATTGGGACATTGCAGAGCCTCATGGAACCAAGGAGACCACTGTGACACTGAGGAAGAATTATGGAAGCAAGCAGCCACTGTAGAACCAAGGAGAGCACTGTTGACAGTACAAAACCTCCTGGAACTGAGAGGCCATTGTTCTACAGCGAGGCCTCGGGGAACCAAGGGGCCATGGTGACACTGTGGGGCCTCATGAACCAAGTAGTCGTTGTGACACAGCGGGGCTGCTTGTAACCAATTGTCCATCGTGATACTGCAGATGCAAGAGACCGTGCTGACACTATGGCAGTTCATGGAACCGAGAGGCTGTTGTGACGCACCAAGGCCTCGTGGCACCAAGGAGAGAGCATTGTGGCAGTGCAGAACTAAGGAGGCCATTTTGACAGTACAGACCCAAATGGAACCAGGGGTCCACTGTTATCCAGCAGGGCCTCGTGGAACCAAGGGGCCCTCGTGAAAGTGTGCAAGGGGCATAATGGAGTCAGGGACACCACTGATACTGAAATCTGCTGGATAGCAACTTTTGAACACAGTTTTGAGGATTTGAGAGCAGGTATTCTTTATTACACCATGGTGGTCACTTGGGCAATCCTTCATCTACTCGAGTGCACTGGCCACCAGGCAATCGGAGCTTTTATCACTCACGCTGATGATGTATTCATTAGTTAACCCCACCTGGAATTTATTTGCCATAATTGCACCCCTTCTCACAAGTCCTTCTATGGTTCTTTGGAGTGTGTCTTCAACATGCACTGTCCTTTTTAGGTGACTGCTCTTTGATCCCCGCTTTTGAGGAAGGGCAATATTATTGTTGTGTATAACTTCTGCTTTTGTCAGCCTTGCAGAGCTGAGCTGACATTCTCCTTGCGTTTTGTGCACGCTCCGTTTGCCTCGGCTACATCCTTTGTGCGTTTCTCCAAGACTGTGCTCTTCTGTTCTCTGCCCTTGGTAAGTGTAAATGTTCTTCTGTTCTCCTGTCCTTGTCACAGTGCTCGCCCCACGAGGCGTGTCTGCAAGCCCCTCCAACCCATGGACTTGGGATGGGCAAGTGTTCCTGAGGGAACAGGGATGGGACAGCTGGGCTGGACTGGCCCAAGGGATGTTCCATTCCATGTCACACCACGATCAGCAATCAACTGGGAGAAGCAGGGGCATGGGGGATGGGGGGGGGGGGGGGTGGGGGTGTGTCACCATCTGCCAACACAGGCCGAGGATTGTTCGATCTCAGAGGTGCAAACAGGTAAATAGCGGGGGACAAATCAGTTTATTCAACAACAGCAATGCATTTTTATTGAATGCCAAACAATTCAGTTGCGCTAGAGGGGAGAGATATAGGAAACGGAGTATAGAGAGAGAAAAGGAGGGGAAGGGGGAAGTAGCTACCAACAGACGAGACCAAGGTCATGGTGGGCCAGCCAATGGAAGGGTGGTCATCCGTGGGGAGTACTCAGGGTCTTCTCCAGAGGATCGCTCTTTTATAGTCCTTTTCCAAAGCGAGTGGCTTGTGGCCAAGAGGCGGGGAGATTTATGGAGCATTGTGTGGTGCTCCAAGAGACAGGTGCGGTCGTGCAGTACATGCAGGCTTCAGCTGGTACCATGACAGCACAGTCCAGTGAGCACAACACACCTGCAAAGAGTCCCTTGGCAAGCACCCACCTCAAGCAGGCCAGAAAACCATTGTCCAGAGTCAACCTGGGCGGGGGTCCTTGAGGTCTTCTTGAGAGGGTCATGAGGCAAAAATGAGGGAAACTTCACACCGACCCTTAGAGTGGTAGATGAGAGGCAGCCCTCAGGAAACGGTGGCCACCCAGAGCTGTTACTCCTAGCAGATTTTGGCTGGGAGCAAGCCTTGTATGTAGTGCTTTTTCAGGGGGAATATCAGTTTCAGCCGTGGGAACCTGCAAAAGGGGCTGGTACTTTTCCATAGGAAGGAAAGCACAGAGCCTTAGTGCTCCAGGAGCTGATGAGAGGCAGTCCTCAACATTCCAGGATCAGCCAGTCTTGCCAGGTGGCCCCCGGGAGGCCCAGCCAGCCAGACCTGTTCCATGTTGCCTTGGTTCCATGGGGCCTCACAGTGTCACAATGTTCTCCTTGATTCCAGGAGTCCCTGTAGTGTCCCGATATTCTCCTTGTCACAATATTCTCCCTGCTTCTGTAGTGTAAACAATGGCCCCTTGCTTCCCTAAGGTCCTGCAGAGTCACCACGGCCCCTGGGCTCCATGTGGCCCTGCTGTGTAACAAAGGCTCCTTGGTTCTCTGGGCCGCACAGCTTCATCACTGACCCTTGGTTCCATTGGGGTCCTGAGTCTCACAAAGGTGCCCCTGATTGCATGAGGCACCAGAGTGTCAAAATGGTCTCTTTGGTTCCATGAGGTTCCGCAGTGTCCCCATGGTCGCTGTCAGAGGCTGGATGACATCAATGTCCCCAGACCCGTCGGGATGCTCGGAATGCCCGAGTGGGGCCGGGGCTGGGACAGACCTTGGAATGAGGTGGGACAGGGCCCCGTCCCCAGCCATGGCCTGGCAGATCTGCCAATCACACAGCAGGGGCAGAGCAAACCCAGCTGTGACTGCCTGAGCCGTCAATCAATCACACAGCAGGGGCAGCGCCCAGCCAGCTCTGATTGGCTGAGCCGTCAATCAATCACACAGCAGGGGCAGCGCCCAGCCAGCTCTGATTGGTTGAGCCGTCAGTCAATCACACAGCAGGGTCACCGCCCAGCCAGCTCTGATTGGCTGAGCCGTCAATCAAGCACACAGCAGGGGCAGCGCCCACCCAGCTCTGATTGGCTGAGCCGTCAATCAATCCCACACAAAGGCAATGAAACACAGCAGTGCGTGGGAAGAAAGCAGATGTCCCTGAAAAGAGGAGAGCTTAGAAAACGCTAGGGATTTAAAAAATCGGGCATGACGTCAAGCCCTGGTCTGAATCCTGAAATCTCCTGGGTCTGTGTCTCAGCCACACTGGAAGCCTAGCAGCTGGTAGCTCTCTGCATATCTATCTGGAGATCTTCTGTCTTTCTGTCTCTTTTTTCTCTTTTAACCTTCTTATCCTCTTTTACTGGAATGTTTTTGGGTAGTTTAACATTTTTATGCCTAAAGGTTTCCATCTTACATGGGCCGAGTTAATGATGTTCCTGCTACGCTAAGTGATGCACGTTGAATTGGATGTTGTATGAAATCATTTGCCAAAGGAGCTCGGTTTTCTGTATTTTTCCAGTACACTTTTGTGTCGTTTTGACCTCTTGAGAATATCTGGCTGGGGTTTCTACTCTGCACCAAACTCGAGGAAAGGAACCTTTGCTCACCCTCAGCATTTCAGTGTTCTGGGGTGTTACAGGCGCGCAGGCTCAGCACGGCCTCTTGTTTCCATGAGGCCCCGCTGTGTCACACTGACCCTTGGTTCCATGAGCATCTGGAGTGTCACACAGCTTGATGACATTTGTCCTTGCTGCCTCTCCCATCCCAGTGCTCCAGGAACAGCCCCGAGCCACCTGTGAGGGACAGGCCCTGCTGGCCCAGGCCTGGGCTCAGGCCTTGGCCTTTCTGCTTCCTCCAACCAGCCCAGGCCTTGCTCAGCATTGCAGTTCCCTGCTCACAGCCTCGGGCTCCTGCAATCCTGGCCTCAAGGATCTGCTCTCACCACTCCCTGGGGAGCCTTTGGCAGTCCCTGCCCTCAGTGGGGCCAGTGATGCTCCAAGGGACTTGGAGTTTTGCTTCTGACTCCTTGAGCAGCTTCTTCAACCTTCTCTCAGTGCCTGGGGCTCCTGGACTCAGCCCCAAATCCACCGTTGGGGATCATTAAAATACAGAAAACCCTCAGGAGCTCTTTGTCTTCTTTCCAATGTCTTCCAGTCTCCAGGCCTTGTGCAGCTGCTTGGAGTCACTTTGGAGTTCTCTTAAGGAGGAAGATTTCAAGGTACAGCTCATGATTTTCAGTTTTATAAAAGGGAGTAATTTTTCTTTTTCAGTTCCAAGAAGAAGCAACTTAGGCATTCCCCAGGTGATCTTGATGCTGAATGTCTCCTTAGGAGGTGTGGGCCCACTGAAGAATGAGCCCCTTGCCAGGCTGACCCTGTTTGGACAAGCTGCTCCCCAAGCCCAGCCTGGGGACATGTCTGACATGGCCCAGCTGGGACTGACATGCCTGGCCCTGCACCAGAAGCCCTTCCCCCTGAACTCTGCAGCTGGCTGTCCCTGCCCACTGCACCATGTCCCACGTGCTCTCCTCAGGGCTCTGCCTGCATCCAGGCCCAGGACAAGTATTCCTGTTTGTGAGGAAAGAAGGGAAAAGCCTGAGCAGGTTTTCCTAAACGACAAACCCCCACTGTAGAAGCACATGCTGAGTACAGGCTGCCTGGAACCTGGAATGATGACACCTTTCTACTAGGGACAGTGGGACCAGAAATGATGTCTGGATGCAGAATTCTCGGAGTCTTGCAGCTGAATTCTCTGTCCTTGTCCTTTCCCTGCATCTCTGTTGCAGATGGAAGCTGCTGGTGCCTTTCTCAGCTGTGACCTGTCTTTTGAATGCAGACAGATGTTCCCAGGTGTGTTAAGCAGGTGCTGCTCAATGTTTATGCAAAGCTTTGGTGTGCTCATGGAACCAAGGGGACCCTTGTGACACAGCGGGGGCTGATGGAACCAAGGAGACAGTTGTGACAGTTCAGAGCCTCACAGAAACAAGGCTCCATTGTGACACTGAAGGCAATTACGGAATCCACATCACTGTGACACAGCCAGGCCACATGGAACCAATGGTCCCTGATGACAATGCAGGTCCAAGGAGACCATGGTGACACTATGGGACCGCATGGATCCAAGGGGCCACTGTGACACTGAAGAACTTCATGGAAGCCAGGGTGCAGTGTGACACAGCGGTGCCTGATTGGAACAAAGGAACCACTGTTGACAGCCCAGAAACTCCTGGAACCAAGGGGCTGTGGTGACACAGCAGGGCCACATGGAACCAAGGAGACCTGTGACATTTAGGAACCTCATGGAACCAAGAGTCCACTATGACACTGCAGAAACAAGGAGACCATTGGGACGTTGTGGAAGCTCACAGAACCAAGCAGCCCTCGAGACACTCCAGGGCCTCGTTGAAGCAGGGAGACCACTGTGACAGTCCAGAACCTCATGGAGCTAAGGCTCTCTTGTGACACAGCAGGCTCCCATGCAACCAATTGTCCATTGTGACAATGCAGATCCCAGGAGACCATGGTTCCACTACGGAAGCTCATGGAACCAAGGGTCCATTGTGACAAAGCAAGGCCTTGTGGAACCAAGGAGAGCATTGTGACGTAATGGAACCTCGTGGAACCAAGGGTCCGTTGTTAGAGTCCAGAACCAAGGACACCATTGTGACAGTCCAGAACCTCATGGGACCAAGATTCCCTTGTTACACAGTGGCACTTGATGGAACCAAGGAGCCACTGTAGCACAGCAAAGCTGCATGAAACCTATGGTCCGTAGCGATACTGCGGATCCAGGGAAACCATGGCGATACCACGGAACCTCATGGAACCAAGGGTCCAGTGTGACCCAGCAGAACCTCTTGGAATCAAGGCACCCATGTTACACTATGGAACCTCATGGAGCCAAGGGTCCGGTGTGCCGTTGCGGGGCCTCACTGGAGCAAAGGACATGGTTGATGGGACAGAAGCTCATGGAAACGATGGGATATTGGGACATTGCAGAGCCTCATGGAACCAAGGAGACCACTGTGACACTGAGGAAGAATTATGGAAGCAAGCAGCCACTGTAGAACCAAGGAGAGCACTGTTGACAGTACAAAACCTCCTGGAACTGAGAGGCCATTGTTCTACAGCGAGGCCTCGGGGAACCAAGGGGCCATGGTGACACTGTGGGGCCTCATGAACCAAGTAGTCGTTGTGACACAGCGGGGCTGCTTGTAACCAATTGTCCATCGTGATACTGCAGATGCAAGAGACCGTGCTGACACTATGGCAGTTCATGGAACCGAGAGGCTGTTGTGACGCACCAAGGCCTCGTGGCACCAAGGAGAGAGCATTGTGGCAGTGCAGAACTAAGGAGGCCATTTTGACAGTACAGACCCAAATGGAACCAAGGGTCCACTGTTATCCAGCAGGGCCTCGTGGAACCAAGGGGCCCTCGTGAAAGTGTGCAAGGGGCATAATGGAGTCAGGGACACCACTGATACTGAAATCTGCTGGATAGCAACTTTTGAACACAGTTTTGAGGATTTGAGAGCAGGTATTCTTTATTACACCATGGTGGTCACTTGGGCAATCCTTCATCTACTCGAGTGCACTGGCCACCAGGCAATCGGAGCTTTTATCACTCACGCTGATGATGTATTCATTAGTTAACCCCACCTGGAATTTATTTGCCATAATTGCACCCCTTCTCACAAGTCCTTCTATGGTTCTTTGGAGTGTGTCTTCAACATGCACTGTCCTTTTTAGGTGACTGCTCTTTGATCCCCGCTTTTGAGGAAGGGCAATATTATTGTTGTGTATAACTTCTGCTTTTGTCAGCCTTGCAGAGCTGAGCTGACATTCTCCTTGCGTTTTGTGCACGCTCCGTTTGCCTCGGCTACATCCTTTGTGCGTTTCTCCAAGACTGTGCTCTTCTGTTCTCTGCCCTTGGTAAGTGTAAATGTTCTTCTGTTCTCCTGTCCTTGTCACAGTGCTCGCCCCACGAGGCGTGTCTGCAAGCCCCTCCAACCCATGGACTTGGGATGGGCAAGTGTTCCTGAGGGAACAGGGATGGGACAGCTGGGCTGGACTGGCCCAAGGGATGTTCCATTCCATGTCACACCACGATCAGCAATCAACTGGGAGAAGCAGGGGCATGGGGGATGGGGGGGGGGGGGGGGTGGGGGTGTGTCACCATCTGCCAACACAGGCCGAGGATTGTTCGATCTCAGAGGTGCAAACAGGTAAATAGCGGGGGACAAATCAGTTTATTCAACAACAGCAATGCATTTTTATTGAATGCCAAACAATTCAGTTGCGCTAGAGGGGAGAGATATAGGAAACGGAGTATAGAGAGAGAAAAGGAGGGGAAGGGGGAAGTAGCTACCAACAGACGAGACCAAGGTCATGGTGGGCCAGCCAATGGAAGGGTGGTCATCCGTGGGGAGTACTCAGGGTCTTCTCCAGAGGATCGCTCTTTTATAGTCCTTTTCCAAAGCGAGTGGCTTGTGGCCAAGAGGCGGGGAGATTTATGGAGCATTGTGTGGTGCTCCAAGAGACAGGTGCGGTCGTGCAGTACATGCAGGCTTCAGCTGGTACCATGACAGCACAGTCCAGTGAGCACAACACACCTGCAAAGAGTCCCTTGGCAAGCACCCACCTCAAGCAGGCCAGAAAACCATTGTCCAGAGTCAACCTGGGCGGGGGTCCTTGAGGTCTTCTTGAGAGGGTCATGAGGCAAAAATGAGGGAAACTTCACACCGACCCTTAGAGTGGTAGATGAGAGGCAGCCCTCAGGAAACGGTGGCCACCCAGAGCTGTTACTCCTAGCAGATTTTGGCTGGGAGCAAGCCTTGTATGTAGTGCTTTTTCAGGGGGAATATCAGTTTCAGCCGTGGGAACCTGCAAAAGGGGCTGGTACTTTTCCATAGGAAGGAAAGCACAGAGCCTTAGTGCTCCAGGAGCTGATGAGAGGCAGTCCTCAACATTCCAGGATCAGCCAGTCTTGCCAGGTGGCCCCCGGGAGGCCCAGCCAGCCAGACCTGTTCCATGTTGCCTTGGTTCCATGGGGCCTCACAGTGTCACAATGTTCTCCTTGATTCCAGGAGTCCCTGTAGTGTCCCGATATTCTCCTTGTCACAATATTCTCCCTGCTTCTGTAGTGTAAACAATGGCCCCTTGCTTCCCTAAGGTCCTGCAGAGTCACCACGGCCCCTGGGCTCCATGTGGCCCTGCTGTGTAACAAAGGCTCCTTGGTTCTCTGGGCCGCACAGCTTCATCACTGACCCTTGGTTCCATTGGGGTCCTGAGTCTCACAAAGGTGCCCCTGATTGCATGAGGCACCAGAGTGTCAAAATGGTCTCTTTGGTTCCATGAGGTTCCGCAGTGTCCCCATGGTCGCTGTCAGAGGCTGGATGACATCAATGTCCCCAGACCCGTCGGGATGCTCGGAATGCCCGAGTGGGGCCGGGGCTGGGACAGACCTTGGAATGAGGTGGGACAGGGCCCCGTCCCCAGCCATGGCCTGGCAGATCTGCCAATCACACAGCAGGGGCAGAGCAAACCCAGCTGTGACTGCCTGAGCCGTCAATCAATCACACAGCAGGGGCAGCGCCCAGCCAGCTCTGATTGGCTGAGCCGTCAATCAATCACACAGCAGGGGCAGCGCCCAGCCAGCTCTGATTGGTTGAGCCGTCAATCAATCACACAGCAGGGTCACCGCCCAGCCAGCTCTGATTGGCTGAGCCGTCAATCAAGCACACAGCAGGGGCAGCGCCCACCCAGCTCTGATTGGCTGAGCCGTCAATCAATCCCACACAAAGGCAATGAAACACAGCAGTGCGTGGGAAGAAAGCAGATGTCCCTGAAAAGAGGAGAGCTTAGAAAACGCTAGGGATTTAAAAAATCGGGCATGACGTCAAGCCCTGGTCTGAATCCTGAAATCTCCTGGGTCTGTGTCTCAGCCACACTGGAAGCCTAGCAGCTGGTAGCTCTCTGCATATCTATCTGGAGATCTTCTGTCTTTCTGTCTCTTTTTTCTCTTTTAACCTTCTTATCCTCTTTTACTGGAATGTTTTTGGGTAGTTTAACATTTTTATGCCTAAAGGTTTCCATCTTACATGGGCCGAGTTAATGATGTTCCTGCTACGCTAAGTGATGCACGTTGAATTGGATGTTGTATGAAATCATTTGCCAAAGGAGCTCGGTTTTCTGTATTTTTCCAGTACACTTTTGTGTCGTTTTGACCTCTTGAGAATATCTGGCTGGGGTTTCTACTCTGCACCAAACTCGAGGAAAGGAACCTTTGCTCACCCTCAGCATTTCAGTGTTCTGGGGTGTTACAGGCGCGCAGGCTCAGCACGGCCTCTTGTTTCCATGAGGCCCCGCTGTGTCACACTGACCCTTGGTTCCATGAGCATCTGGAGTGTCACACAGCTTGATGACATTTGTCCTTGCTGCCTCTCCCATCCCAGTGCTCCAGGAACAGCCCCGAGCCACCTGTGAGGGACAGGCCCTGCTGGCCCAGGCCTGGGCTCAGGCCTTGGCCTTTCTGCTTCCTCCAACCAGCCCAGGCCTTGCTCAGCATTGCAGTTCCCTGCTCACAGCCTCGGGCTCCTGCAATCCTGGCCTCAAGGATCTGCTCTCACCACTCCCTGGGGAGCCTTTGGCAGTCCCTGCCCTCAGTGGGGCCAGTGATGCTCCAAGGGACTTGGAGTTTTGCTTCTGACTCCTTGAGCAGCTTCTTCAACCTTCTCTCAGTGCCTGGGGCTCCTGGACTCAGCCCCAAATCCACCGTTGGGGATCATTAAAATACAGAAAACCCTCAGGAGCTCTTTGTCTTCTTTCCAATGTCTTCCAGTCTCCAGGCCTTGTGCAGCTGCTTGGAGTCACTTTGGAGTTCTCTTAAGGAGGAAGATTTCAAGGTACAGCTCATGATTTTCAGTTTTATAAAAGGGAGTAATTTTTCTTTTTCAGTTCCAAGAAGAAGCAACTTAGGCATTCCCCAGGTGATCTTGATGCTGAATGTCTCCTTAGGAGGTGTGGGCCCACTGAAGAATGAGCCCCTTGCCAGGCTGACCCTGTTTGGACAAGCTGCTCCCCAAGCCCAGCCTGGGGACATGTCTGACATGGCCCAGCTGGGACTGACATGCCTGGCCCTGCACCAGAAGCCCTTCCCCCTGAACTCTGCAGCTGGCTGTCCCTGCCCACTGCACCATGTCCCACGTGCTCTCCTCAGGGCTCTGCCTGCATCCAGGCCCAGGACAAGTATTCCTGTTTGTGAGGAAAGAAGGGAAAAGCCTGAGCAGGTTTTCCTAAACGACAAACCCCCACTGTAGAAGCACATGCTGAGTACAGGCTGCCTGGAACCTGGAATGATGACACCTTTCTACTAGGGACAGTGGGACCAGAAATGATGTCTGGATGCAGAATTCTCGGAGTCTTGCAGCTGAATTCTCTGTCCTTGTCCTTTCCCTGCATCTCTGTTGCAGATGGAAGCTGCTGGTGCCTTTCTCAGCTGTGACCTGTCTTTTGAATGCAGACAGATGTTCCCAGGTGTGTTAAGCAGGTGCTGCTCAATGTTTATGCAAAGCTTTGGTGTGCTCATGGAACCAAGGGGACCCTTGTGACACAGCGGGGGCTGATGGAACCAAGGAGACAGTTGTGACAGTTCAGAGCCTCACAGAAACAAGGCTCCATTGTGACACTGAAGGCAATTACGGAATCCACATCACTGTGACACAGCCAGGCCACATGGAACCAATGGTCCCTGATGACAATGCAGGTCCAAGGAGACCATGGTGACACTATGGGACCGCATGGATCCAAGGGGCCACTGTGACACTGAAGAACTTCATGGAAGCCAGGGTGCAGTGTGACACAGCGGTGCCTGATTGGAACAAAGGAACCACTGTTGACAGCCCAGAAACTCCTGGAACCAAGGGGCTGTGGTGACACAGCAGGGCCACATGGAACCAAGGAGACCTGTGACATTTAGGAACCTCATGGAACCAAGAGTCCACTATGACACTGCAGAAACAAGGAGACCATTGGGACGTTGTGGAAGCTCACAGAACCAAGCAGCCCTCGAGACACTCCAGGGCCTCGTTGAAGCAGGGAGACCACTGTGACAGTCCAGAACCTCATGGAGCTAAGGCTCTCTTGTGACACAGCAGGCTCCCATGCAACCAATTGTCCATTGTGACAATGCAGATCCCAGGAGACCATGGTTACACTACGGAAGCTCATGGAACCAAGGGTCCATTGTGACAAAGCAAGGCCTTGTGGAACCAAGGAGAGCATTGTGACGTAATGGAACCTCGTGGAACCAAGGGTCCGTTGTTAGAGTCCAGAACCAAGGACACCATTGTGACAGCCCAGAACCTCATGGGACCAAGATTCCCTTGTTACACAGTGGCACTTGATGGAACCAAGGAGCCACTGTAGCACAGCAAAGCTGCATGAAACCTATGGTCCGTAGCGATACTGCGGATCCAGGGAAACCATGGCGATACCACGGAACCTCATGGAACCAAGGGTCCAGTGTGACCCAGCAGAACCTCTTGGAATCAAGGCACCCATGTTACACTATGGAACCTCATGGAGCCAAGGGTCCGGTGTGCCGTTGCGGGGCCTCACTGGAGCAAAGGACATGGTTGATGGGACAGAAGCTCATGGAAACGATGGGATATTGGGACATTGCAGAGCCTCATGGAACCAAGGAGACCACTGTGACACTGAGGAAGAATTATGGAAGCAAGCAGCCACTGTAGAACCAAGGAGAGCACTGTTGACAGTACAAAACCTCCTGGAACTGAGAGGCCATTGTTCTACAGCGAGGCCTCGGGGAACCAAGGGGCCATGGTTACACTGTGGGGCCTCATGAACCAAGTAGTCGTTGTGACACAGCGGGGCTGCTTGTAACCAATTGTCCATCGTGATACTGCAGATGCAAGAGACCGTGCTGACACTATGGCAGTTCATGGAACCGAGAGGCTGTTGTGACGCACCAAGGCCTCGTGGCACCAAGGAGAGAGCATTGTGGCAGTGCAGAACTAAGGAGGCCATTTTGACAGTACAGACCCAAATGGAACCAAGGGTCCACTGTTATCCAGCAGGGCCTCGTGGAACCAAGGGGCCCTCGTGAAAGTGTGCAAGGGGCATAATGGAGTCAGGGACACCACTGATACTGAAATCTGCTGGATAGCAACTTTTGAACACAGTTTTGAGGATTTGAGAGCAGGTATTCTTTATTACACCATGGTGGTCACTTGGGCAATCCTTCATCTACTCGAGTGCACTGG
Organism: Sturnus vulgaris; assembly: GCF_052056855.1. NCBI lineage: Eukaryota > Metazoa > Chordata > Aves > Passeriformes > Sturnidae > Sturnus > Sturnus vulgaris. The sequence goes on from NC_142272.1 coordinate 2,725,821, forward strand.
CCACCAGGCAATCGGAGCTTTTATCACTCACACTGATGATGTATTCATTAGTTAACCCCACCTGGAATTTATTTGCCATAATTGCACCCCTTCTCACAAGTCCTTCTATGGTTCTTTGGAGTGTGTCTTCAACATGCACTGTCCTTTTTAGGTGACTGCTCTTTGATCCCCGCTTTTGAGGAAGGGCAATATTATTGCTGTGTATAACTTCTGCTTTTGTCAGCCTTGCAGAGCTGAGCTGACATTCTCCTTGCGTTTTGTGCACGCTCCGTTTGCCTCGGCTACATCCTTTGTGCGTTTCTCCAAGACTGTGCTCTTCTGTTCTCTGCCCTTGGTAAGTGTAAATGTTGTTCTGTTCTCCTGTCCTTGTCACAGTGCTCGCCCCACGAGGCGTGTCTGCAAGCCCCTCCAACCCATGGACTTGGGATGGGCAAGTGTTCCTGAGGGAACAGGGATGGGACAGCTGGGCTGGACTGGCCCAAGGGATGTTCCATTCCATGTCACACCACGATCAGCAATCAACTGGGAGAAGCAGGGGCATGGGGGATGGGGGGGGGGGTGGGGGGGTGTGTGTCACCATCTGCCAACACAGGCCGAGGATTGTTCGATCTCAGAGGTGCAAACAGGTAAATAGCGGGGGACAAATCAGTTTATTCAACAACAGCAATGCATTTTTATTGAATGCCAAACAATTCAGTTGCGCTAGAGGGGAGAGATATAGGAAACGGAGTATAGAGAGAGAAAAGGAGGGGAAGGGGGAAGTAGCTACCAACAGACGAGACCAAGGTCATGGTGGGCCAGCCAATGGAAGGGTGGTCATCCGTGGGGAGTACTCAGGGTCTTCTCCAGAGGATCGCTCTTTTATAGTCCTTTTCCAAAGCGAGTGGCTTGTGGCCAAGAGGCGGGGAGATTTATGGAGCATTGTGTGGTGCTCCAAGAGACAGGTGCGGTCGTGCAGTACATGCAGGCTTCAGCTGGTACCATGACAGCACAGTCCAGTGAGCACAACACACCTGCAAAGAGTCCCTTGGCAAGCACCCACCTCAAGCAGGCCAGAAAACCATTGTCCAGAGTCAACCTGGGCGGGGGTCCTTGAGGTCTTCTTGAGAGGGTCATGAGGCAAAAATGAGGGAAACTTCACACCGACCCTTAGAGTGGCAGATGAGAGGCAGCCCTCAGGAAACGGTGGCCACCCAGAGCTGTTACTCCTAGCAGATTTTGGCTGGGAGCAAGCCTTGTATGTAGTGCTTTTTCAGGGGGAATATCAGTTTCAGCCGTGGGAACCTGCAAAAGGGGCTGGTACTTTTCCATAGGAAGGAAAGCACAGAGCCTCAGTGCTCCAGGAGCTGATGAGAGGCAGTCCTCAACATTCCAGGATCAGCCAGTCTTGCCAGGTGGCCCCCGGGAGGCCCAGCCAGCCAGACCTGTTCCATGTTGCCTTGGTTCCATGGGGCCTCACAGTGTCACAATGTTCTCCTTGATTCCAGGAGTCCCTGTAGTGTCCCGATATTCTCCTTGTCACAATATTCTCCCTGCTTCTGTAGTGTAAACAATGGCCCCTTGCTTCCCTAAGGTCCTGCAGAGTCACCACGGCCCCTGGGCTCCATGTGGCCCTGCTGTGTAACAAAGGCTCCTTGGTTCTCTGGGCCGCACAGCTTCATCACTGACCCTTGGTTCCATTGGGGTCCTGAGTCTCACAAAGGTGCCCCTGATTGCATGAGGCACCAGAGTGTCAAAATGGTCTCTTTGGTTCCATGAGGTTCCGCAGTGTCCCCATGGTCGCTGTCAGAGGCTGGATGACATCAATGTCCCCAGACCCGTCGGGATGCTCGGAATGGCCGAGTGGGGCCGGGGCTGGGACAGACCTTGGAATGAGGTGGGACAGAGCCCCGTCCCCAGCCATGGCCTGGCAGATCTGCCAATCACACAGCAGGGGCAGAGCAAACCCAGCTGTGACTGCCTGAGCCGTCAATCAATCACACAGCAGGGGCAGCGCCCAGCCAGCTCTGATTGGCTGAGCCGTCAGTCAATCACACAGCAGGGGCAGCGCCCAGCCAGCTCTGATTGGTTGAGCCGTCAATCAATCACACAGCAGGGGCAGCGCCCAGCCAGCTCTGATTGGCTGAGCCGTCAATCAAGCACACAGCAGGGGCAGCGCCCACCCAGCTCTGATTGGCTGAGCCGTCAATCAATCCCACACAAAGGCAATGAAACACAGCAGTGCGTGGGAAGAAAGCAGATGTCCCTGAAAAGAGGAGAGCTTAGAAAACGCTAGGGATTTAAAAAATCGGGCATGACGTCAAGCCCTGGTCTGAATCCTGAAATCTCCTGGGTCTGTGTCTCAGCCACACTGGAAGCCTAGCAGCTGGTAGCTCTCTGCATATCTATCTGGAGATCTTCTGTCTTTCTGTCTCTTTTTTCTCTTTTAACCTTCTTATCCTCTTTTACTGGAATGTTTTTGGGTAGTTTAACATTTTTATGCCTAAAGGTTTCCATCTTACATGGGCCGAGTTAATGATGTTCCTGCTACGCTAAGTGATGCACGTTGAATTGGATGTTGTATGAAATCATTTGCCAAAGGAGCTCGGTTTTCTGTATTTTTCCAGTACACTTTTGTGTCGTTTTGACCTCTTGAGAATATCTGGCTGGGGTTTCTACTCTGCACCAAACTCGAGGAAAGGAGCCTTTGCTCACCCTCAGCATTTCAGTGTTCTGGGGTGTTACAGGCGCGCAGGCTCAGCACGGCCTCTTGTTTCCATGAGGCCCCGCTGTGTCACACTGACCCTTGGTTCCATGAGCATCTGGAGTGTCACACAGCTTGATGACATTTGTCCTTGCTGCCTCTCCCATCCCAGTGCTCCAGGAACAGCCCCGAGCCACCTGTGAGGGACAGGCCCTGCTGGCCCAGGCCTGGGCTCAGGCCTTGGCCTTTCTGCTTCCTCCAACCAGCCCAGGCCTTGCTCAGCATTGCAGTTCCCTGCTCACAGCCTCGGGCTCCTGCAATCCTGGCCTCAAGGATCTGCTCTCACCACTCCCTGGGGAGCCTTTGGCAGTCCCTGCCCTCAGTGGGGCCAGTGATGCTCCAAGGGACTTGGAGTTTTGCTTCTGACTCCTTGAGCAGCTTCTTCAACCTTCTCTCAGTGCCTGGGGCTCCTGGACTCAGCCCCAAATCCACCGTTGGGGATCATTAAAATACAGAAAACCCTCAGGAGCTCTTTGTCTTCTTTCCAATGTCTTCCAGTCTCCAGGCCTTGTGCAGCTGCTTGGAGTCACTTTGGAGTTCTCTTAAGGAGGAAGATTTCAAGGTACAGCTCATGATTTTCAGTTTTATAAAAGGGAGTAATTTTTCTTTTTCAGTTCCAAGAAGAAGCAACTTAGGCATTCCCCAGGTGATCTTGATGCTGAATGTCTCCTTAGGAGGTGTGGGCCCACTGAAGAATGAGCCCCTTGCCAGGCTGACCCTGTTTGGACAAGCTGCTCCCCAAGCCCAGCCTGGGGACATGTCTGACATGGCCCAGCTGGGACTGACATGCCTGGCCCTGCACCAGAAGCCCTTCCCCCTGAACTCTGCAGCTGGCTGTCCCTGCCCACTGCACCATGTCCCACGTGCTCTCCTCAGGGCTCTGCCTGCATCCAGGCCCAGGACAAGTATTCCTGTTTGTGAGGAAAGAAGGGAAAAGCCTGAGCAGGTTTTCCTAAACGACAAACCCCCACTGTAGAAGCACATGCTGAGTACAGGCTGCCTGGAACCTGGAATGATGACACCTTTCTACTAGGGACAGTGGGACCAGAAATGATGTCTGGATGCAGAATTCTCGGAGTCTTGCAGCTGAATTCTCTGTCCTTGTCCTTTCCCTGCATCTCTGTTGCAGATGGAAGCTGCTGGTGCCTTTCTCAGCTGTGACCTGTCTTTTGAATGCAGACAGATGTTCCCAGGTGTGTTAAGCAGGTGCTGCTCAATGTTTATGCAAAGCTTTGGTGTGCTCATGGAACCAAGGGGACCCTTGTGACACAGCGGGGGCTGATGGAACCAAGGAGACAGTTGTGACAGTTCAGAGCCTCACAGAAACAAGGCTCCATTGTGACACTGAAGGCAATTACGGAATCCACATCACTGTGACACAGCCAGGCCACATGGAACCAATGGTCCCTGATGACAATGCAGGTCCAAGGAGACCATGGTGACACTATGGGACCGCATGGATCCAAGGGGCCACTGTGACACTGAAGAACTTCATGGAAGCCAGGGTGCAGTGTGACACAGCGGTGCCTGATTGGAACAAAGGAACCACTGTTGACAGCCCAGAAACTCCTGGAACCAAGGGGCTGTGGTGACACAGCAGGGCCACATGGAACCAAGGAGACCTGTGACATTTAGGAACCTCATGGAACCAAGAGTCCACTATGACACTGCAGAAACAAGGAGACCATTGGGACGTTGTGGAAGCTCACAGAACCAAGCAGCCCTCGAGACACTCCAGGGCCTCGTTGAAGCAGGGAGACCACTGTGACAGTCCAGAACCTCATGGAGCTAAGGCTCTCTTGTGACACAGCAGGCTCCCATGCAACCAATTGTCCATTGTGACAATGCAGATCCCAGGAGACCATGGTTACACTACGGAAGCTCATGGAACCAAGGGTCCATTGTGACAAAGCAAGGCCTTGTGGAACCAAGGAGAGCATTGTGACGTAATGGAACCTCGTGGAACCAAGGGTCCGTTGTTAGAGTCCAGAACCAAGGACACCATTGTGACAGCCCAGAACCTCATGGGACCAAGATTCCCTTGTTACACAGTGGCACTTGATGGAACCAAGGAGCCACTGTAGCACAGCAAAGCTGCATGAAACCTATGGTCCGTAGCGATACTGCGGATCCAGGGAAACCATGGCGATACCACGGAACCTCATGGAACCAAGGGTCCAGTGTGACCCAGCAGAACCTCTTGGAATCAAGGCACCCATGTTACACTATGGAACCTCATGGAGCCAAGGGTCCGGTGTGCCGTTGCGGGGCCTCACTGGAGCAAAGGACATGGTTGATGGGACAGAAGCTCATGGAAACGATGGGATATTGGGACATTGCAGAGCCTCATGGAACCAAGGAGACCACTGTGACACTGAGGAAGAATTATGGAAGCAAGCAGCCACTGTAGAACCAAGGAGAGCACTGTTGACAGTACAAAACCTCCTGGAACTGAGAGGCCATTGTTCTACAGCGAGGCCTCGGGGAACCAAGGGGCCATGGTTACACTGTGGGGCCTCATGAACCAAGTAGTCGTTGTGACACAGCGGGGCTGCTTGTAACCAATTGTCCATCGTGATACTGCAGATGCAAGAGACCGTGCTGACACTATGGCAGTTCATGGAACCGAGAGGCTGTTGTGACGCACCAAGGCCTCGTGGCACCAAGGAGAGAGCATTGTGGCAGTGCAGAACTAAGGAGGCCATTTTGACAGTACAGACCCAAATGGAACCAAGGGTCCACTGTTATCCAGCAGGGCCTCGTGGAACCAAGGGGCCCTCGTGAAAGTGTGCAAGGGGCATAATGGAGTCAGGGACACCACTGATACTGAAATCTGCTGGATAGCAACTTTTGAACACAGTTTTGAGGATTTGAGAGCAGGTATTCTTTATTACACCATGGTGGTCACTTGGGCAATCCTTCATCTACTCGAGTGCACTGGCCACCAGGCAATCGGAGCTTTTATCACTCACACTGATGATGTATTCATTAGTTAACCCCACCTGGAATTTATTTGCCATAATTGCACCCCTTCTCACAAGTCCTTCTATGGTTCTTTGGAGTGTGTCTTCAACATGCACTGTCCTTTTTAGGTGACTGCTCTTTGATCCCCGCTTTTGAGGAAGGGCAATATTATTGCTGTGTATAACTTCTGCTTTTGTCAGCCTTGCAGAGCTGAGCTGACATTCTCCTTGCGTTTTGTGCACGCTCCGTTTGCCTCGGCTACATCCTTTGTGCGTTTCTCCAAGACTGTGCTCTTCTGTTCTCTGCCCTTGGTAAGTGTAAATGTTGTTCTGTTCTCCTGTCCTTGTCACAGTGCTCGCCCCACGAGGCGTGTCTGCAAGCCCCTCCAACCCATGGACTTGGGATGGGCAAGTGTTCCTGAGGGAACAGGGATGGGACAGCTGGGCTGGACTGGCCCAAGGGATGTTCCATTCCATGTCACACCACGATCAGCAATCAACTGGGAGAAGCAGGGGCATGGGGGATGGGGGGGGGGGTGGGGGGGTGTGTGTCACCATCTGCCAACACAGGCCGAGGATTGTTCGATCTCAGAGGTGCAAACAGGTAAATAGCGGGGGACAAATCAGTTTATTCAACAACAGCAATGCATTTTTATTGAATGCCAAACAATTCAGTTGCGCTAGAGGGGAGAGATATAGGAAACGGAGTATAGAGAGAGAAAAGGAGGGGAAGGGGGAAGTAGCTACCAACAGACGAGACCAAGGTCATGGTGGGCCAGCCAATGGAAGGGTGGTCATCCGTGGGGAGTACTCAGGGTCTTCTCCAGAGGATCGCTCTTTTATAGTCCTTTTCCAAAGCGAGTGGCTTGTGGCCAAGAGGCGGGGAGATTTATGGAGCATTGTGTGGTGCTCCAAGAGACAGGTGCGGTCGTGCAGTACATGCAGGCTTCAGCTGGTACCATGACAGCACAGTCCAGTGAGCACAACACACCTGCAAAGAGTCCCTTGGCAAGCACCCACCTCAAGCAGGCCAGAAAACCATTGTCCAGAGTCAACCTGGGCGGGGGTCCTTGAGGTCTTCTTGAGAGGGTCATGAGGCAAAAATGAGGGAAACTTCACACCGACCCTTAGAGTGGCAGATGAGAGGCAGCCCTCAGGAAACGGTGGCCACCCAGAGCTGTTACTCCTAGCAGATTTTGGCTGGGAGCAAGCCTTGTATGTAGTGCTTTTTCAGGGGGAATATCAGTTTCAGCCGTGGGAACCTGCAAAAGGGGCTGGTACTTTTCCATAGGAAGGAAAGCACAGAGCCTCAGTGCTCCAGGAGCTGATGAGAGGCAGTCCTCAACATTCCAGGATCAGCCAGTCTTGCCAGGTGGCCCCCGGGAGGCCCAGCCAGCCAGACCTGTTCCATGTTGCCTTGGTTCCATGGGGCCTCACAGTGTCACAATGTTCTCCTTGATTCCAGGAGTCCCTGTAGTGTCCCGATATTCTCCTTGTCACAATATTCTCCCTGCTTCTGTAGTGTAAACAATGGCCCCTTGCTTCCCTAAGGTCCTGCAGAGTCACCACGGCCCCTGGGCTCCATGTGGCCCTGCTGTGTAACAAAGGCTCCTTGGTTCTCTGGGCCGCACAGCTTCATCACTGACCCTTGGTTCCATTGGGGTCCTGAGTCTCACAAAGGTGCCCCTGATTGCATGAGGCACCAGAGTGTCAAAATGGTCTCTTTGGTTCCATGAGGTTCCGCAGTGTCCCCATGGTCGCTGTCAGAGGCTGGATGACATCAATGTCCCCAGACCCGTCGGGATGCTCGGAATGGCCGAGTGGGGCCGGGGCTGGGACAGACCTTGGAATGAGGTGGGACAGAGCCCCGTCCCCAGCCATGGCCTGGCAGATCTGCCAATCACACAGCAGGGGCAGAGCAAACCCAGCTGTGACTGCCTGAGCCGTCAATCAATCACACAGCAGGGGCAGCGCCCAGCCAGCTCTGATTGGCTGAGCCGTCAGTCAATCACACAGCAGGGGCAGCGCCCAGCCAGCTCTGATTGGTTGAGCCGTCAATCAATCACACAGCAGGGGCAGCGCCCAGCCAGCTCTGATTGGCTGAGCCGTCAATCAAGCACACAGCAGGGGCAGCGCCCACCCAGCTCTGATTGGCTGAGCCGTCAATCAATCCCACACAAAGGCAATGAAACACAGCAGTGCGTGGGAAGAAAGCAGATGTCCCTGAAAAGAGGAGAGCTTAGAAAACGCTAGGGATTTAAAAAATCGGGCATGACGTCAAGCCCTGGTCTGAATCCTGAAATCTCCTGGGTCTGTGTCTCAGCCACACTGGAAGCCTAGCAGCTGGTAGCTCTCTGCATATCTATCTGGAGATCTTCTGTCTTTCTGTCTCTTTTTTCTCTTTTAACCTTCTTATCCTCTTTTACTGGAATGTTTTTGGGTAGTTTAACATTTTTATGCCTAAAGGTTTCCATCTTACATGGGCCGAGTTAATGATGTTCCTGCTACGCTAAGTGATGCACGTTGAATTGGATGTTGTATGAAATCATTTGCCAAAGGAGCTCGGTTTTCTGTATTTTTCCAGTACACTTTTGTGTCGTTTTGACCTCTTGAGAATATCTGGCTGGGGTTTCTACTCTGCACCAAACTCGAGGAAAGGAGCCTTTGCTCACCCTCAGCATTTCAGTGTTCTGGGGTGTTACAGGCGCGCAGGCTCAGCACGGCCTCTTGTTTCCATGAGGCCCCGCTGTGTCACACTGGCCCTTGGTTCCATGAGCATCTGGAGTGTCACACAGCTTGATGACATTTGTCCTTGCTGCCTCTCCCATCCCAGTGCTCCAGGAACAGCCCCGAGCCACCTGTGAGGGACAGGCCCTGCTGGCCCAGGCCTGGGCTCAGGCCTTGGCCTTTCTGCTTCCTCCAACCAGCCCAGGCCTTGCTCAGCATTGCAGTTCCCTGCTCACAGCCTCGGGCTCCTGCAATCCTGGCCTCAAGGATCTGCTCTCACCACTCCCTGGGGAGCCTTTGGCAGTCCCTGCCCTCAGTGGGGCCACTGATGCTCCAAGGGACTTGGAGTTTTGCTTCTGACTCCTTGAGCAGCTTCTTCAACCTTCTCTCAGTGCCTGGGGCTCCTGGACTCAGCCCCAAATCCACCGTTGGGGATCATTAAAATACAGAAAACCCTCAGGAGCTCTTTGTCTTCTTTCCAATGTCTTCCAGTCTCCAGGCCTTGTGCAGCTGCTTGGAGTCACTTTGGAGTTCTCTTAAGGAGGAAGATTTCAAGGTACAGCTCATGATTTTCAGTTTTATAAAAGGGAGTAATTTTTCTTTTTCAGTTCCAAGAAGAAGCAACTTAGGCATTCCCCAGGTGATCTTGATGCTGAATGTCTCCTTAGGAGGTGTGGGCCCACTGAAGAATGAGCCCCTTGCCAGGCTGACCCTGTTTGGACAAGCTGCTCCCCAAGCCCAGCCTGGGGACATGTCTGACATGGCCCAGCTGGGACTGACATGCCTGGCCCTGCACCAGAAGCCCTTCCCCCTGAACTCTGCAGCTGGCTGTCCCTGCCCACTGCACCATGTCCCACGTGCTCTCCTCAGGGCTCTGCCTGCATCCAGGCCCAGGACAAGTATTCCTGTTTGTGAGGAAAGAAGGGAAAAGCCTGAGCAGGTTTTCCTAAACGACAAACCCCCACTGTAGAAGCACATGCTGAGTACAGGCTGCCTGGAACCTGGAATGATGACACCTTTCTACTAGGGACAGTGGGACCAGAAATGATGTCTGGATGCAGAATTCTCGGAGTCTTGCAGCTGAATTCTCTGTCCTTGTCCTTTCCCTGCATCTCTGTTGCAGATGGAAGCTGCTGGTGCCTTTCTCAGCTGTGACCTGTCTTTTGAATGCAGACAGATGTTCCCAGGTGTGTTAAGCAGGTGCTGCTCAATGTTTATGCAAAGCTTTGGTGTGCTCATGGAACCAAGGGGACCCTTGTGACACAGCGGGGGCTGATGGAACCAAGGAGACAGTTGTGACAGTTCAGAGCCTCACAGAAACAAGGCTCCATTGTGACACTGAAGGCAATTACGGAATCCACATCACTGTGACACAGCCAGGCCACATGGAACCAATGGTCCCTGATGACAATGCAGGTCCAAGGAGACCATGGTGACACTATGGGACCGCATGGATCCAAGGGGCCACTGTGACACTGAAGAACTTCATGGAAGCCAGGGTGCAGTGTGACACAGCGGTGCCTGATTGGAACAAAGGAACCACTGTTGACAGCCCAGAAACTCCTGGAACCAAGGGGCTGTGGTGACACAGCAGGGCCACATGGAACCAAGGAGACCTGTGACATTTAGGAACCTCATGGAACCAAGAGTCCACTATGACACTGCAGAAACAAGGAGACCATTGGGACGTTGTGGAAGCTCACAGAACCAAGCAGCCCTCGAGACACTCCAGGGCCTCGTTGAAGCAGGGAGACCACTGTGACAGTCCAGAACCTCATGGAGCTAAGGCTCTCTTGTGACACAGCAGGCTCCCATGCAACCAATTGTCCATTGTGACAATGCAGATCCCAGGAGACCATGGTTACACTACGGAAGCTCATGGAACCAAGGGTCCATTGTGACAAAGCAAGGCCTTGTGGAACCAAGGAGAGCATTGTGACGTAATGGAACCTCGTGGAACCAAGGGTCCGTTGTTAGAGTCCAGAACCAAGGACACCATTGTGACAGTCCAGAACCTCATGGGACCAAGATTCCCTTGTTACACAGTGGCACTTGATGGAACCAAGGAGCCACTGTAGCACAGCAAAGCTGCATGAAACCTATGGTCCGTAGCGATACTGCGGATCCAGGGAAACCATGGCGATACCACGGAACCTCATGGAACCAAGGGTCCAGTGTGACCCAGCAGAACCTCTTGGAATCAAGGCACCCATGTTACACTATGGAACCTCATGGAGCCAAGGGTCCGGTGTGCCGTTGCGGGGCCTCACTGGAGCAAAGGACATGGTTGATGGGACAGAAGCTCATGGAAACGATGGGATATTGGGACATTGCAGAGCCTCATGGAACCAAGGAGACCACTGTGACACTGAGGAAGAATTATGGAAGCAAGCAGCCACTGTAGAACCAAGGAGAGCACTGTTGACAGTACAAAACCTCCTGGAACTGAGAGGCCATTGTTCTACAGCGAGGCCTCGGGGAACCAAGGGGCCATGGTGACACTGTGGGGCCTCATGAACCAAGTAGTCGTTGTGACACAGCGGGGCTGCTTGTAACCAATTGTCCATCATGATACTGCAGATGCAAGAGACCGTGCTGACACTATGGCAGTTCATGGAACCGAGAGGCTGTTGTGACGCACCAAGGCCTTGTGGCACCAAGGAGAGAGCATTGTGGCAGTGCAGAACTAAGGAGGCCATTTTGACAGTACAGACCCAAATGGAACCAAGGGTCCACTGTTATCCAGCAGGGCCTCGTGGAACCAAGGGGCCCTCGTGAAAGTGTGCAAGGGGCATAATGGAGTCAGGGACACCACTGATACTGAAATCTGCTGGATAGCAACTTTTGAACACAGTTTTGAGGATTTGAGAGCAGGTATTCTTTATTACACCATGGTGGTCACTTGGGCAATCCTTCATCTACTCGAGTGCACTGGCCACCAGGCAATCGGAGCTTTTATCACTCACACTGATGATGTATTCATTAGTTAACCCCACCTGGAATTTATTTGCCATAATTGCACCCCTTCTCACAAGTCCTTCTATGGTTCTTTGGAGTGTGTCTTCAACATGCACTGTCCTTTTTAGGTGACTGCTCTTTGATCCCCGCTTTTGAGGAAGGGCAATATTATTGCTGTGTATAACTTCTGCTTTTGTCAGCCTTGCAGAGCTGAGCTGACATTCTCCTTGCGTTTTGTGCACGCTCCGTTTGCCTCGGCTACATCCTTTGTGCGTTTCTCCAAGACTGTGCTCTTCTGTTCTCTGCCCTTGGTAAGTGTAAATGTTGTTCTGTTCTCCTGTCCTTGTCACAGTGCTCGCCCCACGAGGCGTGTCTGCAAGCCCCTCCAACCCATGGACTTGGGATGGGCAAGTGTTCCTGAGGGAACAGGGATGGGACAGCTGGGCTGGACTGGCCCAAGGGATGTTCCATTCCATGTCACACCACGATCAGCAATCAACTGGGAGAAGCAGGGGCATGGGGGATGGGGGGGGGGGGGGGGGGGGGTGTGTGTCACCATCTGCCAACACAGGCCGAGGATTGTTCGATCTCAGAGGTGCAAACAGGTAAATAGCGGGGGACAAATCAGTTTATTCAACAACAGCAATGCATTTTTATTGAATGCCAAACAATTCAGTTGCGCTAGAGGGGAGAGATATAGGAAACGGAGTATAGAGAGAGAAAAGGAGGGGAAGGGGGAAGTAGCTACCAACAGACGAGACCAAGGTCATGGTGGGCCAGCCAATGGAAGGGTGGTCATCCGTGGGGAGTACTCAGGGTCTTCTCCAGAGGATCGCTCTTTTATAGTCCTTTTCCAAAGCGAGTGGCTTGTGGCCAAGAGGCGGGGAGATTTATGGAGCATTGTGTGGTGCTCCAAGAGACAGGTGCGGTCGTGCAGTACATGCAGGCTTCAGCTGGTACCATGACAGCACAGTCCAGTGAGCACAACACACCTGCAAAGAGTCCCTTGGCAAGCACCCACCTCAAGCAGGCCAGAAAACCATTGTCCAGAGTCAACCTGGGCGGGGGTCCTTGAGGTCTTCTTGAGAGGGTCATGAGGCAAAAATGAGGGAAACTTCACACCGACCCTTAGAGTGGCAGATGAGAGGCAGCCCTCAGGAAACGGTGGCCACCCAGAGCTGTTACTCCTAGCAGATTTTGGCTGGGAGCAAGCCTTGTATGTAGTGCTTTTTCAGGGGGAATATCAGTTTCAGCCGTGGGAACCTGCAAAAGGGGCTGGTACTTTTCCATAGGAAGGAAAGCACAGAGCCTCAGTGCTCCAGGAGCTGATGAGAGGCAGTCCTCAACATTCCAGGATCAGCCAGTCTTGCCAGGTGGCCCCCGGGAGGCCCAGCCAGCCAGACCTGTTCCATGTTGCCTTGGTTCCATGGGGCCTCACAGTGTCACAATGTTCTCCTTGATTCCAGGAGTCCCTGTAGTGTCCCGATATTCTCCTTGTCACAATATTCTCCCTGCTTCTGTAGTGTAAACAATGGCCCCTTGCTTCCCTAAGGTCCTGCAGAGTCACCACGGCCCCTGGGCTCCATGTGGCCCTGCTGTGTAACAAAGGCTCCTTGGTTCTCTGGGCCGCACAGCTTCATCACTGACCCTTGGTTCCATTGGGGTCCTGAGTCTCACAAAGGTGCCCCTGATTGCATGAGGCACCAGAGTGTCAAAATGGTCTCTTTGGTTCCATGAGGTTCCGCAGTGTCCCCATGGTCGCTGTCAGAGGCTGGATGACATCAATGTCCCCAGACCCGTCGGGATGCTCGGAATGGCCGAGTGGGGCCGGGGCTGGGACAGACCTTGGAATGAGGTGGGACAGAGCCCCGTCCCCAGCCATGGCCTGGCAGATCTGCCAATCACACAGCAGGGGCAGAGCAAACCCAGCTGTGACTGCCTGAGCCGTCAATCAATCACACAGCAGGGGCAGCGCCCAGCCAGCTCTGATTGGCTGAGCCGTCAATCAATCACACAGCAGGGGCAGCGCCCAGCCAGCTCTGATTGGTTGAGCCGTCAATCAATCACACAGCAGGGTCACCGCCCAGCCAGCTCTGATTGGCTGAGCCGTCAATCAAGCACACAGCAGGGGCAGCGCCCACCCAGCTCTGATTGGCTGAGCCGTCAATCAATCCCACACAAAGGCAATGAAACACAGCAGTGCGTGGGAAGAAAGCAGATGTCCCTGAAAAGAGGAGAGCTTAGAAAACGCTAGGGATTTAAAAAATCGGGCATGACGTCAAGCCCTGGTCTGAATCCTGAAATCTCCTGGGTCTGTGTCTCAGCCACACTGGAAGCCTAGCAGCTGGTAGCTCTCTGCATATCTATCTGGAGATCTTCTGTCTTTCTGTCTCTTTTTTCTCTTTTAACCTTCTTATCCTCTTTTACTGGAATGTTTTTGGGTAGTTTAACATTTTTATGCCTAAAGGTTTCCATCTTACATGGGCCGAGTTAATGATGTTCCTGCTACGCTAAGTGATGCACGTTGAATTGGATGTTGTATGAAATCATTTGCCAAAGGAGCTCGGTTTTCTGTATTTTTCCAGTACACTTTTGTGTCGTTTTGACCTCTTGAGAATATCTGGCTGGGGTTTCTACTCTGCACCAAACTCGAGGAAAGGAGCCTTTGCTCACCCTCAGCATTTCAGTGTTCTGGGGTGTTACAGGCGCGCAGGCTCAGCACGGCCTCTTGTTTCCATGAGGCCCCGCTGTGTCACACTGGCCCTTGGTTCCATGAGCATCTGGAGTGTCACACAGCTTGATGACATTTGTCCTTGCTGCCTCTCCCATCCCAGTGCTCCAGGAACAGCCCCGAGCCACCTGTGAGGGACAGGCCCTGCTGGCCCAGGCCTGGGCTCAGGCCTTGGCCTTTCTGCTTCCTCCAACCAGCCCAGGCCTTGCTCAGCATTGCAGTTCCCTGCTCACAGCCTCGGGCTCCTGCAATCCTGGCCTCAAGGATCTGCTCTCACCACTCCCTGGGGAGCCTTTGGCAGTCCCTGCCCTCAGTGGGGCCAGTGATGCTCCAAGGGACTTGGAGTTTTGCTTCTGACTCCTTGAGCAGCTTCTTCAACCTTCTCTCAGTGCCTGGGGCTCCTGGACTCAGCCCCAAATCCACCGTTGGGGATCATTAAAATACAGAAAACCCTCAGGAGCTCTTTGTCTTCTTTCCAATGTCTTCCAGTCTCCAGGCCTTGTGCAGCTGCTTGGAGTCACTTTGGAGTTCTCTTAAGGAGGAAGATTTCAAGGTACAGCTCATGATTTTCAGTTTTATAAAAGGGAGTAATTTTTCTTTTTCAGTTCCAAGAAGAAGCAACTTAGGCATTCCCCAGGTGATCTTGATGCTGAATGTCTCCTTAGGAGGTGTGGGCCCACTGAAGAATGAGCCCCTTGCCAGGCTGACCCTGTTTGGACAAGCTGCTCCCCAAGCCCAGCCTGGGGACATGTCTGACATGGCCCAGCTGGGACTGACATGCCTGGCCCTGCACCAGAAGCCCTTCCCCCTGAACTCTGCAGCTGGCTGTCCCTGCCCACTGCACCATGTCCCACGTGCTCTCCTCAGGGCTCTGCCTGCATCCAGGCCCAGGACAAGTATTCCTGTTTGTGAGGAAAGAAGGGAAAAGCCTGAGCAGGTTTTCCTAAACGACAAACCCCCACTGTAGAAGCACATGCTGAGTACAGGCTGCCTGGAACCTGGAATGATGACACCTTTCTACTAGGGACAGTGGGACCAGAAATGATGTCTGGATGCAGAATTCTCGGAGTCTTGCAGCTGAATTCTCTGTCCTTGTCCTTTCCCTGCATCTCTGTTGCAGATGGAAGCTGCTGGTGCCTTTCTCAGCTGTGACCTGTCTTTTGAATGCAGACAGATGTTCCCAGGTGTGTTAAGCAGGTGCTGCTCAATGTTTATGCAAAGCTTTGGTGTGCTCATGGAACCAAGGGGACCCTTGTGACACAGCGGGGGCTGATGGAACCAAGGAGACAGTTGTGACAGTTCAGAGCCTCACAGAAACAAGGCTCCATTGTGACACTGAAGGCAATTACGGAATCCACATCACTGTGACACAGCCAGGCCACATGGAACCAATGGTCCCTGATGACAATGCAGGTCCAAGGAGACCATGGTGACACTATGGGACCGCATGGATCCAAGGGGCCACTGTGACACTGAAGAACTTCATGGAAGCCAGGGTGCAGTGTGACACAGCGGTGCCTGATTGGAACAAAGGAACCACTGTTGACAGCCCAGAAACTCCTGGAACCAAGGGGCTGTGGTGACACAGCAGGGCCACATGGAACCAAGGAGACCTGTGACATTTAGGAACCTCATGGAACCAAGAGTCCACTATGACACTGCAGAAACAAGGAGACCATTGGGACGTTGTGGAAGCTCACAGAACCAAGCAGCCCTCGAGACACTCCAGGGCCTCGTTGAAGCAGGGAGACCACTGTGACAGTCCAGAACCTCATGGAGCTAAGGCTCTCTTGTGACACAGCAGGCTCCCATGCAACCAATTGTCCATTGTGACAATGCAGATCCCAGGAGACCATGGTTACACTACGGAAGCTCATGGAACCAAGGGTCCATTGTGACAAAGCAAGGCCTTGTGGAACCAAGGAGAGCATTGTGACGTAATGGAACCTCGTGGAACCAAGGGTCCGTTGTTAGAGTCCAGAACCAAGGACACCATTGTGACAGTCCAGAACCTCATGGGACCAAGATTCCCTTGTTACACAGTGGCACTTGATGGAACCAAGGAGCCACTGTAGCACAGCAAAGCTGCATGAAACCTATGGTCCGTAGCGATACTGCGGATCCAGGGAAACCATGGCGATACCACGGAACCTCATGGAACCAAGGGTCCAGTGTGACCCAGCAGAACCTCTTGGAATCAAGGCACCCATGTTACACTATGGAACCTCATGGAGCCAAGGGTCCGGTGTGCCGTTGCGGGGCCTCACTGGAGCAAAGGACATGGTTGATGGGACAGAAGCTCATGGAAACGATGGGATATTGGGACATTGCAGAGCCTCATGGAACCAAGGAGACCACTGTGACACTGAGGAAGAATTATGGAAGCAAGCAGCCACTGTAGAACCAAGGAGAGCACTGTTGACAGTACAAAACCTCCTGGAACTGAGAGGCCATTGTTCTACAGCGAGGCCTCGGGGAACCAAGGGGCCATGGTGACACTGTGGGGCCTCATGAACCAAGTAGTCGTTGTGACACAGCGGGGCTGCTTGTAACCAATTGTCCATCGTGATACTGCAGATGCAAGAGACCGTGCTGACACTATGGCAGTTCATGGAACCGAGAGGCTGTTGTGACGCACCAAGGCCTCGTGGCACCAAGGAGAGAGCATTGTGGCAGTGCAGAACTAAGGAGGCCATTTTGACAGTACAGACCCAAATGGAACCAAGGGTCCACTGTTATCCAGCAGGGCCTCGTGGAACCAAGGGGCCCTCGTGAAAGTGTGCAAGGGGCATAATGGAGTCAGGGACACCACTGATACTGAAATCTGCTGGATAGCAACTTTTGAACACAGTTTTGAGGATTTGAGAGCAGGTATTCTTTATTACACCATGGTGGTCACTTGGGCAATCCTTCATCTACTCGAGTGCACTGGCCACCAGGCAATCGGAGCTTTTATCACTCACACTGATGATGTATTCATTAGTTAACCCCACCTGGAATTTATTTGCCATAATTGCACCCCTTCTCACAAGTCCTTCTATGGTTCTTTGGAGTGTGTCTTCAACATGCACTGTCCTTTTTAGGTGACTGCTCTTTGATCCCCGCTTTTGAGGAAGGGCAATATTATTGCTGTGTATAACTTCTGCTTTTGTCAGCCTTGCAGAGCTGAGCTGACATTCTCCTTGCGTTTTGTGCACGCTCCGTTTGCCTCGGCTACATCCTTTGTGCGTTTCTCCAAGACTGTGCTCTTCTGTTCTCTGCCCTTGGTAAGTGTAAATGTTGTTCTGTTCTCCTGTCCTTGTCACAGTGCTCGCCCCACGAGGCGTGTCTGCAAGCCCCTCCAACCCATGGACTTGGGGTGGGCAAGTGTTCCTGAGGGAACAGGGATGGGACAGCTGGGCTGGACTGGCCCAAGGGATGTTCCATTCCATGTCACACCACGATCAGCAATCAACTGGGAGAAGCAGGGGCATGGGGGATGGGGGGGGGGGTGGGGGGGTGTGTGTCACCATCTGCCAACACAGGCCGAGGATTGTTCGATCTCAGAGGTGCAAACAGGTAAATAGCGGGGGACAAATCAGTTTATTCAACAACAGCAATGCATTTTTATTGAATGCCAAACAATTCAGTTGCGCTAGAGGGGAGAGATATAGGAAACGGAGTATAGAGAGAGAAAAGGAGGGGAAGGGGGAAGTAGCTACCAACAGACGAGACCAAGGTCATGGTGGGCCAGCCAATGGAAGGGTGGTCATCCGTGGGGAGTACTCAGGGTCTTCTCCAGAGGATCGCTCTTTTATAGTCCTTTTCCAAAGCGAGTGGCTTGTGGCCAAGAGGCGGGGAGATTTATGGAGCATTGTGTGGTGCTCCAAGAGACAGGTGCGGTCGTGCAGTACATGCAGGCTTCAGCTGGTACCATGACAGCACAGTCCAGTGAGCACAACACACCTGCAAAGAGTCCCTTGGCAAGCACCCACCTCAAGCAGGCCAGAAAACCATTGTCCAGAGTCAACCTGGGCGGGGGTCCTTGAGGTCTTCTTGAGAGGGTCATGAGGCAAAAATGAGGGAAACTTCACACCGACCCTTAGAGTGGTAGATGAGAGGCAGCCCTCAGGAAACGGTGGCCACCCAGAGCTGTTACTCCTAGCAGATTTTGGCTGGGAGCAAGCCTTGTATGTAGTGCTTTTTCAGGGGGAATATCAGTTTCAGCCGTGGGAACCTGCAAAAGGGGCTGGTACTTTTCCATAGGAAGGAAAGCACAGAGCCTCAGTGCTCCAGGAGCTGATGAGAGGCAGTCCTCAACATTCCAGGATCAGCCAGTCTTGCCAGGTGGCCCCCGGGAGGCCCAGCCAGCCAGACCTGTTCCATGTTGCCTTGGTTCCATGGGGCCTCACAGTGTCACAATGTTCTCCTTGATTCCAGGAGTCCCTGTAGTGTCCCGATATTCTCCTTGTCACAATATTCTCCCTGCTTCTGTAGTGTAAACAATGGCCCCTTGCTTCCCTAAGGTCCTGCAGAGTCACCACGGCCCCTGGGCTCCATGTGGCCCTGCTGTGTAACAAAGGCTCCTTGGTTCTCTGGGCCGCACAGCTTCATCACTGACCCTTGGTTCCATTGGGGTCCTGAGTCTCACAAAGGTGCCCCTGATTGCATGAGGCACCAGAGTGTCAAAATGGTCTCTTTGGTTCCATGAGGTTCCGCAGTGTCCCCATGGTCGCTGTCAGAGGCTGGATGACATCAATGTCCCCAGACCCGTCGGGATGCTCGGAATGGCCGAGTGGGGCCGGGGCTGGGACAGACCTTGGAATGAGGTGGGACAGAGCCCCGTCCCCAGCCATGGCCTGGCAGATCTGCCAATCACACAGCAGGGGCAGAGCAAACCCAGCTGTGACTGCCTGAGCCGTCAATCAATCACACAGCAGGGGCAGCGCCCAGCCAGCTCTGATTGGCTGAGCCGTCAATCAATCCCACACAAAGGCAATGAAACACAGCAGTGCGTGGGAAGAAAGCAGATGTCCCTGAAAAGAGGAGAGCTTAGAAAACGCTAGGGATTTAAAAAATCGGGCATGACGTCAAGCCCTGGTCTGAATCCTGAAATCTCCTGGGTCTGTGTCTCAGCCACACTGGAAGCCTAGCAGCTGGTAGCTCTCTGCATATCTATCTGGAGATCTTCTGTCTTTCTGTCTCTTTTTTCTCTTTTAACCTTCTTATCCTCTTTTACTGGAATGTTTTTGGGTAGTTTAACATTTTTATGCCTAAAGGTTTCCATCTTACATGGGCCGAGTTAATGATGTTCCTGCTACGCTAAGTGATGCACGTTGAATTGGATGTTGTATGAAATCATTTGCCAAAGGAGCTCGGTTTTCTGTATTTTTCCAGTACACTTTTGTGTCGTTTTGACCTCTTGAGAATATCTGGCTGGGGTTTCTACTCTGCACCAAACTCGAGTAAAGGAGCCTTTGCTCACCCTCAGCATTTCAGTGTTCTGGGGTGTTACAGGCGCGCAGGCCCAGCACGGCCTCTTGTTTCCATGAGGCCCCGCTGTGTCACACTGGCCCTTGGTTCCATGAGCATCTGGAGTGTCACACAGCTTGATGACATTTGTCCTTGCTGCCTCTCCCATCCCAGTGCTCCAGGAACAGCCCCGAGCCACCTGTGAGGGACAGGCCCTGCTGGCCCAGGCCTGGGCTCAGGCCTTGGCCTTTCTGCTTCCTCCAACCAGCCCAGGCCTTGCTCAGCATTGCAGTTCCCTGCTCACAGCCTCGGGCTCCTGCAATCCTGGCCTCAAGGATCTGCTCTCACCACTCCCTGGGGAGCCTTTGGCAGTCCCTGCCCTCAGTGGGGCCACTGATGCTCCAAGGGACTTGGAGTTTTGCTTCTGACTCCTTGAGCAGCTTCTTCAACCTTCTCTCAGTGCCTGGGGCTCCTGGACTCAGCCCCAAATCCACCGTTGGGGATCATTAAAATACAGAAAACCCTCAGGAGCTCTTTGTCTTCTTTGCAATGTCTTCCAGTCTCCAGGCCTTGTGCAGCTGCTTGGAGTCACTTTGGAGTTCTCTTAAGGAGGAAGATTTCAAGGTACAGCTCATGATTTTCAGTTTTATAAAAGGGAGTAATTTTTCTTTTTCAGTTCAAAGAAGAAGCAACTTAGGCATTCCCCAGGTGATCTTGATGCTGAATGTCTCCTTAGGAGGTGTGGGCCCACTGAAGAATGAGCCCCTTGCAGGCTGACCCTGTTTGGACAAGCTGCTCCCCAAGCCCAGCCTGGGGACATGTCTGACATGGCCCAGCTGGGACTGACATGCCTGGCCCTGCACCAGAAGCCCTTCCCCTTGAACTCTGCAGCTGGCTGTCCCTGCCCACTGCACCATGTCCCACGTGCTCTCCTCAGGGCTCTGCCTGCATCCAGGCCCAGGACAAGTATTCCTGTTTGTGAGGAAAGAAGGGAAAAGCCTGAGCAGGTTTTCCTAAACGACAAACCCCCACTGTAGAAGCACATGCTGAGTACAGGCTGCCTGGAACCTGGAATGATGACACCTTTCTACTAGGGACAGTGGGACCAGAAATGATGTCTGGATGCAGAATTCTCGGAGTCTTGCAGCTGAATTCTCTGTCCTTGTCCTTTCCCTGCATCTCTGTTGCAGATGGAAGCTGCTGGTGCCTTTCTCAGCTGTGACCTGTCTTTTGAATGCAGACAGATGTTCCCAGGTGTGTTAAGCAGGTGCTGCTCAATGTTTATGCAAAGCTTTGGTGTGCTCATGGAACCAAGGGGACCCTTGTGACACAGCGGGGGCTGATGGAACCAAGGAGACAGTTGTGACAGTTCAGAGCCTCACAGAAACAAGGCTCCATTGTGACACTGAAGGCAATTACGGAATCCACATCACTGTGACACAGCCAGGCCACATGGAACCAATGGTCCCTGATGACAATGCAGGTCCAAGGAGACCATGGTGACACTATGGGACCGCATGGATCCAAGGGGCCACTGTGACACTGAAGAACTTCATGGAAGCCAGGGTGCAGTGTGACACAGCGGTGCCTGATTGGAACAAAGGAACCACTGTTGACAGCCCAGAAACTCCTGGAACCAAGGGGCTGTGGTGACACAGCAGGGCCACATGGAACCAAGGAGACCTGTGACATTTAGGAACCTCATGGAACCAAGAGTCCACTATGACACTGCAGAAACAAGGAGACCATTGGGACGTTGTGGAAGCTCACAGAACCAAGCAGCCCTCGAGACACTCCAGGGCCTCGTTGAAGCAGGGAGACCACTGTGACAGTCCAGAACCTCATGGAGCTAAGGCTCTCTTGTGACACAGCAGGCTCCCATGCAACCAATTGTCCATTGTGACAATGCAGATCCCAGGAGACCATGGTTACACTACGGAAGCTCATGGAACCAAGGGTCCATTGTGACAAAGCAAGGCCTTGTGGAACCAAGGAGAGCATTGTGACGTAATGGAACCTCGTGGAACCAAGGGTCCGTTGTTAGAGTCCAGAACCAAGGACACCATTGTGACAGTCCAGAACCTCATGGGACCAAGATTCCCTTGTTACACAGTGGCACTTGATGGAACCAAGGAGCCACTGTAGCACAGCAAAGCTGCATGAAACCTATGGTCCGTAGCGATACTGCGGATCCAGGGAAACCATGGCGATACCACGGAACCTCATGGAACCAAGGGTCCAGTGTGACCCAGCAGAACCTCTTGGAATCAAGGCACCCATGTTACACTATGGAACCTCATGGAGCCAAGGGTCCGGTGTGCCGTTGCGGGGCCTCACTGGAGCAAAGGACATGGTTGATGGGACAGAAGCTCATGGAAACGATGGGATATTGGGACATTGCAGAGCCTCATGGAACCAAGGAGACCACTGTGACACTGAGGAAGAATTATGGAAGCAAGCAGCCACTGTAGAACCAAGGAGAGCACTGTTGACAGTACAAAACCTCCTGGAACTGAGAGGCCATTGTTCTACAGCGAGGCCTCGGGGAACCAAGGGGCCATGGTGACACTGTGGGGCCTCATGAACCAAGTAGTCGTTGTGACACAGCGGGGCTGCTTGTAACCAATTGTCCATCGTGATACTGCAGATGCAAGAGACCGTGCTGACACTATGGCAGTTCATGGAACCGAGAGGCTGTTGTGACGCACCAAGGCCTCGTGGCACCAAGGAGAGAGCATTGTGGCAGTGCAGAACTAAGGAGGCCATTTTGACAGTACAGACCCAAATGGAACCAAGGGTCCACTGTTATCCAGCAGGGCCTCGTGGAACCAAGGGGCCCTCGTGAAAGTGTGCAAGGGGCATAATGGAGTCAGGGACACCACTGATACTGAAATCTGGTGGATAGCAACTTTTGAACACAGTTTTGAGGATTTGAGAGCAGGTATTCTTTATTACACCATGGTGGTCACTTGGGCAATCCTTCATCTACTCGAGTGCACTGGCCACCAGGCAATCGGAGCTTTTATCACTCACACTGATGATGTATTCATTAGTTAACCCCACCTGGAATTTATTTGCCATAATTGCACCCCTTCTCACAAGTCCTTCTATGGTTCTTTGGAGTGTGTCTTCAACATGCACTGTCCTTTTTAGGTGACTGCTCTTTGATCCCCGCTTTTGAGGAAGGGCAATATTATTGCTGTGTATAACTTCTGCTTTTGTCAGCCTTGCAGAGCTGAGCTGACATTCTCCTTGCGTTTTGTGCACGCTCCGTTTGCCTCGGCTACATCCTTTGTGCGTTTCTCCAAGACTGTGCTCTTCTGTTCTCTGCCCTTGGTAAGTGTAAATGTTGTTCTGTTCTCCTGTCCTTGTCACAGTGCTCGCCCCACGAGGCGTGTCTGCAAGCCCCTCCAACCCATGGACTTGGGATGGGCAAGTGTTCCTGAGGGAACAGGGATGGGACAGCTGGGCTGGACTGGCCCAAGGGATGTTCCATTCCATGTCACACCACGATCAGCAATCAACTGGGAGAAGCAGGGGCATGGGGGATGGGGGGGGGGGGTGGGGGGGTGTGTGTCACCATCTGCCAACACAGGCCGAGGATTGTTCGATCTCAGAGGTGCAAACAGGTAAATAGCGGGGGACAAATCAGTTTATTCAACAACAGCAATGCATTTTTATTGAATGCCAAACAATTCAGTTGCGCTAGAGGGGAGAGATATAGGAAACGGAGTATAGAGAGAGAAAAGGAGGGGAAGGGGGAAGTAGCTACCAACAGACGAGACCAAGGTCATGGTGGGCCAGCCAATGGAAGGGTGGTCATCCGTGGGGAGTACTCAGGGTCTTCTCCAGAGGATCGCTCTTTTATAGTCCTTTTCCAAAGCGAGTGGCTTGTGGCCAAGAGGCGGGGAGATTTATGGAGCATTGTGTGGTGCTCCAAGAGACAGGTGCGGTCGTGCAGTACATGCAGGCTTCAGCTGGTACCATGACAGCACAGTCCAGTGAGCACAACACACCTGCAAAGAGTCCCTTGGCAAGCACCCACCTCAAGCAGGCCAGAAAACCATTGTCCAGAGTCAACCTGGGCGGGGGTCCTTGAGGTCTTCTTGAGAGGGTCATGAGGCAAAAATGAGGGAAACTTCACACCGACCCTTAGAGTGGTAGATGAGAGGCAGCCCTCAGGAAACGGTGGCCACCCAGAGCTGTTACTCCTAGCAGATTTTGGCTGGGAGCAAGCCTTGTATGTAGTGCTTTTTCAGGGGGAATATCAGTTTCAGCCGTGGGAACCTGCAAAAGGGGCTGGTACTTTTCCATAGGAAGGAAAGCACAGAGCCTCAGTGCTCCAGGAGCTGATGAGAGGCAGTCCTCAACATTCCAGGATCAGCCAGTCTTGCCAGGTGGCCCCCGGGAGGCCCAGCCAGCCAGACCTGTTCCATGTTGCCTTGGTTCCATGGGGCCTCACAGTGTCACAATGTTCTCCTTGATTCCAGGAGTCCCTGTAGTGTCCCGATATTCTCCTTGTCACAATATTCTCCCTGCTTCTGTAGTGTAAACAATGGCCCCTTGCTTCCCTAAGGTCCTGCAGAGTCACCACGGCCCCTGGGCTCCATGTGGCCCTGCTGTGTAACAAAGGCTCCTTGGTTCTCTGGGCCGCACAGCTTCATCACTGACCCTTGGTTCCATTGGGGTCCTGAGTCTCACAAAGGTGCCCCTGATTGCATGAGGCACCAGAGTGTCAAAATGGTCTCTTTGGTTCCATGAGGTTCCGCAGTGTCCCCATGGTCGCTGTCAGAGGCTGGATGACATCAATGTCCCCAGACCCGTCGGGATGCTCGGAATGGCCGAGTGGGGCCGGGGCTGGGACAGACCTTGGAATGAGGTGGGACAGAGCCCCGTCCCCAGCCATGGCCTGGCAGATCTGCCAATCACACAGCAGGGGCAGAGCAAACCCAGCTGTGACTGCCTGAGCCGTCAATCAATCACACAGCAGGGGCAGCGCCCAGCCAGCTCTGATTGGCTGAGCCGTCAATCAATCACACAGCAGGGGCAGCGCCCAGCCAGCTCTGATTGGTTGAGCCGTCAATCAATCACACAGCAGGGTCACCGCCCAGCCAGCTCTGATTGGCTGAGCCGTCAATCAAGCACACAGCAGGGGCAGCGCCCACCCAGCTCTGATTGGCTGAGCCGTCAATCAATCCCACACAAAGGCAATGAAACACAGCAGTGCGTGGGAAGAAAGCAGATGTCCCTGAAAAGAGGAGAGCTTAGAAAACGCTAGGGATTTAAAAAATCGGGCATGACGTCAAGCCCTGGTCTGAATCCTGAAATCTCCTGGGTCTGTGTCTCAGCCACACTGGAAGCCTAGCAGCTGGTAGCTCTCTGCATATCTATCTGGAGATCTTCTGTCTTTCTGTCTCTTTTTTCTCTTTTAACCTTCTTATCCTCTTTTACTGGAATGTTTTTGGGTAGTTTAACATTTTTATGCCTAAAGGTTTCCATCTTACATGGGCCGAGTTAATGATGTTCCTGCTACGCTAAGTGATGCACGTTGAATTGGATGTTGTATGAAATCATTTGCCAAAGGAGCTCGGTTTTCTGTATTTTTCCAGTACACTTTTGTGTCGTTTTGACCTCTTGAGAATATCTGGCTGGGGTTTCTACTCTGCACCAAACTCGAGGAAAGGAGCCTTTGCTCACCCTCAGCATTTCAGTGTTCTGGGGTGTTACAGGCGCGCAGGCTCAGCACGGCCTCTTGTTTCCATGAGGCCCCGCTGTGTCACACTGGCCCTTGGTTCCATGAGCATCTGGAGTGTCACACAGCTTGATGACATTTGTCCTTGCTGCCTCTCCCATCCCAGTGCTCCAGGAACAGCCCCGAGCCACCTGTGAGGGACAGGCCCTGCTGGCCCAGGCCTGGGCTCAGGCCTTGGCCTTTCTGCTTCCTCCAACCAGCCCAGGCCTTGCTCAGCATTGCAGTTCCCTGCTCACAGCCTCGGGCTCCTGCAATCCTGGCCTCAAGGATCTGCTCTCACCACTCCCTGGGGAGCCTTTGGCAGTCCCTGCCCTCAGTGGGGCCACTGATGCTCCAAGGGACTTGGAGTTTTGCTTCTGACTCCTTGAGCAGCTTCTTCAACCTTCTCTCAGTGCCTGGGGCTCCTGGACTCAGCCCCAAATCCACCGTTGGGGATCATTAAAATACAGAAAACCCTCAGGAGCTCTTTGTCTTCTTTGCAATGTCTTCCAGTCTCCAGGCCTTGTGCAGCTGCTTGGAGTCACTTTGGAGTTCTCTTAAGGAGGAAGATTTCAAGGTACAGCTCATGATTTTCAGTTTTATAAAAGGGAGTAATTTTTCTTTTTCAGTTCAAAGAAGAAGCAACTTAGGCATTCCCCAGGTGATCTTGATGCTGAATGTCTCCTTAGGAGGTGTGGGCCCACTGAAGAATGAGCCCCTTGCCAGGCTGACCCTGTTTGGACAAGCTGCTCCCCAAGCCCAGCCTGGGGACATGTCTGACATGGCCCAGCTGGGACTGACATGCCTGGCCCTGCACCAGAAGCCCTTCCCCCTGAACTCTGCAGCTGGCTGTCCCTGCCCACTGCACCATGTCCCACGTGCTCTCCTCAGGGCTCTGCCTGCATCCAGGCCCAGGACAAGTATTCCTGTTTGTGAGGAAAGAAGGGAAAAGCCTGAGCAGGTTTTCCTAAACGACAAACCCCCACTGTAGAAGCACATGCTGAGTACAGGCTGCCTGGAACCTGGAATGATGACACCTTTCTACTAGGGACAGTGGGACCAGAAATGATGTCTGGATGCAGAATTCTCGGAGTCTTGCAGCTGAATTCTCTGTCCTTGTCCTTTCCCTGCATCTCTGTTGCAGATGGAAGCTGCTGGTGCCTTTCTCAGCTGTGACCTGTCTTTTGAATGCAGACAGATGTTCCCAGGTGTGTTAAGCAGGTGCTGCTCAATGTTTATGCAAAGCTTTGGTGTGCTCATGGAACCAAGGGGACCCTTGTGACACAGCGGGGGCTGATGGAACCAAGGAGACAGTTGTGACAGTTCAGAGCCTCACAGAAACAAGGCTCCATTGTGACACTGAAGGCAATTACGGAATCCACATCACTGTGACACAGCCAGGCCACATGGAACCAATGGTCCCTGATGACAATGCAGGTCCAAGGAGACCATGGTGACACTATGGGACCGCATGGATCCAAGGGGCCACTGTGACACTGAAGAACTTCATGGAAGCCAGGGTGCAGTGTGACACAGCGGTGCCTGATTGGAACAAAGGAACCACTGTTGACAGCCCAGAAACTCCTGGAACCAAGGGGCTGTGGTGACACAGCAGGGCCACATGGAACCAAGGAGACCTGTGACATTTAGGAACCTCATGGAACCAAGAGTCCACTATGACACTGCAGAAACAAGGAGACCATTGGGACGTTGTGGAAGCTCACAGAACCAAGCAGCCCTCGAGACACTCCAGGGCCTCGTTGAAGCAGGGAGACCACTGTGACAGTCCAGAACCTCATGGAGCTAAGGCTCTCTTGTGACACAGCAGGCTCCCATGCAACCAATTGTCCATTGTGACAATGCAGATCCCAGGAGACCATGGTTCCACTACGGAAGCTCATGGAACCAAGGGTCCATTGTGACAAAGCAAGGCCTTGTGGAACCAAGGAGAGCATTGTGACGTAATGGAACCTCGTGGAACCAAGGGTCCGTTGTTAGAGTCCAGAACCAAGGACACCATTGTGACAGTCCAGAACCTCATGGGACCAAGATTCCCTTGTTACACAGTGGCACTTGATGGAACCAAGGAGCCACTGTAGCACAGCAAAGCTGCATGAAACCTATGGTCCGTAGCGATACTGCGGATCCAGGGAAACCATGGCGATACCACGGAACCTCATGGAACCAAGGGTCCAGTGTGACCCAGCAGAACCTCTTGGAATCAAGGCACCCATGTTACACTATGGAACCTCATGGAGCCAAGGGTCCGGTGTGCCGTTGCGGGGCCTCACTGGAGCAAAGGACATGGTTGATGGGACAGAAGCTCATGGAAACGATGGGATATTGGGACATTGCAGAGCCTCATGGAACCAAGGAGACCACTGTGACACTGAGGAAGAATTATGGAAGCAAGCAGCCACTGTAGAACCAAGGAGAGCACTGTTGACAGTACAAAACCTCCTGGAACTGAGAGGCCATTGTTCTACAGCGAGGCCTCGGGGAACCAAGGGGCCATGGTGACACTGTGGGGCCTCATGAACCAAGTAGTCGTTGTGACACAGCGGGGCTGCTTGTAACCAATTGTCCATCGTGATACTGCAGATGCAAGAGACCGTGCTGACACTATGGCAGTTCATGGAACCGAGAGGCTGTTGTGACGCACCAAGGCCTCGTGGCACCAAGGAGAGAGCATTGTGGCAGTGCAGAACTAAGGAGGCCATTTTGACAGTACAGACCCAAATGGAACCAAGGGTCCACTGTTATCCAGCAGGGCCTCGTGGAACCAAGGGGCCCTCGTGAAAGTGTGCAAGGGGCATAATGGAGTCAGGGACACCACTGATACTGAAATCTGCTGGATAGCAACTTTTGAACACAGTTTTGAGGATTTGAGAGCAGGTATTCTTTATTACACCATGGTGGTCACTTGGGCAATCCTTCATCTACTCGAGTGCACTGGCCACCAGGCAATCGGAGCTTTTATCACTCACACTGATGATGTATTCATTAGTTAACCCCACCTGGAATTTATTTGCCATAATTGCACCCCTTCTCACAAGTCCTTCTATGGTTCTTTGGAGTGTGTCTTCAACATGCACTGTCCTTTTTAGGTGACTGCTCTTTGATCCCCGCTTTTGAGGAAGGGCAATATTATTGCTGTGTATAACTTCTGCTTTTGTCAGCCTTGCAGAGCTGAGCTGACATTCTCCTTGCGTTTTGTGCACGCTCCGTTTGCCTCGGCTACATCCTTTGTGCGTTTCTCCAAGACTGTGCTCTTCTGTTCTCTGCCCTTGGTAAGTGTAAATGTTGTTCTGTTCTCCTGTCCTTGTCACAGTGCTCGCCCCACGAGGCGTGTCTGCAAGCCCCTCCAACCCATGGACTTGGGATGGGCAAGTGTTCCTGAGGGAACAGGGATGGGACAGCTGGGCTGGACTGGCCCAAGGGATGTTCCATTCCATGTCACACCACGATCAGCAATCAACTGGGAGAAGCAGGGGCATGGGGGATGGGGGGGGGGGGTGGGGGGGTGTGTGTCACCATCTGCCAACACAGGCCGAGGATTGTTCGATCTCAGAGGTGCAAACAGGTAAATAGCGGGGGACAAATCAGTTTATTCAACAACAGCAATGCATTTTTATTGAATGCCAAACAATTCAGTTGCGCTAGAGGGGAGAGATATAGGAAACGGAGTATAGAGAGAGAAAAGGAGGGGAAGGGGGAAGTAGCTACCAACAGACGAGACCAAGGTCATGGTGGGCCAGCCAATGGAAGGGTGGTCATCCGTGGGGAGTACTCAGGGTCTTCTCCAGAGGATCGCTCTTTTATAGTCCTTTTCCAAAGCGAGTGGCTTGTGGCCAAGAGGCGGGGAGATTTATGGAGCATTGTGTGGTGCTCCAAGAGACAGGTGCGGTCGTGCAGTACATGCAGGCTTCAGCTGGTACCATGACAGCACAGTCCAGTGAGCACAACACACCTGCAAAGAGTCCCTTGGCAAGCACCCACCTCAAGCAGGCCAGAAAACCATTGTCCAGAGTCAACCTGGGCGGGGGTCCTTGAGGTCTTCTTGAGAGGGTCATGAGGCAAAAATGAGGGAAACTTCACACCGACCCTTAGAGTGGTAGATGAGAGGCAGCCCTCAGGAAACGGTGGCCACCCAGAGCTGTTACTCCTAGCAGATTTTGGCTGGGAGCAAGCCTTGTATGTAGTGCTTTTTCAGGGGGAATATCAGTTTCAGCCGTGGGAACCTGCAAAAGGGGCTGGTACTTTTCCATAGGAAGGAAAGCACAGAGCCTCAGTGCTCCAGGAGCTGATGAGAGGCAGTCCTCAACATTCCAGGATCAGCCAGTCTTGCCAGGTGGCCCCCGGGAGGCCCAGCCAGCCAGACCTGTTCCATGTTGCCTTGGTTCCATGGGGCCTCACAGTGTCACAATGTTCTCCTTGATTCCAGGAGTCCCTGTAGTGTCCCGATATTCTCCTTGTCACAATATTCTCCCTGCTTCTGTAGTGTAAACAATGGCCCCTTGCTTCCCTAAGGGTCCTGCAGAGTCACCACGGCCCCTGGGCTCCATGTGGCCCTGCTGTGTAACAAAGGCTCCTTGGTTCTCTGGGCCGCACAGCTTCATCACTGACCCTTGGTTCCATTGGGGTCCTGAGTCTCACAAAGGTGCCCCTGATTGCATGAGGCACCAGAGTGTCAAAATGGTCTCTTTGGTTCCATGAGGTTCCGCAGTGTCCCCATGGTCGCTGTCAGAGGCTGGATGACATCAATGTCCCCAGACCCGTCGGGATGCTCGGAATGGCCGAGTGGGGCCGGGGCTGGGACAGACCTTGGAATGAGGTGGGACAGAGCCCCGTCCCCAGCCATGGCCTGGCAGATCTGCCAATCACACAGCAGGGGCAGAGCAAACCCAGCTGTGACTGCCTGAGCCGTCAATCAATCACACAGCAGGGGCAGCGCCCAGCCAGCTCTGATTGGCTGAGCCGTCAATCAATCACACAGCAGGGGCAGCGCCCAGCCAGCTCTGATTGGTTGAGCCGTCAATCAATCACACAGCAGGGTCACCGCCCAGCCAGCTCTGATTGGCTGAGCCGTCAATCAAGCACACAGCAGGGGCAGCGCCCGCCCAGCTCTGATTGGCTGAGCCGTCAATCAATCCCACACAAAGGCAATGAAACACAGCAGTGCGTGGGAAGAAAGCAGATGTCCCTGAAAAGAGGAGAGCTTAGAAAACGCTAGGGATTTAAAAAATCGGGCATGACGTCAAGCCCTGGTCTGAATCCTGAAATCTCCTGGGTCTGTGTCTCAGCCACACTGGAAGCCTAGCAGCTGGTAGCTCTCTGCATATCTATCTGGAGATCTTCTGTCTTTCTGTCTCTTTTTTCTCTTTTAACCTTCTTATCCTCTTTTACTGGAATGTTTTTGGGTAGTTTAACATTTTTATGCCTAAAGGTTTCCATCTTACATGGGCCGAGTTAATGATGTTCCTGCTACGCTAAGTGATGCACGTTGAATTGGATGTTGTATGAAATCATTTGCCAAAGGAGCTCGGTTTTCTGTATTTTTCCAGTACACTTTTGTGTCGTTTTGAGCTCTTGAGAATATCTGGCTGGGGTTTCTACTCTGCACCAAACTCGAGGAAAGGAGCCTTTGCTCACCCTCAGCATTTCAGTGTTCTGGGGTGTTACAGGCGCGCAGGCTCAGCACGGCCTCTTGTTTCCATGAGGCCCCGCTGTGTCACACTGGCCCTTGGTTCCATGAGCATCTGGAGTGTCACACAGCTTGATGACATTTGTCCTTGCTGCCTCTCCCATCCCAGTGCTCCAGGAACAGCCCCGAGCCACCTGTGAGGGACAGGCCCTGCTGGCCCAGGCCTGGGCTCAGGCCTTGGCCTTTCTGCTTCCTCCAACCAGCCCAGGCCTTGCTCAGCATTGCAGTTCCCTGCTCACAGCCTCGGGCTCCTGCAATCCTGGCCTCAAGGATCTGCTCTCACCACTCCCTGGGGAGCCTTTGGCAGTCCCTGCCCTCAGTGGGGCCAGTGATGCTCCAAGGGACTTGGAGTTTTGCTTCTGACTCCTTGAGCAGCTTCTTCAACCTTCTCTCAGTGCCTGGGGCTCCTGGACTCAGCCCCAAATCCACCGTTGGGGATCATTAAAATACAGAAAACCCTCAGGAGCTCTTTGTCTTCTTTCCAATGTCTTCCAGTCTCCAGGCCTTGTGCAGCTGCTTGGAGTCACTTTGGAGTTCTCTTAAGGAGGAAGATTTCAAGGTACAGCTCATGATTTTCAGTTTTATAAAAGGGAGTAATTTTTCTTTTTCAGTTCCAAGAAGAAGCAACTTAGGCATTCCCCAGGTGATCTTGATGCTGAATGTCTCCTTAGGAGGTGTGGGCCCACTGAAGAATGAGCCCCTTGCCAGGCTGACCCTGTTTGGACAAGCTGCTCCCCAAGCCCAGCCTGGGGACATGTCTGACATGGCCCAGCTGGGACTGACATGCCTGGCCCTGCACCAGAAGCCCTTCCCCCTGAACTCTGCAGCTGGCTGTCCCTGCCCACTGCACCATGTCCCACGTGCTCTCCTCAGGGCTCTGCCTGCATCCAGGCCCAGGACAAGTATTCCTGTTTGTGAGGAAAGAAGGGAAAAGCCTGAGCAGGTTTTCCTAAACGACAAACCCCCACTGTAGAAGCACATGCTGAGTACAGGCTGCCTGGAACCTGGAATGATGACACCTTTCTACTAGGGACAGTGGGACCAGAAATGATGTCTGGATGCAGAATTCTCGGAGTCTTGCAGCTGAATTCTCTGTCCTTGTCCTTTCCCTGCATCTCTGTTGCAGATGGAAGCTGCTGGTGCCTTTCTCAGCTGTGACCTGTCTTTTGAATGCAGACAGATGTTCCCAGGTGTGTTAAGCAGGTGCTGCTCAATGTTTATGCAAAGCTTTGGTGTGCTCATGGAACCAAGGGGACCCTTGTGACACAGCGGGGGCTGATGGAACCAAGGAGACAGTTGTGACAGTTCAGAGCCTCACAGAAACAAGGCTCCATTGTGACACTGAAGGCAATTACGGAATCCACATCACTGTGACACAGCCAGGCCACATGGAACCAATGGTCCCTGATGACAATGCAGGTCCAAGGAGACCATGGTGACACTATGGGACCGCATGGATCCAAGGGGCCACTGTGACACTGAAGAACTTCATGGAAGCCAGGGTGCAGTGTGACACAGCGGTGCCTGATTGGAACAAAGGAACCACTGTTGACAGCCCAGAAACTCCTGGAACCAAGGGGCTGTGGTGACACAGCAGGGCCACATGGAACCAAGGAGACCTGTGACATTTAGGAACCTCATGGAACCAAGAGTCCACTATGACACTGCAGAAACAAGGAGACCATTGGGACGTTGTGGAAGCTCACAGAACCAAGCAGCCCTCGAGACACTCCAGGGCCTCGTTGAAGCAGGGAGACCACTGTGACAGTCCAGAACCTCATGGAGCTAAGGCTCTCTTGTGACACAGCAGGCTCCCATGCAACCAATTGTCCATTGTGACAATGCAGATCCCAGGAGACCATGGTTCCACTACGGAAGCTCATGGAACCAAGGGTCCATTGTGACAAAGCAAGGCCTTGTGGAACCAAGGAGAGCATTGTGACGTAATGGAACCTCGTGGAACCAAGGGTCCGTTGTTAGAGTCCAGAACCAAGGACACCATTGTGACAGTCCAGAACCTCATGGGACCAAGATTCCCTTGTTACACAGTGGCACTTGATGGAACCAAGGAGCCACTGTAGCACAGCAAAGCTGCATGAAACCTATGGTCCGTAGCGATACTGCGGATCCAGGGAAACCATGGCGATACCACGGAACCTCATGGAACCAAGGGTCCAGTGTGACCCAGCAGAACCTCTTGGAATCAAGGCACCCATGTTACACTATGGAACCTCATGGAGCCAAGGGTCCGGTGTGCCGTTGCGGGGCCTCACTGGAGCAAAGGACATGGTTGATGGGACAGAAGCTCATGGAAACGATGGGCTATTGGGACATTGCAGAGCCTCATGGAACCAAGGAGACCACTGTGACACTGAGGAAGAATTATGGAAGCAAGCAGCCACTGTAGAACCAAGGAGAGCACTGTTGACAGTACAAAACCTCCTGGAACTGAGAGGCCATTGTTCTACAGCGAGGCCTCGGGGAACCAAGGGGCCATGGTGACACTGTGGGGCCTCATGAACCAAGTAGTCGTTGTGACACAGCGGGGCTGCTTGTAACCAATTGTCCATCGTGATACTGCAGATGCAAGAGACCGTGCTGACACTATGGCAGTTCATGGAACCGAGAGGCTGTTGTGACGCACCAAGGCCTTGTGGCACCAAGGAGAGAGCATTGTGGCAGTGCAGAACTAAGGAGGCCATTTTGACAGTACAGACCCAAATGGAACCAAGGGTCCACTGTTATCCAGCAGGGCCTCGTGGAACCAAGGGGCCCTCGTGAAAGTGTGCAAGGGGCATAATGGAGTCAGGGACACCACTGATACTGAAATCTGCTGGATAGCAACTTTTGAACACAGTTTTGAGGATTTGAGAGCAGGTATTCTTTATTACACCATGGTGGTCACTTGGGCAATCCTTCATCTACTCGAGTGCACTGGCCACCAGGCAATCGGAGCTTTTATCACTCACACTGATGATGTATTCATTAGTTAACCCCACCTGGAATTTATTTGCCATAATTGCACCCCTTCTCACAAGTCCTTCTATGGTTCTTTGGAGTGTGTCTTCAACATGCACTGTCCTTTTTAGGTGACTGCTCTTTGATCCCCGCTTTTGAGGAAGGGCAATATTATTGCTGTGTATAACTTCTGCTTTTGTCAGCCTTGCAGAGCTGAGCTGACATTCTCCTTGCGTTTTGTGCACGCTCCGTTTGCCTCGGCTACATCCTTTGTGCGTTTCTCCAAGACTGTGCTCTTCTGTTCTCTGCCCTTGGTAAGTGTAAATGTTGTTCTGTTCTCCTGTCCTTGTCACAGTGCTCGCCCCACGAGGCGTGTCTGCAAGCCCCTCCAACCCATGGACTTGGGATGGGCAAGTGTTCCTGAGGGAACAGGGATGGGACAGCTGGGCTGGACTGGCCCAAGGGATGTTCCATTCCATGTCACACCACGATCAGCAATCAACTGGGAGAAGCAGGGGCATGGGGGATGGGGGGGGGGGGGTGGGGGGGTGTGTGTCACCATCTGCCAACACAGGCCGAGGATTGTTCGATCTCAGAGGTGCAAACAGGTAAATAGCGGGGGACAAATCAGTTTATTCAACAACAGCAATGCATTTTTATTGAATGCCAAACAATTCAGTTGCGCTAGAGGGGAGAGATATAGGAAACGGAGTATAGAGAGAGAAAAGGAGGGGAAGGGGGAAGTAGCTACCAACAGACGAGACCAAGGTCATGGTGGGCCAGCCAATGGAAGGGTGGTCATCCGTGGGGAGTACTCAGGGTCTTCTCCAGAGGATCGCTCTTTTATAGTCCTTTTCCAAAGCGAGTGGCTTGTGGCCAAGAGGCGGGGAGATTTATGGAGCATTGTGTGGTGCTCCAAGAGACAGGTGCGGTCGTGCAGTACATGCAGGCTTCAGCTGGTACCATGACAGCACAGTCCAGTGAGCACAACACACCTGCAAAGAGTCCCTTGGCAAGCACCCACCTCAAGCAGGCCAGAAAACCATTGTCCAGAGTCAACCTGGGCGGGGGTCCTTGAGGTCTTCTTGAGAGGGTCATGAGGCAAAAATGAGGGAAACTTCACACCGACCCTTAGAGTGGTAGATGAGAGGCAGCCCTCAGGAAACGGTGGCCACCCAGAGCTGTTACTCCTAGCAGATTTTGGCTGGGAGCAAGCCTTGTATGTAGTGCTTTTTCAGGGGGAATATCAGTTTCAGCCGTGGGAACCTGCAAAAGGGGCTGGTACTTTTCCATAGGAAGGAAAGCACAGAGCCTCAGTGCTCCAGGAGCTGATGAGAGGCAGTCCTCAACATTCCAGGATCAGCCAGTCTTGCCAGGTGGCCCCCGGGAGGCCCAGCCAGCCAGACCTGTTCCATGTTGCCTTGGTTCCATGGGGCCTCACAGTGTCACAATGTTCTCCTTGATTCCAGGAGTCCCTGTAGTGTCCCGATATTCTCCTTGTCACAATATTCTCCCTGCTTCTGTAGTGTAAACAATGGCCCCTTGCTTCCCTAAGGGTCCTGCAGAGTCACCACGGCCCCTGGGCTCCATGTGGCCCTGCTGTGTAACAAAGGCTCCTTGGTTCTCTGGGCCGCACAGCTTCATCACTGACCCTTGGTTCCATTGGGGTCCTGAGTCTCACAAAGGTGCCCCTGATTGCATGAGGCACCAGAGTGTCAAAATGGTCTCTTTGGTTCCATGAGGTTCCGCAGTGTCCCCATGGTCGCTGTCAGAGGCTGGATGACATCAATGTCCCCAGACCCGTCGGGATGCTCGGAATGGCCGAGTGGGGCCGGGGCTGGGACAGACCTTGGAATGAGGTGGGACAGAGCCCCGTCCCCAGCCATGGCCTGGCAGATCTGCCAATCACACAGCAGGGGCAGAGCAAACCCAGCTGTGACTGCCTGAGCCGTCAATCAATCACACAGCAGGGGCAGCGCCCAGCCAGCTCTGATTGGCTGAGCCGTCAGTCAATCACACAGCAGGGGCAGCGCCCAGCCAGCTCTGATTGGTTGAGCCGTCAATCAATCACACAGCAGGGTCACCGCCCAGCCAGCTCTGATTGGCTGAGCCGTCAATCAAGCACACAGCAGGGGCAGCGCCCACCCAGCTCTGATTGGCTGAGCCGTCAATCAATCCCACACAAAGGCAATGAAACACAGCAGTGCGTGGGAAGAAAGCAGATGTCCCTGAAAAGAGGAGAGCTTAGAAAACGCTAGGGATTTAAAAAATCGGGCATGACGTCAAGCCCTGGTCTGAATCCTGAAATCTCCTGGGTCTGTGTCTCAGCCACACTGGAAGCCTAGCAGCTGGTAGCTCTCTGCATATCTATCTGGAGATCTTCTGTCTTTCTGTCTCTTTTTTCTCTTTTAACCTTCTTATCCTCTTTTACTGGAATGTTTTTGGGTAGTTTAACATTTTTATGCCTAAAGGTTTCCATCTTACATGGGCCGAGTTAATGATGTTCCTGCTACGCTAAGTGATGCACGTTGAATTGGATGTTGTATGAAATCATTTGCCAAAGGAGCTCGGTTTTCTGTATTTTTCCAGTACACTTTTGTGTCGTTTTGAGCTCTTGAGAATATCTGGCTGGGGTTTCTACTCTGCACCAAACTCGAGGAAAGGAACCTTTGCTCACCCTCAGCATTTCAGTGTTCTGGGGTGTTACAGGCGCGCAGGCTCAGCACGGCCTCTTGTTTCCATGAGGCCCCGCTGTGTCACACTGGCCCTTGGTTCCATGAGCATCTGGAGTGTCACACAGCTTGATGACATTTGTCCTTGCTGCCTCTCCCATCCCAGTGCTCCAGGAACAGCCCCGAGCCACCTGTGAGGGACAGGCCCTGCTGGCCCAGGCCTGGGCTCAGGCCTTGGCCTTTCTGCTTCCTCCAACCAGCCCAGGCCTTGCTCAGCATTGCAGTTCCCTGCTCACAGCCTCGGGCTCCTGCAATCCTGGCCTCAAGGATCTGCTCTCACCACTCCCTGGGGAGCCTTTGGCAGTCCCTGCCCTCAGTGGGGCCAGTGATGCTCCAAGGGACTTGGAGTTTTGCTTCTGACTCCTTGAGCAGCTTCTTCAACCTTCTCTCAGTGCCTGGGGCTCCTGGACTCAGCCCCAAATCCACCGTTGGGGATCATTAAAATACAGAAAACCCTCAGGAGCTCTTTGTCTTCTTTCCAATGTCTTCCAGTCTCCAGGCCTTGTGCAGCTGCTTGGAGTCACTTTGGAGTTCTCTTAAGGAGGAAGATTTCAAGGTACAGCTCATGATTTTCAGTTTTATAAAAGGGAGTAATTTTTCTTTTTCAGTTCAAAGAAGAAGCAACTTAGGCATTCCCCAGGTGATCTTGATGCTGAATGTCTCCTTAGGAGGTGTGGGCCCACTGAAGAATGAGCCCCTTGCCAGGCTGACCCTGTTTGGACAAGCTGCTCCCCAAGCCCAGCCTGGGGACATGTCTGACATGGCCCAGCTGGGACTGACATGC
Organism: Sturnus vulgaris; assembly: GCF_052056855.1. Lineage (NCBI taxonomy): Eukaryota > Metazoa > Chordata > Aves > Passeriformes > Sturnidae > Sturnus > Sturnus vulgaris. Next base: position 2,763,303 of record NC_142272.1, read on the forward strand.
CTGGCCCTGCACCAGAAGCCCTTCCCCCTGAACTCTGCAGCTGGCTGTCCCTGCCCACTGCACCATGTCCCACGTGCTCTCCTCAGGGCTCTGCCTGCATCCAGGCCCAGGACAAGTATTCCTGTTTGTGAGGAAAGAAGGGAAAAGCCTGAGCAGGTTTTCCTAAACGACAAACCCCCACTGTAGAAGCACATGCTGAGTACAGGCTGCCTGGAACCTGGAATGATGACACCTTTCTACTAGGGACAGTGGGACCAGAAATGATGTCTGGATGCAGAATTCTCGGAGTCTTGCAGCTGAATTCTCTGTCCTTGTCCTTTCCCTGCATCTCTGTTGCAGATGGAAGCTGCTGGTGCCTTTCTCAGCTGTGACCTGTCTTTTGAATGCAGACAGATGTTCCCAGGTGTGTTAAGCAGGTGCTGCTCAATGTTTATGCAAAGCTTTGGTGTGCTCATGGAACCAAGGGGACCCTTGTGACACAGCGGGGGCTGATGGAACCAAGGAGACAGTTGTGACAGTTCAGAGCCTCACAGAAACAAGGCTCCATTGTGACACTGAAGGCAATTACGGAATCCACATCACTGTGACACAGCCAGGCCACATGGAACCAATGGTCCCTGATGACAATGCAGGTCCAAGGAGACCATGGTGACACTATGGGACCGCATGGATCCAAGGGGCCACTGTGACACTGAAGAACTTCATGGAAGCCAGGGTGCAGTGTGACACAGCGGTGCCTGATTGGAACAAAGGAACCACTGTTGACAGCCCAGAAACTCCTGGAACCAAGGGGCTGTGGTGACACAGCAGGGCCACATGGAACCAAGGAGACCTGTGACATTTAGGAACCTCATGGAACCAAGAGTCCACTATGACACTGCAGAAACAAGGAGACCATTGGGACGTTGTGGAAGCTCACAGAACCAAGCAGCCCTCGAGACACTCCAGGGCCTCGTTGAAGCAGGGAGACCACTGTGACAGTCCAGAACCTCATGGAGCTAAGGCTCTCTTGTGACACAGCAGGCTCCCATGCAACCAATTGTCCATTGTGACAATGCAGATCCCAGGAGACCATGGTTCCACTACGGAAGCTCATGGAACCAAGGGTCCATTGTGACAAAGCAAGGCCTTGTGGAACCAAGGAGAGCATTGTGACGTAATGGAACCTCGTGGAACCAAGGGTCCGTTGTTAGAGTCCAGAACCAAGGACACCATTGTGACAGTCCAGAACCTCATGGGACCAAGATTCCCTTGTTACACAGTGGCACTTGATGGAACCAAGGAGCCACTGTAGCACAGCAAAGCTGCATGAAACCTATGGTCCGTAGCGATACTGCGGATCCAGGGAAACCATGGCGATACCACGGAACCTCATGGAACCAAGGGTCCAGTGTGACCCAGCAGAACCTCTTGGAATCAAGGCACCCATGTTACACTATGGAACCTCATGGAGCCAAGGGTCCGGTGTGCCGTTGCGGGGCCTCACTGGAGCAAAGGACATGGTTGATGGGACAGAAGCTCATGGAAACGATGGGATATTGGGACATTGCAGAGCCTCATGGAACCAAGGAGACCACTGTGACACTGAGGAAGAATTATGGAAGCAAGCAGCCACTGTAGAACCAAGGAGAGCACTGTTGACAGTACAAAACCTCCTGGAACTGAGAGGCCATTGTTCTACAGCGAGGCCTCGGGGAACCAAGGGGCCATGGTGACACTGTGGGGCCTCATGAACCAAGTAGTCGTTGTGACACAGCGGGGCTGCTTGTAACCAATTGTCCATCGTGATACTGCAGATGCAAGAGACCGTGCTGACACTATGGCAGTTCATGGAACCGAGAGGCTGTTGTGACGCACCAAGGCCTCGTGGCACCAAGGAGAGAGCATTGTGGCAGTGCAGAACTAAGGAGGCCATTTTGACAGTACAGACCCAAATGGAACCAAGGGTCCACTGTTATCCAGCAGGGCCTCGTGGAACCAAGGGGCCCTCGTGAAAGTGTGCAAGGGGCATAATGGAGTCAGGGACACCACTGATACTGAAATCTGCTGGATAGCAACTTTTGAACACAGTTTTGAGGATTTGAGAGCAGGTATTCTTTATTACACCATGGTGGTCACTTGGGCAATCCTTCATCTACTCGAGTGCACTGGCCACCAGGCAATCGGAGCTTTTATCACTCACACTGATGATGTATTCATTAGTTAACCCCACCTGGAATTTATTTGCCATAATTGCACCCCTTCTCACAAGTCCTTCTATGGTTCTTTGGAGTGTGTCTTCAACATGCACTGTCCTTTTTAGGTGACTGCTCTTTGATCCCCGCTTTTGAGGAAGGGCAATATTATTGCTGTGTATAACTTCTGCTTTTGTCAGCCTTGCAGAGCTGAGCTGACATTCTCCTTGCGTTTTGTGCACGCTCCGTTTGCCTCGGCTACATCCTTTGTGCGTTTCTCCAAGACTGTGCTCTTCTGTTCTCTGCCCTTGGTAAGTGTAAATGTTGTTCTGTTCTCCTGTCCTTGTCACAGTGCTCGCCCCACGAGGCGTGTCTGCAAGCCCCTCCAACCCATGGACTTGGGATGGGCAAGTGTTCCTGAGGGAACAGGGATGGGACAGCTGGGCTGGACTGGCCCAAGGGATGTTCCATTCCATGTCACACCACGATCAGCAATCAACTGGGAGAAGCAGGGGCATGGGGGATGGGGGGGGGGTGGGGGGGTGTGTGTCACCATCTGCCAACACAGGCCGAGGATTGTTCGATCTCAGAGGTGCAAACAGGTAAATAGCGGGGGACAAATCAGTTTATTCAACAACAGCAATGCATTTTTATTGAATGCCAAACAATTCAGTTGCGCTAGAGGGGAGAGATATAGGAAACGGAGTATAGAGAGAGAAAAGGAGGGGAAGGGGGAAGTAGCTACCAACAGACGAGACCAAGGTCATGGTGGGCCAGCCAATGGAAGGGTGGTCATCCGTGGGGAGTACTCAGGGTCTTCTCCAGAGGATCGCTCTTTTATAGTCCTTTTCCAAAGCGAGTGGCTTGTGGCCAAGAGGCGGGGAGATTTATGGAGCATTGTGTGGTGCTCCAAGAGACAGGTGCGGTCGTGCAGTACATGCAGGCTTCAGCTGGTACCATGACAGCACAGTCCAGTGAGCACAACACACCTGCAAAGAGTCCCTTGGCAAGCACCCACCTCAAGCAGGCCAGAAAACCATTGTCCAGAGTCAACCTGGGCGGGGGTCCTTGAGGTCTTCTTGAGAGGGTCATGAGGCAAAAATGAGGGAAACTTCACACCGACCCTTAGAGTGGTAGATGAGAGGCAGCCCTCAGGAAACGGTGGCCACCCAGAGCTGTTACTCCTAGCAGATTTTGGCTGGGAGCAAGCCTTGTATGTAGTGCTTTTTCAGGGGGAATATCAGTTTCAGCCGTGGGAACCTGCAAAAGGGGCTGGTACTTTTCCATAGGAAGGAAAGCACAGAGCCTCAGTGCTCCAGGAGCTGATGAGAGGCAGTCCTCAACATTCCAGGATCAGCCAGTCTTGCCAGGTGGCCCCCGGGAGGCCCAGCCAGCCAGACCTGTTCCATGTTGCCTTGGTTCCATGGGGCCTCACAGTGTCACAATGTTCTCCTTGATTCCAGGAGTCCCTGTAGTGTCCCGATATTCTCCTTGTCACAATATTCTCCCTGCTTCTGTAGTGTAAACAATGGCCCCTTGCTTCCCTAAGGGTCCTGCAGAGTCACCACGGCCCCTGGGCTCCATGTGGCCCTGCTGTGTAACAAAGGCTCCTTGGTTCTCTGGGCCGCACAGCTTCATCACTGACCCTTGGTTCCATTGGGGTCCTGAGTCTCACAAAGGTGCCCCTGATTGCATGAGGCACCAGAGTGTCAAAATGGTCTCTTTGGTTCCATGAGGTTCCGCAGTGTCCCCATGGTCGCTGTCAGAGGCTGGATGACATCAATGTCCCCAGACCCGTCGGGATGCTCGGAATGGCCGAGTGGGGCCGGGGCTGGGACAGACCTTGGAATGAGGTGGGACAGAGCCCCGTCCCCAGCCATGGCCTGGCAGATCTGCCAATCACACAGCAGGGGCAGAGCAAACCCAGCTGTGACTGCCTGAGCCGTCAATCAATCACACAGCAGGGGCAGCGCCCAGCCAGCTCTGATTGGCTGAGCCGTCAATCAATCACACAGCAGGGGCAGCGCCCAGCCAGCTCTGATTGGTTGAGCCGTCAATCAATCACACAGCAGGGGCCGCGCCCAGCCAGCTCTGATTGGCTGAGCCGTCAATCAAGCACACAGCAGGGGCAGCGCCCACCCAGCTCTGATTGGCTGAGCCGTCAATCAATCCCACACAAAGGCAATGAAACACAGCAGTGCGTGGGAAGAAAGCAGATGTCCCTGAAAAGAGGAGAGCTTAGAAAACGCTAGGGATTTAAAAAATCGGGCATGACGTCAAGCCCTGGTCTGAATCCTGAAATCTCCTGGGTCTGTGTCTCAGCCACACTGGAAGCCTAGCAGCTGGTAGCTCTCTGCATATCTATCTGGAGATCTTCTGTCTTTCTGTCTCTTTTTTCTCTTTTAACCTTCTTATCCTCTTTTACTGGAATGTTTTTGGGTAGTTTAACATTTTTATGCCTAAAGGTTTCCATCTTACATGGGCCGAGTTAATGATGTTCCTGCTACGCTAAGTGATGCACGTTGAATTGGATGTTGTATGAAATCATTTGCCAAAGGAGCTCGGTTTTCTGTATTTTTCCAGTACACTTTTGTGTCGTTTTGACCTCTTGAGAATATCTGGCTGGGGTTTCTACTCTGCACCAAACTCGAGTAAAGGAGCCTTTGCTCACCCTCAGCATTTCAGTGTTCTGCGGTGTTACAGGCGCGCAGGCTCAGCACGGCCTCTTGTTTCCATGAGGCCCCGCTGTGTCACACTGGCCCTTGGTTCCATGAGCATCTGGAGTGTCACACAGCTTGATGACATTTGTCCTTGCTGCCTCTCCCATCCCAGTGCTCCAGGAACAGCCCCGAGCCACCTGTGAGGGACAGGCCCTGCTGGCCCAGGCCTGGGCTCAGGCCTTGGCCTTTCTGCTTCCTCCAACCAGCCCAGGCCTTGCTCAGCATTGCAGTTCCCTGCTCACAGCCTCGGGCTCCTGCAATCCTGGCCTCAAGGATCTGCTCTCACCACTCCCTGGGGAGCCTTTGGCAGTCCCTGCCCTCAGTGGGGCCAGTGATGCTCCAAGGGACTTGGAGTTTTGCTTCTGACTCCTTGAGCAGCTTCTTCAACCTTCTCTCAGTGCCTGGGGCTCCTGGACTCAGCCCCAAATCCACCGTTGGGGATCATTAAAATACAGAAAACCCTCAGGAGCTCTTTGTCTTCTTTCCAATGTCTTCCAGTCTCCAGGCCTTGTGCAGCTGCTTGGAGTCACTTTGGAGTTCTCTTAAGGAGGAAGATTTCAAGGTACAGCTCATGATTTTCAGTTTTATAAAAGGGAGTAATTTTTCTTTTTCAGTTCAAAGAAGAAGCAACTTAGGCATTCCCCAGGTGATCTTGATGCTGAATGTCTCCTTAGGAGGTGTGGGCCCACTGAAGAATGAGCCCCTTGCCAGGCTGACCCTGTTTGGACAAGCTGCTCCCCAAGCCCAGCCTGGGGACATGTCTGACATGGCCCAGCTGGGACTGACATGCCTGGCCCTGCACCAGAAGCCCTTCCCCATGAACTCTGCAGCTGGCTGTCCCTGCCCACTGCACCATGTCCCACGTGCTCTCCTCAGGGCTCTGCCTGCATCCAGGCCCAGGACAAGTATTCCTGTTTGTGAGGAAAGAAGGGAAAAGCCTGAGCAGGTTTTCCTAAACGACAAACCCCCACTGTAGAAGCACATGCTGAGTACAGGCTGCCTGGAACCTGGAATGATGACACCTTTCTACTAGGGACAGTGGGACCAGAAATGATGTCTGGATGCAGAATTCTCGGAGTCTTGCAGCTGAATTCTCTGTCCTTGTCCTTTCCCTGCATCTCTGTTGCAGATGGAAGCTGCTGGTGCCTTTCTCAGCTGTGACCTGTCTTTTGAATGCAGACAGATGTTCCCAGGTGTGTTAAGCAGGTGCTGCTCAATGTTTATGCAAAGCTTTGGTGTGCTCATGGAACCAAGGGGACCCTTGTGACACAGCGGGGGCTGATGGAACCAAGGAGACAGTTGTGACAGTTCAGAGCCTCACAGAAACAAGGCTCCATTGTGACACTGAAGGCAATTACGGAATCCACATCACTGTGACACAGCCAGGCCACATGGAACCAATGGTCCCTGATGACAATGCAGGTCCAAGGAGACCATGGTGACACTATGGGACCGCATGGATCCAAGGGGCCACTGTGACACTGAAGAACTTCATGGAAGCCAGGGTGCAGTGTGACACAGCGGTGCCTGATTGGAACAAAGGAACCACTGTTGACAGCCCAGAAACTCCTGGAACCAAGGGGCTGTGGTGACACAGCAGGGCCACATGGAACCAAGGAGACCTGTGACATTTAGGAACCTCATGGAACCAAGAGTCCACTATGACACTGCAGAAACAAGGAGACCATTGGGACGTTGTGGAAGCTCACAGAACCAAGCAGCCCTCGAGACACTCCAGGGCCTCGTTGAAGCAGGGAGACCACTGTGACAGTCCAGAACCTCATGGAGCTAAGGCTCTCTTGTGACACAGCAGGCTCCCATGCAACCAATTGTCCATTGTGACAATGCAGATCCCAGGAGACCATGGTTCCACTACGGAAGCTCATGGAACCAAGGGTCCATTGTGACAAAGCAAGGCCTTGTGGAACCAAGGAGAGCATTGTGACGTAATGGAACCTCGTGGAACCAAGGGTCCGTTGTTAGAGTCCAGAACCAAGGACACCATTGTGACAGTCCAGAACCTCATGGGACCAAGATTCCCTTGTTACACAGTGGCACTTGATGGAACCAAGGAGCCACTGTAGCACAGCAAAGCTGCATGAAACCTATGGTCCGTAGCGATACTGCGGATCCAGGGAAACCATGGCGATACCACGGAACCTCATGGAACCAAGGGTCCAGTGTGACCCAGCAGAACCTCTTGGAATCAAGGCACCCATGTTACACTATGGAACCTCATGGAGCCAAGGGTCCGGTGTGCCGTTGCGGGGCCTCACTGGAGCAAAGGACATGGTTGATGGGACAGAAGCTCATGGAAACGATGGGATATTGGGACATTGCAGAGCCTCATGGAACCAAGGAGACCACTGTGACACTGAGGAAGAATTATGGAAGCAAGCAGCCACTGTAGAACCAAGGAGAGCACTGTTGACAGTACAAAACCTCCTGGAACTGAGAGGCCATTGTTCTACAGCGAGGCCTCGGGGAACCAAGGGGCCATGGTGACACTGTGGGGCCTCATGAACCAAGTAGTCGTTGTGACACAGCGGGGCTGCTTGTAACCAATTGTCCATCGTGATACTGCAGATGCAAGAGACCGTGCTGACACTATGGCAGTTCATGGAACCGAGAGGCTGTTGTGACACACCAAGGCCTCGTGGCACCAAGGAGAGAGCATTGTGGCAGTGCAGAACTAAGGAGGCCATTTTGACAGTACAGACCCAAATGGAACCAAGGGTCCACTGTTATCCAGCAGGGCCTCGTGGAACCAAGGGGCCCTCGTGAAAGTGTGCAAGGGGCATAATGGAGTCAGGGACACCACTGATACTGAAATCTGCTGGATAGCAACTTTTGAACACAGTTTTGAGGATTTGAGAGCAGGTATTCTTTATTACACCATGGTGGTCACTTGGGCAATCCTTCATCTACTCGAGTGCACTGGCCACCAGGCAATCGGAGCTTTTATCACTCACACTGATGATGTATTCATTAGTTAACCCCACCTGGAATTTATTTGCCATAATTGCACCCCTTCTCACAAGTCCTTCTATGGTTCTTTGGAGTGTGTCTTCAACATGCACTGTCCTTTTTAGGTGACTGCTCTTTGATCCCCGCTTTTGAGGAAGGGCAATATTATTGCTGTGTATAACTTCTGCTTTTGTCAGCCTTGCAGAGCTGAGCTGACATTCTCCTTGCGTTTTGTGCACGCTCCGTTTGCCTCGGCTACATCCTTTGTGCGTTTCTCCAAGACTGTGCTCTTCTGTTCTCTGCCCTTGGTAAGTGTAAATGTTGTTCTGTTCTCCTGTCCTTGTCACAGTGCTCGCCCCACGAGGCGTGTCTGCAAGCCCCTCCAACCCATGGACTTGGGATGGGCAAGTGTTCCTGAGGGAACAGGGATGGGACAGCTGGGCTGGACTGGCCCAAGGGATGTTCCATTCCATGTCACACCACGATCAGCAATCAACTGGGAGAAGCAGGGGCATGGGGGATGGGGGGGGGGGGGGGGGGGGGTGTGTGTCACCATCTGCCAACACAGGCCGAGGATTGTTCGATCTCAGAGGTGCAAACAGGTAAATAGCGGGGGACAAATCAGTTTATTCAACAACAGCAATGCATTTTTATTGAATGCCAAACAATTCAGTTGCGCTAGAGGGGAGAGATATAGGAAACGGAGTATAGAGAGAGAAAAGGAGGGGAAGGGGGAAGTAGCTACCAACAGACGAGACCAAGGTCATGGTGGGCCAGCCAATGGAAGGGTGGTCATCCGTGGGGAGTACTCAGGGTCTTCTCCAGAGGATCGCTCTTTTATAGTCCTTTTCCAAAGCGAGTGGCTTGTGGCCAAGAGGCGGGGAGATTTATGGAGCATTGTGTGGTGCTCCAAGAGACAGGTGCGGTCGTGCAGTACATGCAGGCTTCAGCTGGTACCATGACAGCACAGTCCAGTGAGCACAACACACCTGCAAAGAGTCCCTTGGCAAGCACCCACCTCAAGCAGGCCAGAAAACCATTGTCCAGAGTCAACCTGGGCGGGGGTCCTTGAGGTCTTCTTGAGAGGGTCATGAGGCAAAAATGAGGGAAACTTCACACCGACCCTTAGAGTGGTAGATGAGAGGCAGCCCTCAGGAAACGGTGGCCACCCAGAGCTGTTACTCCTAGCAGATTTTGGCTGGGAGCAAGCCTTGTATGTAGTGCTTTTTCAGGGGGAATATCAGTTTCAGCCGTGGGAACCTGCAAAAGGGGCTGGTACTTTTCCATAGGAAGGAAAGCACAGAGCCTCAGTGCTCCAGGAGCTGATGAGAGGCAGTCCTCAACATTCCAGGATCAGCCAGTCTTGCCAGGTGGCCCCCGGGAGGCCCAGCCAGCCAGACCTGTTCCATGTTGCCTTGGTTCCATGGGGCCTCACAGTGTCACAATGTTCTCCTTGATTCCAGGAGTCCCTGTAGTGTCCCGATATTCTCCTTGTCACAATATTCTCCCTGCTTCTGTAGTGTAAACAATGGCCCCTTGCTTCCCTAAGGGTCCTGCAGAGTCACCACGGCCCCTGGGCTCCATGTGGCCCTGCTGTGTAACAAAGGCTCCTTGGTTCTCTGGGCCGCACAGCTTCATCACTGACCCTTGGTTCCATTGGGGTCCTGAGTCTCACAAAGGTGCCCCTGATTGCATGAGGCACCAGAGTGTCAAAATGGTCTCTTTGGTTCCATGAGGTTCCGCAGTGTCCCCATGGTCGCTGTCAGAGGCTGGATGACATCAATGTCCCCAGACCCGTCGGGATGCTCGGAATGGCCGAGTGGGGCCGGGGCTGGGACAGACCTTGGAATGAGGTGGGACAGAGCCCCGTCCCCAGCCATGGCCTGGCAGATCTGCCAATCACACAGCAGGGGCAGAGCAAACCCAGCTGTGACTGCCTGAGCCGTCAATCAATCACACAGCAGGGGCAGCGCCCAGCCAGCTCTGATTGGCTGAGCCGTCAATCAATCACACAGCAGGGGCAGCGCCCAGCCAGCTCTGATTGGTTGAGCCGTCAATCAATCACACAGCAGGGTCACCGCCCAGCCAGCTCTGATTGGCTGAGCCGTCAATCAAGCACACAGCAGGGGCAGCGCCCACCCAGCTCTGATTGGCTGAGCCGTCAATCAATCCCACACAAAGGCAATGAAACACAGCAGTGCGTGGGAAGAAAGCAGATGTCCCTGAAAAGAGGAGAGCTTAGAAAACGCTAGGGATTTAAAAAATCGGGCATGACGTCAAGCCCTGGTCTGAATCCTGAAATCTCCTGGGTCTGTGTCTCAGCCACACTGGAAGCCTAGCAGCTGGTAGCTCTCTGCATATCTATCTGGAGATCTTCTGTCTTTCTGTCTCTTTTTTCTCTTTTAACCTTCTTATCCTCTTTTACTGGAATGTTTTTGGGTAGTTTAACATTTTTATGCCTAAAGGTTTCCATCTTACATGGGCCGAGTTAATGATGTTCCTGCTACGCTAAGTGATGCACGTTGAATTGGATGTTGTATGAAATCATTTGCCAAAGGAGCTCGGTTTTCTGTATTTTTCCAGTACACTTTTGTGTCGTTTTGACCTCTTGAGAATATCTGGCTGGGGTTTCTACTCTGCACCAAACTCGAGGAAAGGAACCTTTGCTCACCCTCAGCATTTCAGTGTTCTGGGGTGTTACAGGCGCGCAGGCTCAGCACGGCCTCTTGTTTCCATGAGGCCCCGCTGTGTCACACTGGCCCTTGGTTCCATGAGCATCTGGAGTGTCACACAGCTTGATGACATTTGTCCTTGCTGCCTCTCCCATCCCAGTGCTCCAGGAACAGCCCCGAGCCACCTGTGAGGGACAGGCCCTGCTGGCCCAGGCCTGGGCTCAGGCCTTGGCCTTTCTGCTTCCTCCAACCAGCCCAGGCCTTGCTCAGCATTGCAGTTCCCTGCTCACAGCCTCGGGCTCCTGCAATCCTGGCCTCAAGGATCTGCTCTCACCACTCCCTGGGGAGCCTTTGGCAGTCCCTGCCCTCAGTGGGGCCAGTGATGCTCCAAGGGACTTGGAGTTTTGCTTCTGACTCCTTGAGCAGCTTCTTCAACCTTCTCTCAGTGCCTGGGGCTCCTGGACTCAGCCCCAAATCCACCGTTGGGGATCATTAAAATACAGAAAACCCTCAGGAGCTCTTTGTCTTCTTTCCAATGTCTTCCAGTCTCCAGGCCTTGTGCAGCTGCTTGGAGTCACTTTGGAGTTCTCTTAAGGAGGAAGATTTCAAGGTACAGCTCATGATTTTCAGTTTTATAAAAGGGAGTAATTTTTCTTTTTCAGTTCAAAGAAGAAGCAACTTAGGCATTCCCCAGGTGATCTTGATGCTGAATGTCTCCTTAGGAGGTGTGGGCCCACTGAAGAATGAGCCCCTTGCCAGGCTGACCCTGTTTGGACAAGCTGCTCCCCAAGCCCAGCCTGGGGACATGTCTGACATGGCCCAGCTGGGACTGACATGCCTGGCCCTGCACCAGAAGCCCTTCCCCCTGAACTCTGCAGCTGGCTGTCCCTGCCCACTGCACCATGTCCCACGTGCTCTCCTCAGGGCTCTGCCTGCATCCAGGCCCAGGACAAGTATTCCTGTTTGTGAGGAAAGAAGGGAAAAGCCTGAGCAGGTTTTCCTAAACGACAAACCCCCACTGTAGAAGCACATGCTGAGTACAGGCTGCCTGGAACCTGGAATGATGACACCTTTCTACTAGGGACAGTGGGACCAGAAATGATGTCTGGATGCAGAATTCTCGGAGTCTTGCAGCTGAATTCTCTGTCCTTGTCCTTTCCCTGCATCTCTGTTGCAGATGGAAGCTGCTGGTGCCTTTCTCAGCTGTGACCTGTCTTTTGAATGCAGACAGATGTTCCCAGGTGTGTTAAGCAGGTGCTGCTCAATGTTTATGCAAAGCTTTGGTGTGCTCATGGAACCAAGGGGACCCTTGTGACACAGCGGGGGCTGATGGAACCAAGGAGACAGTTGTGACAGTTCAGAGCCTCACAGAAACAAGGCTCCATTGTGACACTGAAGGCAATTACGGAATCCACATCACTGTGACACAGCCAGGCCACATGGAACCAATGGTCCCTGATGACAATGCAGGTCCAAGGAGACCATGGTGACACTATGGGACCGCATGGATCCAAGGGGCCACTGTGACACTGAAGAACTTCATGGAAGCCAGGGTGCAGTGTGACACAGCGGTGCCTGATTGGAACAAAGGAACCACTGTTGACAGCCCAGAAACTCCTGGAACCAAGGGGCTGTGGTGACACAGCAGGGCCACATGGAACCAAGGAGACCTGTGACATTTAGGAACCTCATGGAACCAAGAGTCCACTATGACACTGCAGAAACAAGGAGACCATTGGGACGTTGTGGAAGCTCACAGAACCAAGCAGCCCTCGAGACACTCCAGGGCCTCGTTGAAGCAGGGAGACCACTGTGACAGTCCAGAACCTCATGGAGCTAAGGCTCTCTTGTGACACAGCAGGCTCCCATGCAACCAATTGTCCATTGTGACAATGCAGATCCCAGGAGACCATGGTTCCACTACGGAAGCTCATGGAACCAAGGGTCCATTGTGACAAAGCAAGGCCTTGTGGAACCAAGGAGAGCATTGTGACGTAATGGAACCTCGTGGAACCAAGGGTCCGTTGTTAGAGTCCAGAACCAAGGACACCATTGTGACAGTCCAGAACCTCATGGGACCAAGATTCCCTTGTTACACAGTGGCACTTGATGGAACCAAGGAGCCACTGTAGCACAGCAAAGCTGCATGAAACCTATGGTCCGTAGCGATACTGCGGATCCAGGGAAACCATGGCGATACCACGGAACCTCATGGAACCAAGGGTCCAGTGTGACCCAGCAGAACCTCTTGGAATCAAGGCACCCATGTTACACTATGGAACCTCATGGAGCCAAGGGTCCGGTGTGCCGTTGCGGGGCCTCACTGGAGCAAAGGACATGGTTGATGGGACAGAAGCTCATGGAAACGATGGGCTATTGGGACATTGCAGAGCCTCATGGAACCAAGGAGACCACTGTGACACTGAGGAAGAATTATGGAAGCAAGCAGCCACTGTAGAACCAAGGAGAGCACTGTTGACAGTACAAAACCTCCTGGAACTGAGAGGCCATTGTTCTACAGCGAGGCCTCGGGGAACCAAGGGGCCATGGTGACACTGTGGGGCCTCATGAACCAAGTAGTCGTTGTGACACAGCGGGGCTGCTTGTAACCAATTGTCCATCGTGATACTGCAGATGCAAGAGACCGTGCTGACACTATGGCAGTTCATGGAACCGAGAGGCTGTTGTGACGCACCAAGGCCTCGTGGCACCAAGGAGAGAGCATTGTGGCAGTGCAGAACTAAGGAGGCCATTTTGACAGTACAGACCCAAATGGAACCAAGGGTCCACTGTTATCCAGCAGGGCCTCGTGGAACCAAGGGGCCCTCGTGAAAGTGTGCAAGGGGCATAATGGAGTCAGGGACACCACTGATACTGAAATCTGCTGGATAGCAACTTTTGAACACAGTTTTGAGGATTTGAGAGCAGGTATTCTTTATTACACCATGGTGGTCACTTGGGCAATCCTTCATCTACTCGAGTGCACTGGCCACCAGGCAATCGGAGCTTTTATCACTCACACTGATGATGTATTCATTAGTTAACCCCACCTGGAATTTATTTGCCATAATTGCACCCCTTCTCACAAGTCCTTCTATGGTTCTTTGGAGTGTGTCTTCAACATGCACTGTCCTTTTTAGGTGACTGCTCTTTGATCCCCGCTTTTGAGGAAGGGCAATATTATTGCTGTGTATAACTTCTGCTTTTGTCAGCCTTGCAGAGCTGAGCTGACATTCTCCTTGCGTTTTGTGCACGCTCCGTTTGCCTCGGCTACATCCTTTGTGCGTTTCTCCAAGACTGTGCTCTTCTGTTCTCTGCCCTTGGTAAGTGTAAATGTTGTTCTGTTCTCCTGTCCTTGTCACAGTGCTCGCCCCACGAGGCGTGTCTGCAAGCCCCTCCAACCCATGGACTTGGGATGGGCAAGTGTTCCTGAGGGAACAGGGATGGGACAGCTGGGCTGGACTGGCCCAAGGGATGTTCCATTCCATGTCACACCACGATCAGCAATCAACTGGGAGAAGCAGGGGCATGGGGGATGGGGGGGGGGGGGGGGGGGGTGTGTGTCACCATCTGCCAACACAGGCCGAGGATTGTTCGATCTCAGAGGTGCAAACAGGTAAATAGCGGGGGACAAATCAGTTTATTCAACAACAGCAATGCATTTTTATTGAATGCCAAACAATTCAGTTGCGCTAGAGGGGAGAGATATAGGAAACGGAGTATAGAGAGAGAAAAGGAGGGGAAGGGGGAAGTAGCTACCAACAGACGAGACCAAGGTCATGGTGGGCCAGCCAATGGAAGGGTGGTCATCCGTGGGGAGTACTCAGGGTCTTCTCCAGAGGATCGCTCTTTTATAGTCCTTTTCCAAAGCGAGTGGCTTGTGGCCAAGAGGCGGGGAGATTTATGGAGCATTGTGTGGTGCTCCAAGAGACAGGTGCGGTCGTGCAGTACATGCAGGCTTCAGCTGGTACCATGACAGCACAGTCCAGTGAGCACAACACACCTGCAAAGAGTCCCTTGGCAAGCACCCACCTCAAGCAGGCCAGAAAACCATTGTCCAGAGTCAACCTGGGCGGGGGTCCTTGAGGTCTTCTTGAGAGGGTCATGAGGCAAAAATGAGGGAAACTTCACACCGACCCTTAGAGTGGTAGATGAGAGGCAGCCCTCAGGAAACGGTGGCCACCCAGAGCTGTTACTCCTAGCAGATTTTGGCTGGGAGCAAGCCTTGTATGTAGTGCTTTTTCAGGGGGAATATCAGTTTCAGCCGTGGGAACCTGCAAAAGGGGCTGGTACTTTTCCATAGGAAGGAAAGCACAGAGCCTCAGTGCTCCAGGAGCTGATGAGAGGCAGTCCTCAACATTCCAGGATCAGCCAGTCTTGCCAGGTGGCCCCCGGGAGGCCCAGCCAGCCAGACCTGTTCCATGTTGCCTTGGTTCCATGGGGCCTCACAGTGTCACAATGTTCTCCTTGATTCCAGGAGTCCCTGTAGTGTCCCGATATTCTCCTTGTCACAATATTCTCCCTGCTTCTGTAGTGTAAACAATGGCCCCTTGCTTCCCTAAGGGTCCTGCAGAGTCACCACGGCCCCTGGGCTCCATGTGGCCCTGCTGTGTAACAAAGGCTCCTTGGTTCTCTGGGCCGCACAGCTTCATCACTGACCCTTGGTTCCATTGGGGTCCTGAGTCTCACAAAGGTGCCCCTGATTGCATGAGGCACCAGAGTGTCAAAATGGTCTCTTTGGTTCCATGAGGTTCCGCAGTGTCCCCATGGTCGCTGTCAGAGGCTGGATGACATCAATGTCCCCAGACCCGTCGGGATGCTCGGAATGGCCGAGTGGGGCCGGGGCTGGGACAGACCTTGGAATGAGGTGGGACAGAGCCCCGTCCCCAGCCATGGCCTGGCAGATCTGCCAATCACACAGCAGGGGCAGAGCAAACCCAGCTGTGACTGCCTGAGCCGTCAATCAATCACACAGCAGGGGCAGCGCCCAGCCAGCTCTGATTGGCTGAGCCGTCAATCAATCACACAGCAGGGGCAGCGCCCAGCCAGCTCTGATTGGTTGAGCCGTCAATCAATCACACAGCAGGGTCACCGCCCAGCCAGCTCTGATTGGCTGAGCCGTCAATCAAGCACACAGCAGGGGCAGCGCCCACCCAGCTCTGATTGGCTGAGCCGTCAATCAATCCCACACAAAGGCAATGAAACACAGCAGTGCGTGGGAAGAAAGCAGATGTCCCTGAAAAGAGGAGAGCTTAGAAAACGCTAGGGATTTAAAAAATCGGGCATGACGTCAAGCCCTGGTCTGAATCCTGAAATCTCCTGGGTCTGTGTCTCAGCCACACTGGAAGCCTAGCAGCTGGTAGCTCTCTGCATATCTATCTGGAGATCTTCTGTCTTTCTGTCTCTTTTTTCTCTTTTAACCTTCTTATCCTCTTTTACTGGAATGTTTTTGGGTAGTTTAACATTTTTATGCCTAAAGGTTTCCATCTTACATGGGCCGAGTTAATGATGTTCCTGCTACGCTAAGTGATGCACGTTGAATTGGATGTTGTATGAAATCATTTGCCAAAGGAGCTCGGTTTTCTGTATTTTTCCAGTACACTTTTGTGTCGTTTTGAGCTCTTGAGAATATCTGGCTGGGGTTTCTACTCTGCACCAAACTCGAGGAAAGGAGCCTTTGCTCACCCTCAGCATTTCAGTGTTCTGGGGTGTTACAGGCGCGCAGGCTCAGCACGGCCTCTTGTTTCCATGAGGCCCCGCTGTGTCACACTGGCCCTTGGTTCCATGAGCATCTGGAGTGTCACACAGCTTGATGACATTTGTCCTTGCTGCCTCTCCCATCCCAGTGCTCCAGGAACAGCCCCGAGCCACCTGTGAGGGACAGGCCCTGCTGGCCCAGGCCTGGGCTCAGGCCTTGGCCTTTCTGCTTCCTCCAACCAGCCCAGGCCTTGCTCAGCATTGCAGTTCCCTGCTCACAGCCTCGGGCTCCTGCAATCCTGGCCTCAAGGATCTGCTCTCACCACTCCCTGGGGAGCCTTTGGCAGTCCCTGCCCTCAGTGGGGCCAGTGATGCTCCAAGGGACTTGGAGTTTTGCTTCTGACTCCTTGAGCAGCTTCTTCAACCTTCTCTCAGTGCCTGGGGCTCCTGGACTCAGCCCCAAATCCACCGTTGGGGATCATTAAAATACAGAAAACCCTCAGGAGCTCTTTGTCTTCTTTCCAATGTCTTCCAGTCTCCAGGCCTTGTGCAGCTGCTTGGAGTCACTTTGGAGTTCTCTTAAGGAGGAAGATTTCAAGGTACAGCTCATGATTTTCAGTTTTATAAAAGGGAGTAATTTTTCTTTTTCAGTTCAAAGAAGAAGCAACTTAGGCATTCCCCAGGTGATCTTGATGCTGAATGTCTCCTTAGGAGGTGTGGGCCCACTGAAGAATGAGCCCCTTGCCAGGCTGACCCTGTTTGGACAAGCTGCTCCCCAAGCCCAGCCTGGGGACATGTCTGACATGGCCCAGCTGGGACTGACATGCCTGGCCCTGCACCAGAAGCCCTTCCCCATGAACTCTGCAGCTGGCTGTCCCTGCCCACTGCACCATGTCCCACGTGCTCTCCTCAGGGCTCTGCCTGCATCCAGGCCCAGGACAAGTATTCCTGTTTGTGAGGAAAGAAGGGAAAAGCCTGAGCAGGTTTTCCTAAACGACAAACCCCCACTGTAGAAGCACATGCTGAGTACAGGCTGCCTGGAACCTGGAATGATGACACCTTTCTACTAGGGACAGTGGGACCAGAAATGATGTCTGGATGCAGAATTCTCGGAGTCTTGCAGCTGAATTCTCTGTCCTTGTCCTTTCCCTGCATCTCTGTTGCAGATGGAAGCTGCTGGTGCCTTTCTCAGCTGTGACCTGTCTTTTGAATGCAGACAGATGTTCCCAGGTGTGTTAAGCAGGTGCTGCTCAATGTTTATGCAAAGCTTTGGTGTGCTCATGGAACCAAGGGGACCCTTGTGACACAGCGGGGGCTGATGGAACCAAGGAGACAGTTGTGACAGTTCAGAGCCTCACAGAAACAAGGCTCCATTGTGACACTGAAGGCAATTACGGAATCCACATCACTGTGACACAGCCAGGCCACATGGAACCAATGGTCCCTGATGACAATGCAGGTCCAAGGAGACCATGGTGACACTATGGGACCGCATGGATCCAAGGGGCCACTGTGACACTGAAGAACTTCATGGAAGCCAGGGTGCAGTGTGACACAGCGGTGCCTGATTGGAACAAAGGAACCACTGTTGACAGCCCAGAAACTCCTGGAACCAAGGGGCTGTGGTGACACAGCAGGGCCACATGGAACCAAGGAGACCTGTGACATTTAGGAACCTCATGGAACCAAGAGTCCACTATGACACTGCAGAAACAAGGAGACCATTGGGACGTTGTGGAAGCTCACAGAACCAAGCAGCCCTCGAGACACTCCAGGGCCTCGTTGAAGCAGGGAGACCACTGTGACAGTCCAGAACCTCATGGAACTAAGGCTCTCTTGTGACACAGCAGGCTCCCATGCAACCAATTGTCCATTGTGACAATGCAGATCCCAGGAGACCATGGTTACACTACGGAAGCTCATGGAACCAAGGGTCCATTGTGACAAAGCAAGGCCTTGTGGAACCAAGGAGAGCATTGTGACGTAATGGAACCTCGTGGAACCAAGGGTCCGTTGTTAGAGTCCAGAACCAAGGACACCATTGTGACAGTCCAGAACCTCATGGGACCAAGATTCCCTTGTTACACAGTGGCACTTGATGGAACCAAGGAGCCACTGTAGCACAGCAAAGCTGCATGAAACCTATGGTCCGTAGCGATACTGCGGATCCAGGGAAACCATGGCGATACCACGGAACCTCATGGAACCAAGGGTCCAGTGTGACCCAGCAGAACCTCTTGGAATCAAGGCACCCATGTTACACTATGGAACCTCATGGAGCCAAGGGTCCGGTGTGCCGTTGCGGGGCCTCACTGGAGCAAAGGACATGGTTGATGGGACAGAAGCTCATGGAAACGATGGGATATTGGGACATTGCAGAGCCTCATGGAACCAAGGAGACCACTGTGACACTGAGGAAGAATTATGGAAGCAAGCAGCCACTGTAGAACCAAGGAGAGCACTGTTGACAGTACAAAACCTCCTGGAACTGAGAGGCCATTGTTCTACAGCGAGGCCTCGGGGAACCAAGGGGCCATGGTGACACTGTGGGGCCTCATGAACCAAGTAGTCGTTGTGACACAGCGGGGCTGCTTGTAACCAATTGTCCATCGTGATACTGCAGATGCAAGAGACCGTGCTGACACTATGGCAGTTCATGGAACCGAGAGGCTGTTGTGACACACCAAGGCCTCGTGGCACCAAGGAGAGAGCATTGTGGCAGTGCAGAACTAAGGAGGCCATTTTGACAGTACAGACCCAAATGGAACCAAGGGTCCACTGTTATCCAGCAGGGCCTCGTGGAACCAAGGGGCCCTCGTGAAAGTGTGCAAGGGGCATAATGGAGTCAGGGACACCACTGATACTGAAATCTGCTGGATAGCAACTTTTGAACACAGTTTTGAGGATTTGAGAGCAGGTATTCTTTATTACACCATGGTGGTCACTTGGGCAATCCTTCATCTACTCGAGTGCACTGGCCACCAGGCAATCGGAGCTTTTATCACTCACACTGATGATGTATTCATTAGTTAACCCCACCTGGAATTTATTTGCCATAATTGCACCCCTTCTCACAAGTCCTTCTATGGTTCTTTGGAGTGTGTCTTCAACATGCACTGTCCTTTTTAGGTGACTGCTCTTTGATCCCCGCTTTTGAGGAAGGGCAATATTATTGCTGTGTATAACTTCTGCTTTTGTCAGCCTTGCAGAGCTGAGCTGACATTCTCCTTGCGTTTTGTGCACGCTCCGTTTGCCTCGGCTACATCCTTTGTGCGTTTCTCCAAGACTGTGCTCTTCTGTTCTCTGCCCTTGGTAAGTGTAAATGTTGTTCTGTTCTCCTGTCCTTGTCACAGTGCTCGCCCCACGAGGCGTGTCTGCAAGCCCCTCCAACCCATGGACTTGGGATGGGCAAGTGTTCCTGAGGGAACAGGGATGGGACAGCTGGGCTGGACTGGCCCAAGGGATGTTCCATTCCATGTCACACCACGATCAGCAATCAACTGGGAGAAGCAGGGGCATGGGGGATGGGGGGGGGGGGGGGGGGGGTGTGTGTCACCATCTGCCAACACAGGCCGAGGATTGTTCGATCTCAGAGGTGCAAACAGGTAAATAGCGGGGGACAAATCAGTTTATTCAACAACAGCAATGCATTTTTATTGAATGCCAAACAATTCAGTTGCGCTAGAGGGGAGAGATATAGGAAACGGAGTATAGAGAGAGAAAAGGAGGGGAAGGGGGAAGTAGCTACCAACAGACGAGACCAAGGTCATGGTGGGCCAGCCAATGGAAGGGTGGTCATCCGTGGGGAGTACTCAGGGTCTTCTCCAGAGGATCGCTCTTTTATAGTCCTTTTCCAAAGCGAGTGGCTTGTGGCCAAGAGGCGGGGAGATTTATGGAGCATTGTGTGGTGCTCCAAGAGACAGGTGCGGTCGTGCAGTACATGCAGGCTTCAGCTGGTACCATGACAGCACAGTCCAGTGAGCACAACACACCTGCAAAGAGTCCCTTGGCAAGCACCCACCTCAAGCAGGCCAGAAAACCATTGTCCAGAGTCAACCTGGGCGGGGGTCCTTGAGGTCTTCTTGAGAGGGTCATGAGGCAAAAATGAGGGAAACTTCACACCGACCCTTAGAGTGGTAGATGAGAGGCAGCCCTCAGGAAACGGTGGCCACCCAGAGCTGTTACTCCTAGCAGATTTTGGCTGGGAGCAAGCCTTGTATGTAGTGCTTTTTCAGGGGGAATATCAGTTTCAGCCGTGGGAACCTGCAAAAGGGGCTGGTACTTTTCCATAGGAAGGAAAGCACAGAGCCTCAGTGCTCCAGGAGCTGATGAGAGGCAGTCCTCAACATTCCAGGATCAGCCAGTCTTGCCAGGTGGCCCCCGGGAGGCCCAGCCAGCCAGACCTGTTCCATGTTGCCTTGGTTCCATGGGGCCTCACAGTGTCACAATGTTCTCCTTGATTCCAGGAGTCCCTGTAGTGTCCCGATATTCTCCTTGTCACAATATTCTCCCTGCTTCTGTAGTGTAAACAATGGCCCCTTGCTTCCCTAAGGTCCTGCAGAGTCACCACGGCCCCTGGGCTCCATGTGGCCCTGCTGTGTAACAAAGGCTCCTTGGTTCTCTGGGCCGCACAGCTTCATCACTGACCCTTGGTTCCATTGGGGTCCTGAGTCTCACAAAGGTGCCCCTGATTGCATGAGGCACCAGAGTGTCAAAATGGTCTCTTTGGTTCCATGAGGTTCCGCAGTGTCCCCATGGTCGCTGTCAGAGGCTGGATGACATCAATGTCCCCAGACCCGTCGGGATGCTCGGAATGCCCGAGTGGGGCCGGGGCTGGGACAGACCTTGGAATGAGGTGGGACAGAGCCCCGTCCCCAGCCATGGCCTGGCAGATCTGCCAATCACACAGCAGGGGCAGAGCAAACCCAGCTGTGACTGCCTGAGCCGTCAATCAATCACACAGCAGGGGCAGCGCCCAGCCAGCTCTGATTGGCTGAGCCGTCAATCAATCACACAGCAGGGGCAGCGCCCAGCCAGCTCTGATTGGTTGAGCCGTCAATCAATCACACAGCAGGGGCCGCGCCCAGCCAGCTCTGATTGGCTGAGCCGTCAATCAAGCACACAGCAGGGGCAGCGCCCAGCCAGCTCTGATTGGCTGAGCCGTCAATCAATCCCACACAAAGGCAATGAAACACAGCAGTGCGTGGGAAGAAAGCAGATGTCCCTGAAAAGAGGAGAGCTTAGAAAACGCTAGGGATTTAAAAAATCGGGCATGACGTCAAGCCCTGGTCTGAATCCTGAAATCTCCTGGGTCTGTGTCTCAGCCACACTGGAAGCCTAGCAGCTGGTAGCTCTCTGCATATCTATCTGGAGATCTTCTGTCTTTCTGTCTCTTTTTTCTCTTTTAACCTTCTTATCCTCTTTTACTGGAATGTTTTTGGGTAGTTTAACATTTTTATGCCTAAAGGTTTCCATCTTACATGGGCCGAGTTAATGATGTTCCTGCTACGCTAAGTGATGCACGTTGAATTGGATGTTGTATGAAATCATTTGCCAAAGGAGCTCGGTTTTCTGTATTTTTCCAGTACACTTTTGTGTCGTTTTGACCTCTTGAGAATATCTGGCTGGGGTTTCTACTCTGCACCAAACTCGAGGAAAGGAACCTTTGCTCACCCTCAGCATTTCAGTGTTCTGGGGTGTTACAGGCGCGCAGGCTCAGCACGGCCTCTTGTTTCCATGAGGCCCCGCTGTGTCACACTGGCCCTTGGTTCCATGAGCATCTGGAGTGTCACACAGCTTGATGACATTTGTCCTTGCTGCCTCTCCCATCCCAGTGCTCCAGGAACAGCCCCGAGCCACCTGTGAGGGACAGGCCCTGCTGGCCCAGGCCTGGGCTCAGGCCTTGGCCTTTCTGCTTCCTCCAACCAGCCCAGGCCTTGCTCAGCATTGCAGTTCCCTGCTCACAGCCTCGGGCTCCTGCAATCCTGGCCTCAAGGATCTGCTCTCACCACTCCCTGGGGAGCCTTTGGCAGTCCCTGCCCTCAGTGGGGCCAGTGATGCTCCAAGGGACTTGGAGTTTTGCTTCTGACTCCTTGAGCAGCTTCTTCAACCTTCTCTCAGTGCCTGGGGCTCCTGGACTCAGCCCCAAATCCACCGTTGGGGATCATTAAAATACAGAAAACCCTCAGGAGCTCTTTGTCTTCTTTCCAATGTCTTCCAGTCTCCAGGCCTTGTGCAGCTGCTTGGAGTCACTTTGGAGTTCTCTTAAGGAGGAAGATTTCAAGGTACAGCTCATGATTTTCAGTTTTATAAAAGGGAGTAATTTTTCTTTTTCAGTTCAAAGAAGAAGCAACTTAGGCATTCCCCAGGTGATCTTGATGCTGAATGTCTCCTTAGGAGGTGTGGGCCCACTGAAGAATGAGCCCCTTGCCAGGCTGACCCTGTTTGGACAAGCTGCTCCCCAAGCCCAGCCTGGGGACATGTCTGACATGGCCCAGCTGGGACTGACATGCCTGGCCCTGCACCAGAAGCCCTTCCCCCTGAACTCTGCAGCTGGCTGTCCCTGCCCACTGCACCATGTCCCACGTGCTCTCCTCAGGGCTCTGCCTGCATCCAGGCCCAGGACAAGTATTCCTGTTTGTGAGGAAAGAAGGGAAAAGCCTGAGCAGGTTTTCCTAAACGACAAACCCCCACTGTAGAAGCACATGCTGAGTACAGGCTGCCTGGAACCTGGAATGATGACACCTTTCTACTAGGGACAGTGGGACCAGAAATGATGTCTGGATGCAGAATTCTCGGAGTCTTGCAGCTGAATTCTCTGTCCTTGTCCTTTCCCTGCATCTCTGTTGCAGATGGAAGCTGCTGGTGCCTTTCTCAGCTGTGACCTGTCTTTTGAATGCAGACAGATGTTCCCAGGTGTGTTAAGCAGGTGCTGCTCAATGTTTATGCAAAGCTTTGGTGTGCTCATGGAACCAAGGGGACCCTTGTGACACAGCGGGGGCTGATGGAACCAAGGAGACAGTTGTGACAGTTCAGAGCCTCACAGAAACAAGGCTCCATTGTGACACTGAAGGCAATTACGGAATCCACATCACTGTGACACAGCCAGGCCACATGGAACCAATGGTCCCTGATGACAATGCAGGTCCAAGGAGACCATGGTGACACTATGGGACCGCATGGATCCAAGGGGCCACTGTGACACTGAAGAACTTCATGGAAGCCAGGGTGCAGTGTGACACAGCGGTGCCTGATTGGAACAAAGGAACCACTGTTGACAGCCCAGAAACTCCTGGAACCAAGGGGCTGTGGTGACACAGCAGGGCCACATGGAACCAAGGAGACCTGTGACATTTAGGAACCTCATGGAACCAAGAGTCCACTATGACACTGCAGAAACAAGGAGACCATTGGGACGTTGTGGAAGCTCACAGAACCAAGCAGCCCTCGAGACACTCCAGGGCCTCGTTGAAGCAGGGAGACCACTGTGACAGTCCAGAACCTCATGGAGCTAAGGCTCTCTTGTGACACAGCAGGCTCCCATGCAACCAATTGTCCATTGTGACAATGCAGATCCCAGGAGACCATGGTTCCACTACGGAAGCTCATGGAACCAAGGGTCCATTGTGACAAAGCAAGGCCTTGTGGAACCAAGGAGAGCATTGTGACGTAATGGAACCTCGTGGAACCAAGGGTCCGTTGTTAGAGTCCAGAACCAAGGACACCATTGTGACAGTCCAGAACCTCATGGGACCAAGATTCCCTTGTTACACAGTGGCACTTGATGGAACCAAGGAGCCACTGTAGCACAGCAAAGCTGCATGAAACCTATGGTCCGTAGCGATACTGCGGATCCAGGGAAACCATGGCGATACCACGGAACCTCATGGAACCAAGGGTCCAGTGTGACCCAGCAGAACCTCTTGGAATCAAGGCACCCATGTTACACTATGGAACCTCATGGAGCCAAGGGTCCGGTGTGCCGTTGCGGGGCCTCACTGGAGCAAAGGACATGGTTGATGGGACAGAAGCTCATGGAAACGATGGGCTATTGGGACATTGCAGAGCCTCATGGAACCAAGGAGACCACTGTGACACTGAGGAAGAATTATGGAAGCAAGCAGCCACTGTAGAACCAAGGAGAGCACTGTTGACAGTACAAAACCTCCTGGAACTGAGAGGCCATTGTTCTACAGCGAGGCCTCGGGGAACCAAGGGGCCATGGTGACACTGTGGGGCCTCATGAACCAAGTAGTCGTTGTGACACAGCGGGGCTGCTTGTAACCAATTGTCCATCGTGATACTGCAGATGCAAGAGACCGTGCTGACACTATGGCAGTTCATGGAACCGAGAGGCTGTTGTGACGCACCAAGGCCTCGTGGCACCAAGGAGAGAGCATTGTGGCAGTGCAGAACTAAGGAGGCCATTTTGACAGTACAGACCCAAATGGAACCAAGGGTCCACTGTTATCCAGCAGGGCCTCGTGGAACCAAGGGGCCCTCGTGAAAGTGTGCAAGGGGCATAATGGAGTCAGGGACACCACTGATACTGAAATCTGCTGGATAGCAACTTTTGAACACAGTTTTGAGGATTTGAGAGCAGGTATTCTTTATTACACCATGGTGGTCACTTGGGCAATCCTTCATCTACTCGAGTGCACTGGCCACCAGGCAATCGGAGCTTTTATCACTCACACTGATGATGTATTCATTAGTTAACCCCACCTGGAATTTATTTGCCATAATTGCACCCCTTCTCACAAGTCCTTCTATGGTTCTTTGGAGTGTGTCTTCAACATGCACTGTCCTTTTTAGGTGACTGCTCTTTGATCCCCGCTTTTGAGGAAGGGCAATATTATTGCTGTGTATAACTTCTGCTTTTGTCAGCCTTGCAGAGCTGAGCTGACATTCTCCTTGCGTTTTGTGCACGCTCCGTTTGCCTCGGCTACATCCTTTGTGCGTTTCTCCAAGACTGTGCTCTTCTGTTCTCTGCCCTTGGTAAGTGTAAATGTTGTTCTGTTCTCCTGTCCTTGTCACAGTGCTCGCCCCACGAGGCGTGTCTGCAAGCCCCTCCAACCCATGGACTTGGGATGGGCAAGTGTTCCTGAGGGAACAGGGATGGGACAGCTGGGCTGGACTGGCCCAAGGGATGTTCCATTCCATGTCACACCACGATCAGCAATCAACTGGGAGAAGCAGGGGCATGGGGGATGGGGGGGGGGGGTGGGGGGGTGTGTGTCACCATCTGCCAACACAGGCCGAGGATTGTTCGATCTCAGAGGTGCAAACAGGTAAATAGCGGGGGACAAATCAGTTTATTCAACAACAGCAATGCATTTTTATTGAATGCCAAACAATTCAGTTGCGCTAGAGGGGAGAGATATAGGAAACGGAGTATAGAGAGAGAAAAGGAGGGGAAGGGGGAAGTAGCTACCAACAGACGAGACCAAGGTCATGGTGGGCCAGCCAATGGAAGGGTGGTCATCCGTGGGGAGTACTCAGGGTCTTCTCCAGAGGATCGCTCTTTTATAGTCCTTTTCCAAAGCGAGTGGCTTGTGGCCAAGAGGCGGGGAGATTTATGGAGCATTGTGTGGTGCTCCAAGAGACAGGTGCGGTCGTGCAGTACATGCAGGCTTCAGCTGGTACCATGACAGCACAGTCCAGTGAGCACAACACACCTGCAAAGAGTCCCTTGGCAAGCACCCACCTCAAGCAGGCCAGAAAACCATTGTCCAGAGTCAACCTGGGCGGGGGTCCTTGAGGTCTTCTTGAGAGGGTCATGAGGCAAAAATGAGGGAAACTTCACACCGACCCTTAGAGTGGTAGATGAGAGGCAGCCCTCAGGAAACGGTGGCCACCCAGAGCTGTTACTCCTAGCAGATTTTGGCTGGGAGCAAGCCTTGTATGTAGTGCTTTTTCAGGGGGAATATCAGTTTCAGCCGTGGGAACCTGCAAAAGGGGCTGGTACTTTTCCATAGGAAGGAAAGCACAGAGCCTCAGTGCTCCAGGAGCTGATGAGAGGCAGTCCTCAACATTCCAGGATCAGCCAGTCTTGCCAGGTGGCCCCCGGGAGGCCCAGCCAGCCAGACCTGTTCCATGTTGCCTTGGTTCCATGGGGCCTCACAGTGTCACAATGTTCTCCTTGATTCCAGGAGTCCCTGTAGTGTCCCGATATTCTCCTTGTCACAATATTCTCCCTGCTTCTGTAGTGTAAACAATGGCCCCTTGCTTCCCTAAGGTCCTGCAGAGTCACCACGGCCCCTGGGCTCCATGTGGCCCTGCTGTGTAACAAAGGCTCCTTGGTTCTCTGGGCCGCACAGCTTCATCACTGACCCTTGGTTCCATTGGGGTCCTGAGTCTCACAAAGGTGCCCCCGATTGCATGAGGCACCAGAGTGTCAAAATGGTCTCTTTGGTTCCATGAGGTTCCGCAGTGTCCCCATGGTCGCTGTCAGAGGCTGGATGACATCAATGTCCCCAGACCCGTCGGGATGCTCGGAATGGCCGAGTGGGGCCGGGGCTGGGACAGACCTTGGAATGAGGTGGGACAGAGCCCCGTCCCCAGCCATGGCCTGGCAGATCTGCCAATCACACAGCAGGGGCAGAGCAAACCCAGCTGTGACTGCCTGAGCCGTCAATCAATCACACAGCAGGGGCAGCGCCCAGCCAGCTCTGATTGGCTGAGCCGTCAATCAATCACACAGCAGGGGCAGCGCCCAGCCAGCTCTGATTGGTTGAGCCGTCAATCAATCACACAGCAGGGGCCGCGCCCAGCCAGCTCTGATTGGCTGAGCCGTCAATCAAGCACACAGCAGGGGCAGCGCCCAGCCAGCTCTGATTGGCTGAGCCGTCAATCAATCCCACACAAAGGCAATGAAACACAGCAGTGCGTGGGAAGAAAGCAGATGTCCCTGAAAAGAGGAGAGCTTAGAAAACGCTAGGGATTTAAAAAATCGGGCATGACGTCAAGCCCTGGTCTGAATCCTGAAATCTCCTGGGTCTGTGTCTCAGCCACACTGGAAGCCTAGCAGCTGGTAGCTCTCTGCATATCTATCTGGAGATCTTCTGTCTTTCTGTCTCTTTTTTCTCTTTTAACCTTCTTATCCTCTTTTACTGGAATGTTTTTGGGTAGTTTAACATTTTTATGCCTAAAGGTTTCCATCTTACATGGGCCGAGTTAATGATGTTCCTGCTTGTTGCGTTCCCTAGATACATTGTAAATGGTACATCCCGTGACCCCTGCTGTGCCCTGTATCTTGGTCCCTCTACCCTCCTGGCCACACAGAGCTGGCTGGGATCCAATTTCTCCCCGCCCCCCCTTTCCAGACCCTAGAAAAGGTCAGGACCCGCTGACCTCGCTCTCTTTCCCGCACTCTTTCCCGCATTTTTTCCCCCACTCTTTCCCGCACTTTTTTCCCCACTCTTTTCCCGTTCTCTCTTTTTTCCCCCCTCTCTTTTCCCTTCCCTTTTCACTCACTACCCACGAGAAATAAACCTGTAACTTTATCAGGGGAAAGAGCCTCTTTTGATATCTTATCTACGTCTTTGTGGCTAAGGCCCAGAGGAATATCATCCCAACACCTGAGCTAGACCGGTGGAAGGTGAAAGACTCTGTTATAGGCCGGGAAAAAGCCGTAACAGTTGGCGCCCAACGTGCGTGTTTCTTTAAAGCACCCACGTTTCGCTGTGATCCCTAATTTCGGGATTCGACCAGCATAGGAGCTGATCAACTAGCTAAAATTTCTTTAAGCTGCATTTTCTGCAGTTCGAAGACTTTTCAGCACGAACCGGCAGCCTGTCTGTCCCAGACAGGTCGGTTCAGGACGTAGATCCACTACCGTGTACACAGACGTGTCTGCCTGCAAGAGAAAAGGTGAGTTAAGCGTCCCTTTCCGGCGGGGGGGTTCCCGGAGCTCCGCGGGGGGTCTCACCGGTGGCATTTTGCCGGCCCGGAGCCGTCCTCGGAAGGACAGGCGGCACGGGTGTGTTTGCAGCGCGCGCGGCTTGGAAGCCCTCGGCCACGTGGTGCGGTGCGGGGGCTGGGGGGGGCTGGACGCGGCCACCCCAGGCGCGGCACAGCAGGCAGGCAGCTTTGATCGGTTTCAAAGCTGCGGCACAGGGAGGTTTTTTTGCGTTTTTTGCGGTTTTTACGGGTTGTTGCGGCGCGGGGGCGGTCCCTACAGCGGCGCGGGCGCCACACGTAGGTTTTGCTGACAAAAAACGGCGAAATTAACATCGGTTCCGCATCTAGTAAAGCCTGAAAACCGTGGTGTACGTCTTAACAACTAACTCCTTTCCTGTGTTTTAACGGTAGTGGGCTAGATATAGTGCAAATTGCTAACACTATGGGGATACAGCAATCTGCTTTACAAAAGAGTATAACAAAACAACTCAAAGAAATACTAAGTTCAGGAAATGTTTTAATATCTAATAAAAAACTAGCCCGTTTTGCCAGCTGGCTGTCTGTTGAAATATCGGACCTTGAATTGCAAAATGTAAATTCGATTTCATTTTGGGATGAAATAGGGGATTTATTGACTTCAAAAGTAGAAAATGGAGATAAAACTGCCTCTGTATTCCTTCCGATATTCTTACAAATTCGGAAAGTTTTAATTCAGACAGAAAACAACAGACAGCAGCAGCAAAATGATTCAAGCTCACCTTCCCTTTCCAAAAATCCCTATAACCATAACCTGGAAAGCACCCCAGGGTCTCCCTTGAAAATGCAGCATACTCAGCACGGCTGTAACTGTGCTGAAACCCCAAATCCTCCCCAGTATCCCGGTTCTGACGATTTTTCTAAAATTATCAGTTCTCCTTCCTTGTCCCCTTCCCCTCCAGGCCACAAACACGTGGCCGTATCTGGACAGGTCAGGATTGGGGTCCCAGATAGCGTTGGACATGCGGTACAGGGAGTGGGGGAGGGCCGATATCGTGACAGCCACGTGTCTCCTCCTTCATCCCGCAACCCCCTTCCCCCTCTGGTCCCAGCCCCTAAGCCTGTCCCCTCCCATAACTCCTCCCTGCCCTCGGCTCCACCGCCCCCTCCCCCCTCCAAGACCCTGTCCTGCCTGGTACCTGGCGACCCCGCCCACAGGTGTTGCAATCCTGAATTCCACCACCCCTCCCCCTCTCCGGTTTCACATTCCTTCCCTCCAAGCTGCTGCAGGGTGGGGGAGGTCAATGTAGCCCCTGCTGGGTTCCCTGCCGGAGGGGGTGGGGGTGGGGAGGGATCAGCCCACAGCCCCTGGGGGATGGATAGTGCTCCCGTAGTGGGGGGGGGTGGGGAGCCTCCTGGGCCCGGTGGGGGGGGGATGCCCAAACCTGAAAGTCAGCACCAGGAGAAAGAGTATGTACCATCAGTTGCTCCTGTAGTTTATCTTGGTAAGAGAAACGGAAAAAGAAGTTATCAGCCTTTGTCCTACCAAGATAAAAAAGAAATTTGTAAAGTACAAAGAGAATTTGGTAGGAATAGTGAAATCTTTAAAGGCATAATGAGAGCCACTTTTAATTCAAACGAAATGGTTCCATATGATATCAAAGAGCTTTTCCGGTGTCTGTTAACTCCTTCCGAATATGATCTATGGGAAAGCCTATGGAAAAGATCTTTAAAAGTGCTTTTACAAGAGCTTTTAAAAAGCTCAGATAATGCAAAGGATGCTGATAATAATGATATCACATATGAACACCTATGTGGGGAGAAAGATTGGCATTGCCCTGAAAATCAAACTAGAGTACTATCTAAGTCTGTCTTAAATAAAATATGCAATGCTGCAGAAAAAGCCTTTAACCAATTACCAACAGTAGATACTAAAGGCAGTTATATTAACATTAAACAGTTTACCTCTGAGAGTTTCTTACAGTTTGTGGACCGCCTTCGTATGCAAGTAGAAAGACAAGTGTCTGATCCAGTATTACAAGCTGAATTAATTAAAGAAATGGCTCAGAGGAATGCTAATGAAACCTGCCGTAGGGTTATCCTTGGCCTTCCCCTGGAGCCAGCACCTAGCCTAGCACAGATGATTGAAGCCTGCGCCAGAAAAGCAGAACTGTTCAGTGGACACGAAAGAAATCCAGGACTGGCACACCCAAGAACCATGGCAGCTGTAACACCAGAAGCCAAGAAGCAACCAGTGACACCAGAGCAACTGCAGCACATCATCTGCTTCCAGTGCAAGCAGCCAGGACACTTCGCCAGGGACTGTCCACACAGCCAGAAACAGAAGAAAACCAACAAACAAAAAAACTAACTTTACAGCGCGTACCCGCCATTAACACCATAGCGCGCTCGGCTATAAATACTGCGGGCTCCACACTCGCAAAAGACTCTCTCTTAATAAACAAAAAGGGGGAGGATGGGATAGAGGGTGTGGGGATGTATGTCAATGAAAATATCAAATGTTCAGTTAACAAGGTTTGGAAGCCACTAGGCCGTTTTAGGCTTGTGACTACCAGAGGTTTTCATTTCAGGTTACCTGATTGGACAGTCATAACAGTGGACTTACCTAACAGTACACAGGACGTGACGTTAAACCACATGAAACTGGACAGTGAGTACTTTGTTGTCGGTGACACAGCACACACACCCCTAGAGATTGAGGTGGTTCCCATGACCATCAAGGGAAGCATAACTAGCCTCATTCTCTTGGCACGATGTCCTCTACCACCATATTACCTGGCTGAGGGACAAATCCTTGCCCAGGCCATTCCTGTTCCACAGGAGGTCCCAGTAGATGGAAAATCACCTGAAGTCTACTGGGCAGAAGTGGTGGGTGAGGACAAGCCCTCTCTGGCATGCAACCTAACCCGTGGATCAGATCACCTCCATGTGGAGGGGGTACTGGACACGGGTGCTGATGTGACTATCATACCTGAAAGGATGTGGCCGTCACATTGGGAACTTCAGCCTGTGGCAGGCAGAATCCAGGGTGTAGGAGGAGTAAAATTGGCAAAAATATCAAAAAGCATCGTACAAATTGAGGGGCCGGATGGAAAATTGGCTAGCATCCGTCCATTTGTTACAGATTATAAATGCCCTCTATGGGGGAGAGACACCATGTCACAGTGGGGGGTAAAATTAATTATCCCTAAAACTCCTCGGGATTTTTAGAAGCGGCCACTGTGGGGCGCCCTACCCAAAAGTTAAAATGGCTAGATGATACCCCAAAGTGGGTAGCACAGTGGCCCATGAGTAAGGAGAAGCTCAAGGCGCTTGAGGAGCTTGTGGAGGAACAATTGGCTAAAGGCCACTTAGAAGAGACCACAAGTGCATGGAATTTCCCGATTTTTGTAGTAAAGAAACCAGGGAAAGACAAGTGGAGGCTGCTCCACGACCTCCGGGAAATAAACAAAGTAATTGAAGACATGGGGTCTCTCCAACCTGGAATGCCTTCTCCAACAATGCTTCCCAGAGACTGGCAATTGGCTGTTCTAGACATCAAGGATTGTTTCTTTCATATACCCCTACACCCAGAGGATGCCCCACGGTTCGCCTTCTCGGTTCCTACTATCAATCGAGAGGCCCCAATGAAGCGTTACCACTGGAAAGTTCTGCCACAGGGAATGAAATGTAGTCCCTCCATCTGCCAGTGGCATGTGGCTTCATTGCTGTCCCAGGTGCGTGCCCAGAGAGGGGAGGCCATCATCCTTCATTACATGGATGATGTGCTAGTGTGTGCACCCGATAACTCTCTACTCCAGGACACACTTGACCTAGTGGTTAAAGTTTTAACCTCTGCTGGATTTGAATTGCAGGAGGACAAAGTCCAAAGGATGCCACCTTGGAAGTACCTGGGCCTGGAAATCACTGCACGGACCATTGTTCCGCAGAAATTGGAAATTAATTGTAATCCAAAAACCTTAGCAGATCTCCATTCCCTGTGTGGGTCATTGAATTGGGTTAGGCCCTGGCTAGGCCTCACTAATGAGGACCTAGAACCTCTCTTCAATTTATTGAAAGGGGAGAGAGAGCTGCTTTCTCCCAGGGAACTGACCCCAGAGGCAAAGACTGCAATCGAAAAGGTACAAAAGACCTTAGGAGAGAGGCAAGCTCACCGTTACCAGCCCGAGCTGCCCTTCAAATTCATTATCCTAGGAAAACTGCCACACTTACACGGGTTAATATTCCAATGGATCAAGGAGCAGAGAGAGTCACTCTTAATCATAGAGTGGGTCTTCCTCTCCCACCAGAGATCCAAAACTATCACTAAGCCACAAGAGTTAATAGCACAACTGATTCGGAAAGCAAGGATCAGACTGCATGAATTAGCTGGCTGTGACTTCACATGTATTCACCTCCCTGTTAAATTGTCTGAGGAGGGAAAGAACTCTCCTGAAAAATTGACTAAAGAGATGTTTGAGCATTTGCTCCAGAGCAATGCCAGTCTCCAATTAGCCCTGGACAGCTACAGAGGACAAATATCAGTCCATGCCCCGTCTCACAAGCTGTTTAATGAGGAATTCCACCTCATTCCTCGTGAGAAGAGGAGTCGGAGACCACTCAAAGCTCTCACAGTGTTCACAGATGCATCTGGGGCATCCCACAAGTCGGTGATGACTTGGAGAGATCCTCAAACTCAGCATTGGGAAGCTGATGTTGAGTTTGTGGAAGGTTCACCCCAGGTAGCTGAACTGGCAGCAGTCGTGAGAGCCTTTGAAAAGTTCTCAGAGCCAATAAACTTGGTGACAGACTCAGCCTATGTAGCGGGGATAGTGTCCAGGGCGGAGCAGGCAGTGCTCAGAAACATCGAAAATGAGCAGCTTTTCAGGTTGCTTTCCAAACTAATTTATTTGATTTCTCATAGAGAACATCCGTTCTATGTGATGCATGTGAGATCACACACAGATTTGCCAGGCGAAATTGCAGAAGGGAACCGTCAGGCAGACTGCCTTGCAACCCCAGCAGAACAAGCCACCCCAGCAGAACCAGCACGCCTTCCTGACATCTTCCAACAGGCAAAGCTGAGCCACCAGCAGTATCACCAGAATACACCAGGTCTAATGCGTCAGTTCCAGCTAACACGGAGTCAGGCTCGAGCCATTGTGGCCACCTGTCCCAACTGTCAGATGCACACCATGCCCTCAATGGGCATGGGGGTAAACCCCCGAGGTCTTGGCAGTTGTGAGGTATGGCAAACAGACATCACACACATTCCTAGTTTTGGTCGCCTCAAATATGTTCATGTAAGCATTGACACATATTCAGGTGCAGTCTATGCTTCTGCCCATGCAGGAGAAAGGGCTATGCATGCTAAACAACACCTAGTGCAAGCCTTTTCAGTGTTGGGGATCCCTAAGGAAATCAAAACTGATCAGGGCGCAGCGTATAAGTCCAAGGAGTTCCTGGAATTCGTCCAGCAGTGGGGAGTGGAACATAAAACTGGCACCTCCCACTCCCCCACAGGCCAAGGTATAGTGGAGCGAGCCAATCAGACGCTCAAGCAGGTTTTGGCTAAACAGAGCAGTTCAACTGTGTGGATGTCTCCACAGCAGAAGCTCTGCAAAGCCATGTTTACTATCAATTTCCTAAATTGTTCATTTGAAAACATGAGTCCACCTGTGGTACGTCACTTTAACAGTAGCAAACAATTCAAGTTATCCCAGCATCCTCCAGTTTTGATTAGGGACCCAGAAACCTGGGAAATCAAAGGTCCCTATGAGCTTGTTACCTGGGGGCGTGGCTATGCGTGTGTATCCACTCCCTCAGGCCCTCGGTGGATTCCCCAAAAGTGGGTGAAACCATTTGTTCCCAAACATCCTGCTCCAACTGAGGAGAACGAAGAACAAGTAGCAGTGGCTTCAAAAAGAAGACGCCGACGGAAAAAAGGAAAAGATATCCTCATAGAAGGTGGCATTCCGGCAAATAGAGACTTTTAATAGGTTTTATAATGTTTGTTTTTCCTTCTAGAGAAAACCTTCTCTTCTCTCAGTCCCGTGATGAACCCCATCCAAGCTGTCTTCCTGCTAACACTGAACAGTCTAGCAGCTGCATGGATTGTCCCTCAGCCACGTCAGAACATCTGGCTGACCCTGGCACAGACGCTCCAACAAGAAAATAGATTTTCTCTTGCTACTACACGGACATGAGTGCCAGGAATTTGAAGGACTTTGCTGTATGGACCTGACATCGAGAGCTCCTAACATCCATGCTGCCCTCCGAAACATGAACAACTTAATCGGACAAGTAAAGCAAGAATCTGAAGATTGGTTCAATGGACTGTTCAAAGGCTGGGGACTCACAGGGTGGTGGACATCTATAGTCAAAACAATTGTGTTAATTCTTGTTATTCTTTTCCTTGTAATAATGGCATTCGGGATCCTACGTCACTTGGTTTTCAAGGCTATTCATAGCCTCATTCCCTCTACCTCAGTAGTCAATCACATAGAAATGAAAGACTTGAAACAATCTAACCCTCCCGCCAGCTACAAGTGGTGGGCAAAATCGTAATTTGAATGATACCAATATCCTTCTTTCAACTTTGTTAAACAAAAAACGGGGAGATGTTGCGTTCCCTAGATACATTGTAAATGGTACATCCCGTGACCCCTGCTGTGCCCTGTATCTTGGTCCCTCTACCCTCCTGGCCACACAGAGCTGGCTGGGATCCAATTTCTCCCCGCCCCCCCTTTCCAGACCCTAGAAAAGGTCAGGACCCGCTGACCTCGCTCTCTTTCCCGCACTCTTTCCCGCATTTTTTCCCCCACTCTTTCCCGCACTTTTTTCCCCACTCTTTTCCCGTTCTCTCTTTTTTCCCCCCTCTCTTTTCCCTTCCCTTTTCACTCACTACCCACGAGAAATAAACCTGTAACTTTATCAGGGGAAAGAGCCTCTTTTGATATCTTATCTACGTCTTTGTGGCTAAGGCCCAGAGGAATATCATCCCAACACCTGAGCTAGACCGGTGGAAGGTGAAAGACTCTGTTATAGGCCGGGAAAAAGCCGTAACACCTGCTACGCTAAGTGATGCACGTTGAATTGGATGTTGTATGAAATCATTTGCCAAAGGAGCTCGGTTTTCTGTATTTTTCCAGTACACTTTTGTGTCGTTTTGACCTCTTGAGAATATCTGGCTGGGGTTTCTACTCTGCACCAAACTCGAGGAAAGGAACCTTTGCTCACCCTCAGCATTTCAGTGTTCTGGGGTGTTACAGGCGCGCAGGCTCAGCACGGCCTCTTGTTTCCATGAGGCCCCGCTGTGTCACACTGGCCCTTGGTTCCATGAGCATCTGGAGTGTCACACAGCTTGATGACATTTGTCCTTGCTGCCTCTCCCATCCCAGTGCTCCAGGAACAGCCCCGAGCCACCTGTGAGGGACAGGCCCTGCTGGCCCAGGCCTGGGCTCAGGCCTTGGCCTTTCTGCTTCCTCCAACCAGCCCAGGCCTTGCTCAGCATTGCAGTTCCCTGCTCACAGCCTCGGGCTCCTGCAATCCTGGCCTCAAGGATCTGCTCTCACCACTCCCTGGGGAGCCTTTGGCAGTCCCTGCCCTCAGTGGGGCCAGTGATGCTCCAAGGGACTTGGAGTTTTGCTTCTGACTCCTTGAGCAGCTTCTTCAACCTTCTCTCAGTGCCTGGGGCTCCTGGACTCAGCCCCAAATCCACCGTTGGGGATCATTAAAATACAGAAAACCCTCAGGAGCTCTTTGTCTTCTTTCCAATGTCTTCCAGTCTCCAGGCCTTGTGCAGCTGCTTGGAGTCACTTTGGAGTTCTCTTAAGGAGGAAGATTTCAAGGTACAGCTCATGATTTTCAGTTTTATAAAAGGGAGTAATTTTTCTTTTTCAGTTCAAAGAAGAAGCAACTTAGGCATTCCCCAGGTGATCTTGATGCTGAATGTCTCCTTAGGAGGTGTGGGCCCACTGAAGAATGAGCCCCTTGCCAGGCTGACCCTGTTTGGACAAGCTGCTCCCCAAGCCCAGCCTGGGGACATGTCTGACATGGCCCAGCTGGGACTGACATGCCTGGCCCTGCACCAGAAGCCCTTCCCCCTGAACTCTGCAGCTGGCTGTCCCTGCCCACTGCACCATGTCCCACGTGCTCTCCTCAGGGCTCTGCCTGCATCCAGGCCCAGGACAAGTATTCCTGTTTGTGAGGAAAGAAGGGAAAAGCCTGAGCAGGTTTTCCTAAACGACAAACCCCCACTGTAGAAGCACATGCTGAGTACAGGCTGCCTGGAACCTGGAATGATGACACCTTTCTACTAGGGACAGTGGGACCAGAAATGATGTCTGGATGCAGAATTCTCGGAGTCTTGCAGCTGAATTCTCTGTCCTTGTCCTTTCCCTGCATCTCTGTTGCAGATGGAAGCTGCTGGTGCCTTTCTCAGCTGTGACCTGTCTTTTGAATGCAGACAGATGTTCCCAGGTGTGTTAAGCAGGTGCTGCTCAATGTTTATGCAAAGCTTTGGTGTGCTCATGGAACCAAGGGGACCCTTGTGACACAGCGGGGGCTGATGGAACCAAGGAGACAGTTGTGACAGTTGAGAGCCTCACAGAAACAAGGCTCCATTGTGACACTGAAGGCAATTACGGAATCCACATCACTGTGACACAGCCAGGCCACATGGAACCAATGGTCCCTGATGACAATGCAGGTCCAAGGAGACCATGGTGACACTATGGGACCGCATGGATCCAAGGGGCCACTGTGACACTGAAGAACTTCATGGAAGCCAGGGTGCAGTGTGACACAGCGGTGCCTGATTGGAACAAAGGAACCACTGTTGACAGCCCAGAAACTCCTGGAACCAAGGGGCTGTGGTGACACAGCAGGGCCACATGGAACCAAGGAGACCTGTGACATTTAGGAACCTCATGGAACCAAGAGTCCACTATGACACTGCAGAAACAAGGAGACCATTGGGACGTTGTGGAAGCTCACAGAACCAAGCAGCCCTCGAGACACTCCAGGGCCTCGTTGAAGCAGGGAGACCACTGTGACAGTCCAGAACCTCATGGAGCTAAGGCTCTCTTGTGACACAGCAGGCTCCCATGCAACCAATTGTCCATTGTGACAATGCAGATCCCAGGAGACCATGGTTCCACTACGGAAGCTCATGGAACCAAGGGTCCATTGTGACAAAGCAAGGCCTTGTGGAACCAAGGAGAGCATTGTGACGTAATGGAACCTCGTGGAACCAAGGGTCCGTTGTTAGAGTCCAGAACCAAGGACACCATTGTGACAGTCCAGAACCTCATGGGACCAAGATTCCCTTGTTACACAGTGGCACTTGATGGAACCAAGGAGCCACTGTAGCACAGCAAAGCTGCATGAAACCTATGGTCCGTAGCGATACTGCGGATCCAGGGAAACCATGGCGATACCACGGAACCTCATGGAACCAAGGGTCCAGTGTGACCCAGCAGAACCTCTTGGAATCAAGGCACCCATGTTACACTATGGAACCTCATGGAGCCAAGGGTCCGGTGTGCCCTTGCGGGGCCTCACTGGAGCAAAGGACATGGTTGATGGGACAGAAGCTCATGGAAACGATGGGATATTGGGACATTGCAGAGCCTCATGGAACCAAGGAGACCACTGTGACACTGAGGAAGAATTATGGAAGCAAGCAGCCACTGTAGAACCAAGGAGAGCACTGTTGACAGTACAAAACCTCCTGGAACTGAGAGGCCATTGTTCTACAGCGAGGCCTCGGGGAACCAAGGGGCCATGGTGACACTGTGGGGCCTCATGAACCAAGTAGTCGTTGTGACACAGCGGGGCTGCTTGTAACCAATTGTCCATCGTGATACTGCAGATGCAAGAGACCGTGCTGACACTATGGCAGTTCATGGAACCGAGAGGCTGTTGTGACGCACCAAGGCCTCGTGGCACCAAGGAGAGAGCATTGTGGCAGTGCAGAACTAAGGAGGCCATTTTGACAGTACAGACCCAAATGGAACCAAGGGTCCACTGTTATCCAGCAGGGCCTCGTGGAACCAAGGGGCCCTCGTGAAAGTGTGCAAGGGGCATAATGGAGTCAGGGACACCACTGATACTGAAATCTGCTGGATAGCAACTTTTGAACACAGTTTTGAGGATTTGAGAGCAGGTATTCTTTATTACACCATGGTGGTCACTTGGGCAATCCTTCATCTACTCGAGTGCACTGGCCACCAGGCAATCGGAGCTTTTATCACTCACACTGATGATGTATTCATTAGTTAACCCCACCTGGAATTTATTTGCCATAATTGCACCCCTTCTCACAAGTCCTTCTATGGTTCTTTGGAGTGTGTCTTCAACATGCACTGTCCTTTTTAGGTGACTGCTCTTTGATCCCCGCTTTTGAGGAAGGGCAATATTATTGCTGTGTATAACTTCTGCTTTTGTCAGCCTTGCAGAGCTGAGCTGACATTCTCCTTGCGTTTTGTGCACGCTCCGTTTGCCTCGGCTACATCCTTTGTGCGTTTCTCCAAGACTGTGCTCTTCTGTTCTCTGCCCTTGGTAAGTGTAAATGTTGTTCTGTTCTCCTGTCCTTGTCACAGT
This sequence comes from Sturnus vulgaris, assembly GCF_052056855.1. Taxonomy (NCBI): domain Eukaryota; kingdom Metazoa; phylum Chordata; class Aves; order Passeriformes; family Sturnidae; genus Sturnus; species Sturnus vulgaris. The sequence goes on from NC_142272.1 coordinate 2,802,015, forward strand.
GCTCGCCCCACGAGGCGTGTCTGCAAGCCCCTCCAACCCATGGACTTGGGATGGGCAAGTGTTCCTGAGGGAACAGGGATGGGACAGCTGGGCTGGACTGGCCCAAGGGATGTTCCATTCCATGTCACACCACGATCAGCAATCAACTGGGAGAAGCAGGGGCATGGGGGATGGGGGGGGGGGGGGGTGGGGGTGTGTCACCATCTGCCAACACAGGCCGAGGATTGTTCGATCTCAGAGGTGCAAACAGGTAAATAGCGGGGGACAAATCAGTTTATTCAACAACAGCAATGCATTTTTATTGAATGCCAAACAATTCAGTTGCGCTAGAGGGGAGAGATATAGGAAACGGAGTATAGAGAGAGAAAAGGAGGGGAAGGGGGAAGTAGCTACCAACAGACGAGACCAAGGTCATGGTGGGCCAGCCAATGGAAGGGTGGTCATCCGTGGGGAGTACTCAGGGTCTTCTCCAGAGGATCGCTCTTTTATAGTCCTTTTCCAAAGCGAGTGGCTTGTGGCCAAGAGGCGGGGAGATTTATGGAGCATTGTGTGGTGCTCCAAGAGACAGGTGCGGTCGTGCAGTACATGCAGGCTTCAGCTGGTACCATGACAGCACAGTCCAGTGAGCACAACACACCTGCAAAGAGTCCCTTGGCAAGCACCCACCTCAAGCAGGCCAGAAAACCATTGTCCAGAGTCAACCTGGGCGGGGGTCCTTGAGGTCTTCTTGAGAGGGTCATGAGGCAAAAATGAGGGAAACTTCACACCGACCCTTAGAGTGGTAGATGAGAGGCAGCCCTCAGGAAACGGTGGCCACCCAGAGCTGTTACTCCTAGCAGATTTTGGCTGGGAGCAAGCCTTGTATGTAGTGCTTTTTCAGGGGGAATATCAGTTTCAGCCGTGGGAACCTGCAAAAGGGGCTGGTACTTTTCCATAGGAAGGAAAGCACAGAGCCTCAGTGCTCCAGGAGCTGATGAGAGGCAGTCCTCAACATTCCAGGATCAGCCAGTCTTGCCAGGTGGCCCCCGGGAGGCCCAGCCAGCCAGACCTGTTCCATGTTGCCTTGGTTCCATGGGGCCTCACAGTGTCACAATGTTCTCCTTGATTCCAGGAGTCCCTGTAGTGTCCCGATATTCTCCTTGTCACAATATTCTCCCTGCTTCTGTAGTGTAAACAATGGCCCCTTGCTTCCCTAAGGTCCTGCAGAGTCACCACGGCCCCTGGGCTCCATGTGGCCCTGCTGTGTAACAAAGGCTCCTTGGTTCTCTGGGCCGCACAGCTTCATCACTGACCCTTGGTTCCATTGGGGTCCTGAGTCTCACAAAGGTGCCCCCGATTGCATGAGGCACCAGAGTGTCAAAATGGTCTCTTTGGTTCCATGAGGTTCCGCAGTGTCCCCATGGTCGCTGTCAGAGGCTGGATGACATCAATGTCCCCAGACCCGTCGGGATGCTCGGAATGCCCGAGTGGGGCCGGGGCTGGGACAGACCTTGGAATGAGGTGGGACAGAGCCCCGTCCCCAGCCATGGCCTGGCAGATCTGCCAATCACACAGCAGGGGCAGAGCAAACCCAGCTGTGACTGCCTGAGCCGTCAATCAATCACACAGCAGGGGCAGCGCCCAGCCAGCTCTGATTGGCTGAGCCGTCAATCAATCACACAGCAGGGGCAGCGCCCAGCCAGCTCTGATTGGTTGAGCCGTCAATCAATCACACAGCAGGGGCCGCGCCCAGCCAGCTCTGATTGGCTGAGCCGTCAATCAAGCACACAGCAGGGGCAGCGCCCAGCCAGCTCTGATTGGCTGAGCCGTCAATCAATCCCACACAAAGGCAATGAAACACAGCAGTGCGTGGGAAGAAAGCAGATGTCCCTGAAAAGAGGAGAGCTTAGAAAACGCTAGGGATTTAAAAAATCGGGCATGACGTCAAGCCCTGGTCTGAATCCTGAAATCTCCTGGGTCTGTGTCTCAGCCACACTGGAAGCCTAGCAGCTGGTAGCTCTCTGCATATCTATCTGGAGATCTTCTGTCTTTCTGTCTCTTTTTTCTCTTTTAACCTTCTTATCCTCTTTTACTGGAATGTTTTTGGGTAGTTTAACATTTTTATGCCTAAAGGTTTCCATCTTACATGGGCCGAGTTAATGATGTTCCTGCTACGCTAAGTGATGCACGTTGAATTGGATGTTGTATGAAATCATTTGCCAAAGGAGCTCGGTTTTCTGTATTTTTCCAGTACACTTTTGTGTCGTTTTGAGCTCTTGAGAATATCTGGCTGGGGTTTCTACTCTGCACCAAACTCGAGGAAAGGAACCTTTGCTCACCCTCAGCATTTCAGTGTTCTGGGGTGTTACAGGCGCGCAGGCTCAGCACGGCCTCTTGTTTCCATGAGGCCCCGCTGTGTCACACTGGCCCTTGGTTCCATGAGCATCTGGAGTGTCACACAGCTTGATGACATTTGTCCTTGCTGCCTCTCCCATCCCAGTGCTCCAGGAACAGCCCCGAGCCACCTGTGAGGGACAGGCCCTGCTGGCCCAGGCCTGGGCTCAGGCCTTGGCCTTTCTGCTTCCTCCAACCAGCCCAGGCCTTGCTCAGCATTGCAGTTCCCTGCTCACAGCCTCGGGCTCCTGCAATCCTGGCCTCAAGGATCTGCTCTCACCACTCCCTGGGGAGCCTTTGGCAGTCCCTGCCCTCAGTGGGGCCAGTGATGCTCCAAGGGACTTGGAGTTTTGCTTCTGACTCCTTGAGCAGCTTCTTCAACCTTCTCTCAGTGCCTGGGGCTCCTGGACTCAGCCCCAAATCCACCGTTGGGGATCATTAAAATACAGAAAACCCTCAGGAGCTCTTTGTCTTCTTTCCAATGTCTTCCAGTCTCCAGGCCTTGTGCAGCTGCTTGGAGTCACTTTGGAGTTCTCTTAAGGAGGAAGATTTCAAGGTACAGCTCATGATTTTCAGTTTTATAAAAGGGAGTAATTTTTCTTTTTCAGTTCAAAGAAGAAGCAACTTAGGCATTCCCCAGGTGATCTTGATGCTGAATGTCTCCTTAGGAGGTGTGGGCCCACTGAAGAATGAGCCCCTTGCCAGGCTGACCCTGTTTGGACAAGCTGCCCCCCAAGCCCAGCCTGGGGACATGTCTGACATGGCCCAGCTGGGACTGACATGCCTGGCCCTGCACCAGAAGCCCTTCCCCCTGAACTCTGCAGCTGGCTGTCCCTGCCCACTGCACCATGTCCCACGTGCTCTCCTCAGGGCTCTGCCTGCATCCAGGCCCAGGACAAGTATTCCTGTTTGTGAGGAAAGAAGGGAAAAGCCTGAGCAGGTTTTCCTAAACGACAAACCCCCACTGTAGAAGCACATGCTGAGTACAGGCTGCCTGGAACCTGGAATGATGACACCTTTCTACTAGGGACAGTGGGACCAGAAATGATGTCTGGATGCAGAATTCTCGGAGTCTTGCAGCTGAATTCTCTGTCCTTGTCCTTTCCCTGCATCTCTGTTGCAGATGGAAGCTGCTGGTGCCTTTCTCAGCTGTGACCTGTCTTTTGAATGCAGACAGATGTTCCCAGGTGTGTTAAGCAGGTGCTGCTCAATGTTTATGCAAAGCTTTGGTGTGCTCATGGAACCAAGGGGACCCTTGTGACACAGCGGGGGCTGATGGAACCAAGGAGACAGTTGTGACAGTTGAGAGCCTCACAGAAACAAGGCTCCATTGTGACACTGAAGGCAATTACGGAATCCACATCACTGTGACACAGCCAGGCCACATGGAACCAATGGTCCCTGATGACAATGCAGGTCCAAGGAGACCATGGTGACACTATGGGACCGCATGGATCCAAGGGGCCACTGTGACACTGAAGAACTTCATGGAAGCCAGGGTGCAGTGTGACACAGCGGTGCCTGATTGGAACAAAGGAACCACTGTTGACAGCCCAGAAACTCCTGGAACCAAGGGGCTGTGGTGACACAGCAGGGCCACATGGAACCAAGGAGACCTGTGACATTTAGGAACCTCATGGAACCAAGAGTCCACTATGACACTGCAGAAACAAGGAGACCATTGGGACGTTGTGGAAGCTCACAGAACCAAGCAGCCCTCGAGACACTCCAGGGCCTCGTTGAAGCAGGGAGACCACTGTGACAGTCCAGAACCTCATGGAGCTAAGGCTCTCTTGTGACACAGCAGGCTCCCATGCAACCAATTGTCCATTGTGACAATGCAGATCCCAGGAGACCATGGTTACACTACGGAAGCTCATGGAACCAAGGGTCCATTGTGACAAAGCAAGGCCTTGTGGAACCAAGGAGAGCATTGTGACGTAATGGAACCTCGTGGAACCAAGGGTCCGTTGTTAGAGTCCAGAACCAAGGACACCATTGTGACAGTCCAGAACCTCATGGGACCAAGATTCCCTTGTTACACAGTGGCACTTGATGGAACCAAGGAGCCACTGTAGCACAGCAAAGCTGCATGAAACCTATGGTCCGTAGCGATACTGCGGATCCAGGGAAACCATGGCGATACCACGGAACCTCATGGAACCAAGGGTCCAGTGTGACCCAGCAGAACCTCTTGGAATCAAGGCACCCATGTTACACTATGGAACCTCATGGAGCCAAGGGTCCGGTGTGCCATTGCGGGGCCTCACTGGAGCAAAGGACATGGTTGATGGGACAGAAGCTCATGGAAACGATGGGATATTGGGACATTGCAGAGCCTCATGGAACCAAGGAGACCACTGTGACACTGAGGAAGAATTATGGAAGCAAGCAGCCACTGTAGAACCAAGGAGAGCACTGTTGACAGTACAAAACCTCCTGGAACTGAGAGGCCATTGTTCTACAGCGAGGCCTCGGGGAACCAAGGGGCCATGGTGACACTGTGGGGCCTCATGAACCAAGTAGTCGTTGTGACACAGCGGGGCTGCTTGTAACCAATTGTCCATCATGATACTGCAGATGCAAGAGACCGTGCTGACACTATGGCAGTTCATGGAACCGAGAGGCTGTTGTGACGCACCAAGGCCTCGTGGCACCAAGGAGAGAGCATTGTGGCAGTGCAGAACTAAGGAGGCCATTTTGACAGTACAGACCCAAATGGAACCAAGGGTCCACTGTTATCCAGCAGGGCCTCGTGGAACCAAGGGGCCCTCGTGAAAGTGTGCAAGGGGCATAATGGAGTCAGGGACACCACTGATACTGAAATCTGCTGGATAGCAACTTTTGAACACAGTTTTGAGGATTTGAGAGCAGGTATTCTTTATTACACCATGGTGGTCACTTGGGCAATCCTTCATCTACTCGAGTGCACTGGCCACCAGGCAATCGGAGCTTTTATCACTCACACTGATGATGTATTCATTAGTTAACCCCACCTGGAATTTATTTGCCATAATTGCACCCCTTCTCACAAGTCCTTCTATGGTTCTTTGGAGTGTGTCTTCAACATGCACTGTCCTTTTTAGGTGACTGCTCTTTGATCCCCGCTTTTGAGGAAGGGCAATATTATTGCTGTGTATAACTTCTGCTTTTGTCAGCCTTGCAGAGCTGAGCTGACATTCTCCTTGCGTTTTGTGCACGCTCCGTTTGCCTCGGCTACATCCTTTGTGCGTTTCTCCAAGACTGTGCTCTTCTGTTCTCTGCCCTTGGTAAGTGTAAATGTTGTTCTGTTCTCCTGTCCTTGTCACAGTGCTCGCCCCACGAGGCGTGTCTGCAAGCCCCTCCAACCCATGGACTTGGGATGGGCAAGTGTTCCTGAGGGAACAGGGATGGGACAGCTGGGCTGGACTGGCCCAAGGGATGTTCCATTCCATGTCACACCACGATCAGCAATCAACTGGGAGAAGCAGGGGCATGGGGGATGGGGGGGGGGGGGGGTGGGGGTGTGTCACCATCTGCCAACACAGGCCGAGGATTGTTCGATCTCAGAGGTGCAAACAGGTAAATAGCGGGGGACAAATCAGTTTATTCAACAACAGCAATGCATTTTTATTGAATGCCAAACAATTCAGTTGCGCTAGAGGGGAGAGATATAGGAAACGGAGTATAGAGAGAGAAAAGGAGGGGAAGGGGGAAGTAGCTACCAACAGACGAGACCAAGGTCATGGTGGGCCAGCCAATGGAAGGGTGGTCATCCGTGGGGAGTACTCAGGGTCTTCTCCAGAGGATCGCTCTTTTATAGTCCTTTTCCAAAGCGAGTGGCTTGTGGCCAAGAGGCGGGGAGATTTATGGAGCATTGTGTGGTGCTCCAAGAGACAGGTGCGGTCGTGCAGTACATGCAGGCTTCAGCTGGTACCATGACAGCACAGTCCAGTGAGCACAACACACCTGCAAAGAGTCCCTTGGCAAGCACCCACCTCAAGCAGGCCAGAAAACCATTGTCCAGAGTCAACCTGGGCGGGGGTCCTTGAGGTCTTCTTGAGAGGGTCATGAGGCAAAAATGAGGGAAACTTCACACCGACCCTTAGAGTGGTAGATGAGAGGCAGCCCTCAGGAAACGGTGGCCACCCAGAGCTGTTACTCCTAGCAGATTTTGGCTGGGAGCAAGCCTTGTATGTAGTGCTTTTTCAGGGGGAATATCAGTTTCAGCCGTGGGAACCTGCAAAAGGGGCTGGTACTTTTCCATAGGAAGGAAAGCACAGAGCCTCAGTGCTCCAGGAGCTGATGAGAGGCAGTCCTCAACATTCCAGGATCAGCCAGTCTTGCCAGGTGGCCCCCGGGAGGCCCAGCCAGCCAGACCTGTTCCATGTTGCCTTGGTTCCATGGGGCCTCACAGTGTCACAATGTTCTCCTTGATTCCAGGAGTCCCTGTAGTGTCCCGATATTCTCCTTGTCACAATATTCTCCCTGCTTCTGTAGTGTAAACAATGGCCCCTTGCTTCCCTAAGGTCCTGCAGAGTCACCACGGCCCCTGGGCTCCATGTGGCCCTGCTGTGTAACAAAGGCTCCTTGGTTCTCTGGGCCGCACAGCTTCATCACTGACCCTTGGTTCCATTGGGGTCCTGAGTCTCACAAAGGTGCCCCCGATTGCATGAGGCACCAGAGTGTCAAAATGGTCTCTTTGGTTCCATGAGGTTCCGCAGTGTCCCCATGGTCGCTGTCAGAGGCTGGATGACATCAATGTCCCCAGACCCGTCGGGATGCTTGGAATGCCCGAGTGGGGCCGGGGCTGGGACAGACCTTGGAATGAGGTGGGACAGAGCCCCCCCCCCAGCCATGGCCTGGCAGATCTGCCAATCACACAGCAGGGGCAGAGCAAACCCAGCTGTGACTGCCTGAGCCGTCAATCAATCACACAGCAGGGGCAGCGCCCAGCCAGCTCTGATTGGCTGAGCCGTCAATCAATCACACAGCAGGGGCAGCGCCCAGCCAGCTCTGATTGGTTGAGCCGTCAATCAATCACACAGCAGGGGCCGCGCCCAGCCAGCTCTGATTGGCTGAGCCGTCAATCAAGCACACAGCAGGGGCAGCGCCCAGCCAGCTCTGATTGGCTGAGCCGTCAATCAATCCCACACAAAGGCAATGAAACACAGCAGTGCGTGGGAAGAAAGCAGATGTCCCTGAAAAGAGGAGAGCTTAGAAAACGCTAGGGATTTAAAAAATCGGGCATGACGTCAAGCCCTGGTCTGAATCCTGAAATCTCCTGGGTCTGTGTCTCAGCCACACTGGAAGCCTAGCAGCTGGTAGCTCTCTGCATATCTATCTGGAGATCTTCTGTCTTTCTGTCTCTTTTTTCTCTTTTAACCTTCTTATCCTCTTTTACTGGAATGTTTTTGGGTAGTTTAACATTTTTATGCCTAAAGGTTTCCATCTTACATGGGCCGAGTTAATGATGTTCCTGCTACGCTAAGTGATGCACGTTGAATTGGATGTTGTATGAAATCATTTGCCAAAGGAGCTCGGTTTTCTGTATTTTTCCAGTACACTTTTGTGTCGTTTTGACCTCTTGAGAATATCTGGCTGGGGTTTCTACTCTGCACCAAACTCGAGGAAAGGAACCTTTGCTCACCCTCAGCATTTCAGTGTTCTGGGGTGTTACAGGTGCGCAGGCTCAGCACGGCCTCTTGTTTCCATGAGGCCCCGCTGTGTCACACTGGCCCTTGGTTCCATGAGCATCTGGAGTGTCACACAGCTTGATGACATTTGTCCTTGCTGCCTCTCCCATCCCAGTGCCCCAGGAACAGCCCCGAGCCACCTGTGAGGGACAGGCCCTGCTGGCCCAGGCCTGGGCTCAGGCCTTGGCCTTTCTGCTTCCTCCAGCCAGCCCAGGCCTTGCTCAGCATTGCAGTTCCCTGCTCACAGCCTCGGGCTCCTGCAATCCTGGCCTCAAGGATCTGCTCTCACCACTCCCTGGGGAGCCTTTGGCAGTCCCTGCCCTCAGTGGGGCCAGTGATGCTCCAAGGGACTTGGAGTTTTGCTTCTGACTCCTTGAGCAGCTTCTTCAACCTTCTCTCAGTGCCTGGGGCTCCTGGACTCAGCCCCAAATCCACCGTTGGGGATCATTAAAATACAGAAAACCCTCAGGAGCTCTTTGTCTTCTTTCCAATGTCTTCCAGTCTCCAGGCCTTGTGCAGCTGCTTGGAGTCACTTTGGAGTTCTCTTAAGGAGGAAGATTTCAAGGTACAGCTCATGATTTTCAGTTTTATAAAAGGGAGTAATTTTTCTTTTTCAGTTCAAAGAAGAAGCAACTTAGGCATTCCCCAGGTGATCTTGATGCTGAATGTCTCCTTAGGAGGTGTGGGCCCACTGAAGAATGAGCCCCTTGCCAGGCTGACCCTGTTTGGACAAGCTGCTCCCCAAGCCCAGCCTGGGGACATGTCTGACATGGCCCAGCTGGGACTGACATGCCTGGCCCTGCACCAGAAGCCCTTCCCCCTGAACTCTGCAGCTGGCTGTCCCTGCCCACTGCACCATGTCCCACGTGCTCTCCTCAGGGCTCTGCCTGCATCCAGGCCCAGGACAAGTATTCCTGTTTGTGAGGAAAGAAGGGAAAAGCCTGAGCAGGTTTTCCTAAACGACAAACCCCCACTGTAGAAGCACATGCTGAGTACAGGCTGCCTGGAACCTGGAATGATGACACCTTTCTACTAGGGACAGTGGGACCAGAAATGATGTCTGGATGCAGAATTCTCGGAGTCTTGCAGCTGAATTCTCTGTCCTTGTCCTTTCCCTGCATCTCTGTTGCAGATGGAAGCTGCTGGTGCCTTTCTCAGCTGTGACCTGTCTTTTGAATGCAGACAGATGTTCCCAGGTGTGTTAAGCAGGTGCTGCTCAATGTTTATGCAAAGCTTTGGTGTGCTCATGGAACCAAGGGGACCCTTGTGACACAGCGGGGGCTGATGGAACCAAGGAGACAGTTGTGACAGTTGAGAGCCTCACAGAAACAAGGCTCCATTGTGACACTGAAGGCAATTACGGAATCCACATCACTGTGACACAGCCAGGCCACATGGAACCAATGGTCCCTGATGACAATGCAGGTCCAAGGAGACCATGGTGACACTATGGGACCGCATGGATCCAAGGGGCCACTGTGACACTGAAGAACTTCATGGAAGCCAGGGTGCAGTGTGACACAGCGGTGCCTGATTGGAACAAAGGAACCACTGTTGACAGCCCAGAAACTCCTGGAACCAAGGGGCTGTGGTGACACAGCAGGGCCACATGGAACCAAGGAGACCTGTGACATTTAGGAACCTCATGGAACCAAGAGTCCACTATGACACTGCAGAAACAAGGAGACCATTGGGACGTTGTGGAAGCTCACAGAACCAAGCAGCCCTCGAGACACTCCAGGGCCTCGTTGAAGCAGGGAGACCACTGTGACAGTCCAGAACCTCATGGAGCTAAGGCTCTCTTGTGACACAGCAGGCTCCCATGCAACCAATTGTCCATTGTGACAATGCAGATCCCAGGAGACCATGGTTACACTACGGAAGCTCATGGAAACCAAGGGTCCATTGTGACAAAGCAAGGCCTTGTGGAACCAAGGAGAGCATTGTGACGTAATGGAACCTCGTGGAACCAAGGGTCCGTTGTTAGAGTCCAGAACCAAGGACACCATTGTGACAGTCCAGAACCTCATGGGACCAAGATTCCCTTGTTACACAGTGGCACTTGATGGAACCAAGGAGCCACTGTAGCACAGCAAAGCTGCATGAAACCTATGGTCCGTAGCGATACTGCGGATCCAGGGAAACCATGGCGATACCACGGAACCTCATGGAACCAAGGGTCCAGTGTGACCCAGCAGAACCTCTTGGAATCAAGGCACCCATGTTACACTATGGAACCTCATGGAGCCAAGGGTCCGGTGTGCCGTTGCGGGGCCTCACTGGAGCAAAGGACATGGTTGATGGGACAGAAGCTCATGGAAACGATGGGATATTGGGACATTGCAGAGCCTCATGGAACCAAGGAGACCACTGTGACACTGAGGAAGAATTATGGAAGCAAGCAGCCACTGTAGAACCAAGGAGAGCACTGTTGACAGTACAAAACCTCCTGGAACTGAGAGGCCATTGTTCTACAGCGAGGCCTCGGGGAACCAAGGGGCCATGGTGACACTGTGGGGCCTCATGAACCAAGTAGTCGTTGTGACACAGCGGGGCTGCTTGTAACCAATTGTCCATCGTGATACTGCAGATGCAAGAGACCGTGCTGACACTATGGCAGTTCATGGAACCGAGAGGCTGTTGTGACGCACCAAGGCCTCGTGGCACCAAGGAGAGAGCATTGTGGCAGTGCAGAACTAAGGAGGCCATTTTGACAGTACAGACCCAAATGGAACCAAGGGTCCACTGTTATCCAGCAGGGCCTCGTGGAACCAAGGGGCCCTCGTGAAAGTGTGCAAGGGGCATAATGGAGTCAGGGACACCACTGATACTGAAATCTGCTGGATAGCAACTTTTGAACACAGTTTTGAGGATTTGAGAGCAGGTATTCTTTATTACACCATGGTGGTCACTTGGGCAATCCTTCATCTACTCGAGTGCACTGGCCACCAGGCAATCGGAGCTTTTATCACTCACACTGATGATGTATTCATTAGTTAACCCCACCTGGAATTTATTTGCCATAATTGCACCCCTTCTCACAAGTCCTTCTATGGTTCTTTGGAGTGTGTCTTCAACATGCACTGTCCTTTTTAGGTGACTGCTCTTTGATCCCCGCTTTTGAGGAAGGGCAATATTATTGCTGTGTATAACTTCTGCTTTTGTCAGCCTTGCAGAGCTGAGCTGACATTCTCCTTGCGTTTTGTGCACGCTCCGTTTGCCTCGGCTACATCCTTTGTGCGTTTCTCCAAGACTGTGCTCTTCTGTTCTCTGCCCTTGGTAAGTGTAAATGTTGTTCTGTTCTCCTGTCCTTGTCACAGTGCTCGCCCCACGAGGCGTGTCTGCAAGCCCCTCCAACCCATGGACTTGGGATGGGCAAGTGTTCCTGAGGGAACAGGGATGGGACAGCTGGGCTGGACTGGCCCAAGGGATGTTCCATTCCATGTCACACCACGATCAGCAATCAACTGGGAGAAGCAGGGGCATGGGGGATGGGGGGGGGGGGGGGGTGGGGGTGTGTCACCATCTGCCAACACAGGCCGAGGATTGTTCGATCTCAGAGGTGCAAACAGGTAAATAGCGGGGGACAAATCAGTTTATTCAACAACAGCAATGCATTTTTATTGAATGCCAAACAATTCAGTTGCGCTAGAGGGGAGAGATATAGGAAACGGAGTATAGAGAGAGAAAAGGAGGGGAAGGGGGAAGTAGCTACCAACAGACGAGACCAAGGTCATGGTGGGCCAGCCAATGGAAGGGTGGTCATCCGTGGGGAGTACTCAGGGTCTTCTCCAGAGGATCGCTCTTTTATAGTCCTTTTCCAAAGCGAGTGGCTTGTGGCCAAGAGGCGGGGAGATTTATGGAGCATTGTGTGGTGCTCCAAGAGACAGGTGCGGTCGTGCAGTACATGCAGGCTTCAGCTGGTACCATGACAGCACAGTCCAGTGAGCACAACACACCTGCAAAGAGTCCCTTGGCAAGCACCCACCTCAAGCAGGCCAGAAAACCATTGTCCAGAGTCAACCTGGGCGGGGGTCCTTGAGGTCTTCTTGAGAGGGTCATGAGGCAAAAATGAGGGAAACTTCACACCGACCCTTAGAGTGGTAGATGAGAGGCAGCCCTCAGGAAACGGTGGCCACCCAGAGCTGTTACTCCTAGCAGATTTTGGCTGGGAGCAAGCCTTGTATGTAGTGCTTTTTCAGGGGGAATATCAGTTTCAGCCGTGGGAACCTGCAAAAGGGGCTGGTACTTTTCCATAGGAAGGAAAGCACAGAGCCTCAGTGCTCCAGGAGCTGATGAGAGGCAGTCCTCAACATTCCAGGATCAGCCAGTCTTGCCAGGTGGCCCCCGGGAGGCCCAGCCAGCCAGACCTGTTCCATGTTGCCTTGGTTCCATGGGGCCTCACAGTGTCACAATGTTCTCCTTGATTCCAGGAGTCCCTGTAGTGTCCCGATATTCTCCTTGTCACAATATTCTCCCTGCTTCTGTAGTGTAAACAATGGCCCCTTGCTTCCCTAAGGTCCTGCAGAGTCACCACGGCCCCTGGGCTCCATGTGGCCCTGCTGTGTAACAAAGGCTCCTTGGTTCTCTGGGCCGCACAGCTTCATCACTGACCCTTGGTTCCATTGGGGTCCTGAGTCTCACAAAGGTGCCCCCGATTGCATGAGGCACCAGAGTGTCAAAATGGTCTCTTTGGTTCCATGAGGTTCCGCAGTGTCCCCATGGTCGCTGTCAGAGGCTGGATGACATCAATGTCCCCAGACCCGTCGGGATGCTCGGAATGCCCGAGTGGGGCCGGGGCTGGGACAGACCTTGGAATGAGGTGGGACAGAGCCCCGTCCCCAGCCATGGCCTGGCAGATCTGCCAATCACACAGCAGGGGCAGAGCAAACCCAGCTGTGACTGCCTGAGCCGTCAATCAATCACACAGCAGGGGCAGCGCCCAGCCAGCTCTGATTGGCTGAGCCGTCAATCAATCACACAGCAGGGGCAGCGCCCAGCCAGCTCTGATTGGTTGAGCCGTCAATCAATCACACAGCAGGGGCCGCGCCCAGCCAGCTCTGATTGGCTGAGCCGTCAATCAAGCACACAGCAGGGGCAGCGCCCAGCCAGCTCTGATTGGCTGAGCCGTCAATCAATCCCACACAAAGGCAATGAAACACAGCAGTGCGTGGGAAGAAAGCAGATGTCCCTGAAAAGAGGAGAGCTTAGAAAACGCTAGGGATTTAAAAAATCGGGCATGACGTCAAGCCCTGGTCTGAATCCTGAAATCTCCTGGGTCTGTGTCTCAGCCACACTGGAAGCCTAGCAGCTGGTAGCTCTCTGCATATCTATCTGGAGATCTTCTGTCTTTCTGTCTCTTTTTTCTCTTTTAACCTTCTTATCCTCTTTTACTGGAATGTTTTTGGGTAGTTTAACATTTTTATGCCTAAAGGTTTCCATCTTACATGGGCCGAGTTAATGATGTTCCTGCTACGCTAAGTGATGCACGTTGAATTGGATGTTGTATGAAATCATTTGCCAAAGGAGCTCGGTTTTCTGTATTTTTCCAGTACACTTTTGTGTCGTTTTGACCTCTTGAGAATATCTGGCTGGGGTTTCTACTCTGCACCAAACTCGAGGAAAGGAACCTTTGCTCACCCTCAGCATTTCAGTGTTCTGGGGTGTTACAGGCGCGCAGGCTCAGCACGGCCTCTTGTTTCCATGAGGCCCCGCTGTGTCACACTGGCCCTTGGTTCCATGAGCATCTGGAGTGTCACACAGCTTGATGACATTTGTCCTTGCTGCCTCTCCCATCCCAGTGCCCCAGGAACAGCCCCGAGCCACCTGTGAGGGACAGGCCCTGCTGGCCCAGGCCTGGGCTCAGGCCTTGGCCTTTCTGCTTCCTCCAGCCAGCCCAGGCCTTGCTCAGCATTGCAGTTCCCTGCTCACAGCCTCGGGCTCCTGCAATCCTGGCCTCAAGGATCTGCTCTCACCACTCCCTGGGGAGCCTTTGGCAGTCCCTGCCCTCAGTGGGGCCAGTGATGCTCCAAGGGACTTGGAGTTTTGCTTCTGACTCCTTGAGCAGCTTCTTCAACCTTCTCTCAGTGCCTGGGGCTCCTGGACTCAGCCCCAAATCCACCGTTGGGGATCATTAAAATACAGAAAACCCTCAGGAGCTCTTTGTCTTCTTTGCAATGTCTTCCAGTCTCCAGGCCTTGTGCAGCTGCTTGGAGTCACTTTGGAGTTCTCTTAAGGAGGAAGATTTCAAGGTACAGCTCATGATTTTCAGTTTTATAAAAGGGAGTAATTTTTCTTTTTCAGTTCAAAGAAGAAGCAACTTAGGCATTCCCCAGGTGATCTTGATGCTGAATGTCTCCTTAGGAGGTGTGGGCCCACTGAAGAATGAGCCCCTTGCCAGGCTGACCCTGTTTGGACAAGCTGCTCCCCAAGCCCAGCCTGGGGACATGTCTGACATGGCCCAGCTGGGACTGACATGCCTGGCCCTGCACCAGAAGCCCTTCCCCCTGAACTCTGCAGCTGGCTGTCCCTGCCCACTGCACCATGTCCCACGTGCTCTCCTCAGGGCTCTGCCTGCATCCAGGCCCAGGACAAGTATTCCTGTTTGTGAGGAAAGAAGGGAAAAGCCTGAGCAGGTTTTCCTAAACGACAAACCCCCACTGTAGAAGCACATGCTGAGTACAGGCTGCCTGGAACCTGGAATGATGACACCTTTCTACTAGGGACAGTGGGACCAGAAATGATGTCTGGATGCAGAATTCTCGGAGTCTTGCAGCTGAATTCTCTGTCCTTGTCCTTTCCCTGCATCTCTGTTGCAGATGGAAGCTGCTGGTGCCTTTCTCAGCTGTGACCTGTCTTTTGAATGCAGACAGATGTTCCCAGGTGTGTTAAGCAGGTGCTGCTCAATGTTTATGCAAAGCTTTGGTGTGCTCATGGAACCAAGGGGACCCTTGTGACACAGCGGGGGCTGATGGAACCAAGGAGACAGTTGTGACAGTTCAGAGCCTCACAGAAACAAGGCTCCATTGTGACACTGAAGGCAATTACGGAATCCACATCACTGTGACACAGCCAGGCCACATGGAACCAATGGTCCCTGATGACAATGCAGGTCCAAGGAGACCATGGTGACACTATGGGACCGCATGGATCCAAGGGGCCACTGTGACACTGAAGAACTTCATGGAAGCCAGGGTGCAGTGTGACACAGCGGTGCCTGATTGGAACAAAGGAACCACTGTTGACAGCCCAGAAACTCCTGGAACCAAGGGGCTGTGGTGACACAGCAGGGCCACATGGAACCAAGGAGACCTGTGACATTTAGGAACCTCATGGAACCAAGAGTCCACTATGACACTGCAGAAACAAGGAGACCATTGGGACGTTGTGGAAGCTCACAGAACCAAGCAGCCCTCGAGACACTCCAGGGCCTCGTTGAAGCAGGGAGACCACTGTGACAGTCCAGAACCTCATGGAGCTAAGGCTCTCTTGTGACACAGCAGGCTCCCATGCAACCAATTGTCCATTGTGACAATGCAGATCCCAGGAGACCATGGTTACACTACGGAAGCTCATGGAACCAAGGGTCCATTGTGACAAAGCAAGGCCTTGTGGAACCAAGGAGAGCATTGTGACGTAATGGAACCTCGTGGAACCAAGGGTCCGTTGTTAGAGTCCAGAACCAAGGACACCATTGTGACAGTCCAGAACCTCATGGGACCAAGATTCCCTTGTTACACAGTGGCACTTGATGGAACCAAGGAGCCACTGTAGCACAGCAAAGCTGCATGAAACCTATGGTCCGTAGCGATACTGCGGATCCAGGGAAACCATGGCGATACCACGGAACCTCATGGAACCAAGGGTCCAGTGTGACCCAGCAGAACCTCTTGGAATCAAGGCACCCATGTTACACTATGGAACCTCATGGAGCCAAGGGTCCGGTGTGCCGTTGCGGGGCCTCACTGGAGCAAAGGACATGGTTGATGGGACAGAAGCTCATGGAAACGATGGGCTATTGGGACATTGCAGAGCCTCATGGAACCAAGGAGACCACTGTGACACTGAGGAAGAATTATGGAAGCAAGCAGCCACTGTAGAACCAAGGAGAGCACTGTTGACAGTACAAAACCTCCTGGAACTGAGAGGCCATTGTTCTACAGCGAGGCCTCGGGGAACCAAGGGGCCATGGTGACACTGTGGGGCCTCATGAACCAAGTAGTCGTTGTGACACAGCGGGGCTGCTTGTAACCAATTGTCCATCGTGATACTGCAGATGCAAGAGACCGTGCTGACACTATGGCAGTTCATGGAACCGAGAGGCTGTTGTGACGCACCAAGGCCTCGTGGCACCAAGGAGAGAGCATTGTGGCAGTGCAGAACTAAGGAGGCCATTTTGACAGTACAGACCCAAATGGAACCAAGGGTCCACTGTTATCCAGCAGGGCCTCGTGGAACCAAGGGGCCCTCGTGAAAGTGTGCAAGGGGCATAATGGAGTCAGGGACACCACTGATACTGAAATCTGCTGGATAGCAACTTTTGAACACAGTTTTGAGGATTTGAGAGCAGGTATTCTTTATTACACCATGGTGGTCACTTGGGCAATCCTTCATCTACTCGAGTGCACTGGCCACCAGGCAATCGGAGCTTTTATCACTCACACTGATGATGTATTCATTAGTTAACCCCACCTGGAATTTATTTGCCATAATTGCACCCCTTCTCACAAGTCCTTCTATGGTTCTTTGGAGTGTGTCTTCAACATGCACTGTCCTTTTTAGGTGACTGCTCTTTGATCCCCGCTTTTGAGGAAGGGCAATATTATTGCTGTGTATAACTTCTGCTTTTGTCAGCCTTGCAGAGCTGAGCTGACATTCTCCTTGCGTTTTGTGCACGCTCCGTTTGCCTCGGCTACATCCTTTGTGCGTTTCTCCAAGACTGTGCTCTTCTGTTCTCTGCCCTTGGTAAGTGTAAATGTTGTTCTGTTCTCCTGTCCTTGTCACAGTGCTCGCCCCACGAGGCGTGTCTGCAAGCCCCTCCAACCCATGGACTTGGGATGGGCAAGTGTTCCTGAGGGAACAGGGATGGGACAGCTGGGCTGGACTGGCCCAAGGGATGTTCCATTCCATGTCACACCACGATCAGCAATCAACTGGGAGAAGCAGGGGCATGGGGGATGGGGGGGGGGGGGTGGGGGGGTGTGTGTCACCATCTGCCAACACAGGCCGAGGATTGTTCGATCTCAGAGGTGCAAACAGGTAAATAGCGGGGGACAAATCAGTTTATTCAACAACAGCAATGCATTTTTATTGAATGCCAAACAATTCAGTTGCGCTAGAGGGGAGAGATATAGGAAACGGAGTATAGAGAGAGAAAAGGAGGGGAAGGGGGAAGTAGCTACCAACAGACGAGACCAAGGTCATGGTGGGCCAGCCAATGGAAGGGTGGTCATCCGTGGGGAGTACTCAGGGTCTTCTCCAGAGGATCGCTCTTTTATAGTCCTTTTCCAAAGCGAGTGGCTTGTGGCCAAGAGGCGGGGAGATTTATGGAGCATTGTGTGGTGCTCCAAGAGACAGGTGCGGTCGTGCAGTACATGCAGGCTTCAGCTGGTACCATGACAGCACAGTCCAGTGAGCACAACACACCTGCAAAGAGTCCCTTGGCAAGCACCCACCTCAAGCAGGCCAGAAAACCATTGTCCAGAGTCAACCTGGGCGGGGGTCCTTGAGGTCTTCTTGAGAGGGTCATGAGGCAAAAATGAGGGAAACTTCACACCGACCCTTAGAGTGGTAGATGAGAGGCAGCCCTCAGGAAACGGTGGCCACCCAGAGCTGTTACTCCTAGCAGATTTTGGCTGGGAGCAAGCCTTGTATGTAGTGCTTTTTCAGGGGGAATATCAGTTTCAGCCGTGGGAACCTGCAAAAGGGGCTGGTACTTTTCCATAGGAAGGAAAGCACAGAGCCTCAGTGCTCCAGGAGCTGATGAGAGGCAGTCCTCAACATTCCAGGATCAG